>NC_134687.1:560076038-560389163 GCF_050947455.1 Rhinoderma darwinii | reverse complement strand
GCCACCACCGCAGTACCTGACTGAAGTGGTGGGACACATAGACAAGATCCTCCTCCATCCGCCGCATAAAAATATTCGCATATGTGGGGGCCATATTCGACCCCATAGCAGTGCCTCTCTTCTGTAAATAAAATTTATCTCCTACCAAAAAATAATTCTTCATAAGAATGAATTCCAATAGTGATCGAACAAACCCAATTTTGTCCTCAGAAAAGCCTGACTTCTCCATATAGTAGAGTGAGGCATCAATGCCCTCTTGATGAGCAATTGAAGTATACAGACTCCCCACATCAAGGGTAACCAGAACCAACTGGTCAGGGATCATAAGATCTTGTATCCTGACCAGGAAGTCCGAGGTGTCCCTGATGTGGGAGTCCGCACCAATGGCAAACTGCCGGAGAATTTTATCTAAAAACATAGCAGCTGGGACAAACAAGGAATCACTCCCTGAGACAATAGGGCGTCCAGGAGGTCGAATGGAATCCTTATGGATTTTAGGCAGGAGATAAAGTACAGGAGTAACATGAAATTTCACCTGCAAAAATTCACTTAAATTTCTATCAATAATCTTTTTCTTAAAGGCATTGCTAATGAAAACAATGGGCAGATGTTTGTAGGTGTATTAGGGGAGTTTTTTCAGGCATAATTCAAGGTGTAAAACGCCCGAAGTACGCCAGAAAACACTGCGTGTGAACATACCCTAAGTGTTATGTGTGTGGGGGGGGGGTATTCTTTATAAATTGTTTTTGTGGGGAAGGGGGGACTTGTCTGTAAATGCTGTGTGTGTTTATAAATTGTTTTTTTGTGGGGAAGGGGGACTTGACTGTAACTATTATGTGTGGCGGAGGGGATTTTTTTTATAAATCGTTTTTGTAGGGGAGGGTGAACTTGACTAAATCGTATGTGTGGGGTGAGGGGATTATGTATTTTTATGTGGGAGGGAAGATTTTACTGTAGATGCTATTCTTAATACATTGTTTTTTTGTGGGGGTGAACGCTATGTGTGTGGGGACTTATTTAGCATCTAATCACAGGTTACGGTCATATCGTAGTGTTTTTGCAGCTATTTCCACGAAACTAATTTTTTCAAACCACACCTCAACCACTACGTGTGAATTTACCCTAAGTCTTTATGTGATAGATTACTGGTGGATTCTGTGTGTCACAGTCACGCAGGACCCGCTGTCACTGAACCCGTTAGGTCCGCGAGACTGACGGATTCAGTGAGTAGCGCTAGATACAACTGCTCTGTATAGAGAATACAAAGCAGCTGTATCTAAAAAAGTACAAATAATTTTTAATAAAAAGTATTTACAAAGTTACACAATACACCTTTTTTTTTTTAATTAAAAAAATTAATTAATAAAAATTTGCCTTGCAAGTATGTACCTAGCCTTTAACCCCTTTCCTCTTTAGCCACTTTTGACCTTCCTGACAGAGCCTCATTTTTCAAATCTGACATGTTTCACTTTATGTGGTAATAACGTCGGAATGCTTTTACCTATCCAAGAGATTCTCAGGTAGTTTTCTCGTGACACATTTATGTTACTGGCAAAATTTGCTCGATATGTTCAGTATTTAATTGTGAAAAACACCAAAATTTTGCGAAAAATTGCAAAAATTTGCATTTTTCTCAACTTAAATGTATCTGCTTGTAAGACAGGCAGTTATAACACACAAAATTGTTGCTAATTAACATCCCCCATATGTCTACATTAGATTGGCATCGTTTTTTGAACATCCTTTTATTTTTCTAGGACGTTACAAGGCTTAGAACTTTAGCAGCAATTTCTCACATTTTCAAGAAAATTTCAAAAGGCTATTTTTACAGGGGTCAGTTCAGTTGTGAAGTGGCTTTGAGGGCCTTATATATTAGAAACCCCCAAAAAGTCACCCCATTTTAAAAACTGCACCCCTCAAAGTATTCAAAACAGCATTTAGAACATTTCTTAACCCTTTAGACTTTTCACAGGAATTAAAGCAAAGTAGAGGTGAAATTTACAAATTTCATATTTTTTTGCAGAAATTAATTTTTAATCCAATTTTCTTTATAACACAGAAAGTTTTACCAGAGAAATGCAACTCAATATTTATTGCCCAGGCTCTGCAGTTTTAGGAAATATCCCACATGTGGCCCTAGTGTGCTACTGGACTGAAGCACCGGCCTCAGAATCAAAGGAGCACCTAGTGGATTTTGGGGCCTTATTTTTATTACAATATATTTTAGGCACCATGTCAGGTCTGAAGGGCTCTTGCGGTGCCAAAACAGTGGAAATCCCCCAAAAGTGACCCCATTTGGGAAACTACACACCTCAAGGAAATTATCTAGGGGTGTAGTGAGCATTTTGACCGCACAGGTTTTTACAGAAATTATTGGAAGTAGGTCGTGAAAATTAATATCTAAATTTTTTCAAAGAAAATGTAGGTTTAGCATTTTTTTTTCTCATTTCCACAAGGACTAAAGGAGAAAAAGCACCACCAAATTTGTAAAGCAATTTCTCCCGAGTAAAACAATACCCCACATGTGGTCATAGACGGCTGTTTGGACACACGGCAGGGCTTAGAAGGGAAAGAGCGCCATTTGGATTTTGGAGTTCACATTTAGCAGGAATGGTTTGCGGAGGCCATGTCACAATTACAAAGCCCCTGAGGGGACAAAACAGTGGAAACCCCCCACAAGTGACCCCATTTTGGAAACTACACCCATTGAGGAAATTATCTCGAGGTATAGTGAGCGTTTTGACCCCATTGGTTTTTTGCAGAAATTATTGGAAGTAGGCCCTGAAAATGACAATCTAAATTTTTTCATAGAAAATGTAGGTTTAGCTAATTTTTTCTCATTTCCACAAGGACTGAAGGAGAAAAAGCACCATAAAATTTGTAAAGCAATTTCTCCTGAGTAAAACAGTACCCCACATGTGGTCATAAATGGCTGTTTGTACACACGGCAGGGCTCAGAAGGGAAAGAGTGCTATTTGGCTTTTGGAGATCACATTTAGCAGGAATGGTTTGCGGAGGCCATGTTACATTTGCAAAGCCCCTGAGGGGACAAAACAATGAAAATGCCCAACAAGTGATTCCATTTAGGAAACTACACCCCTTGAGGAATTCATCTAGGGGTGTAGTAAGCATTTAGACCCCATAGATGTTTCATAGAATTTATTAGAATTGGGCAGTGAAAATAAAATCAATCCTTTTTCTTCAATAAGACGTAGCTTTAGCGCAAAATTTTTCATTTCCTCAACAAATAAAGGAAAAAAAAGAACCCAACATTTGTAAAGCAATTTCTCCCGAGTACGGCAATACCCCATATGTGGTCATAAACGGCTGTTTGGGCACACGGCAGGGCTCAGAAGGGAAGGAGCGCCATTTGGAGTGCAGATTTTGCTGGATTGGTTTCTGGGCGCCTGTGGGACCAAAACAGTGGAAACCTCACAGAAGTGACCCCATTTTGGAAATTACACCCCTCAATGCATTTACCTAGTGGTGTAGTGAGCATGTTAACCCCGCAGGTGTTTTGTAGAAATTAGTGTGCACTCGATGTTGCATACTGAAAATGGGATATTTTCCATAGATATGCCAATATGTGGTAGCCAGATTGTGCCACCATAACAAGACAGCCCTCTACTTATTATGCAGTGTTTCTCGGTTTTAGAAACACCCTACATGTGACCCTAATCTTTTGCCTGGACATTCGACCAGGCTCAGGAGTGAAAGAGTACCATGCGAAATTGAGGCCTAATTTGGCGATTTACAAAGTATTGGTTCACAATTGCAGAGGCTCTGATGTGAGTCAGTACGATTCCGGCGATACCTAATTTATAGAACTTTTTTATGTTTTACAACTTTTGCACAATAAAACTACTTTTGTAAAAATAATGTATTTTTTCTGTCGCCATGTTGTAAGAACCATAACTTTGTAATTTTCTTGTCGCCGCAGCTGTATGAGGGTTTGTTTTTTGCGAGACGAGTTATAGTTTTTATAGGTACCATTTTTGGAATACGTGCGACTTTTTGATCACTTTTTATTCCTATATTTATAGGGCAAAGTGACCAAAAAACAGAAACTCTGGTATAGTTTTTTACGTTTTTTTTTTATGCTGTTCACCGCTTGCAATAAATAATATAATATTTTGATACCTCAGGTCGTTACGGTCACGGCGATACTAAATACGTATGGTTTATTATTATTTTTCAATAATAAAGGACTTGATAAGCGTAAAAGGGGTATTGTGTTTTATTTTATTACTTGAAACTTTTATTGTTTTCAAACTTTTATTTTTTTCACTTTTTTTTTTACACTTTTTTTTACACTTTTTCTCAAGTCCCACTAGGGGACTTGAAGGTCCAGCTGTCAGATTAATTTTTTTCTAATACATTGCACTACCTACGTAGTGCAATGTATTAGATCTGTGAGTTATTCACTGACAGCAAGCCGATTAGGCTTCGCCTCCCGGTGGGGCCTAATCGGCTTCCGTAATGGCAGAGCAGGAGACCATTGTGTCTCCTGTTGCCATAGCAGCAGTCGCCAGTCCTGATTGCCTGTCAGGGCTGGCGATCTGCTAGTAACCGATACGATGAAGCAATCACTTTCGATTGCTGCATCGAAGGGCTTAATGGCAGGGATCGGAGCTAGCTCTGTTTTTTTTTTTTTTTTGGTTTTTTTTTCAATAGTTTTAGCAGATTCAGCAAATTAAAACAAAGAGAAAACTATTGGATCTTTAGGCTCCAAACACTACACCCGGGGGGCCTAAATGATATCTCTGAGTCATCATTAGACTAATGCATGCCGTGAGACACTATTTTAAGAACATCGGCTGACATTTCAAATTTTATTTTTCATACTAATAATTTTATCTCCATAATAAAATTTTATTCCTATAGTAACTTAAGTCAAAAAAGACGTCTTTTTAAACACACCTATTCCTTACATTATTGTGCTCATTCATTTTACAGAAACCACTGATACCAATTTTCACATGTACATATTATGAATTAATCACTAAAAAATATGTATTTAAACTAGTTCTATCCTTACAAAGTGTTCCGATATATGTTACATATACATATATATATGTGTATATTTATTCTCCTGTTACTCACCTGCGTGCAGTCCTTATGTCGCGATGTGCTCCTCCTTTTCTGTGATTACGTTCGGTCTCTGCAAACTAATATGGTTGTCTAGGTCGCAGATACGCGTCCAAGCGTTTTCTGTGTTGCCTAACAACCTTGACAACCTTCTCCCGAACCTTCCCCTCTACCACTTTTAAAGTAATGATAATGCCCCAATGATTAAAATCGAGTTGACATCTATTCACATGAGGCAAAGAAGCTTTGTACAAAAATATGTAATTCCCATATATATTCCATATGTATGTTTGTTCTGGGTATGTTCATTTATTTATTTATTAGCTCTTTTTATTTTGTTCCTTTTCGCTACATTGAAATTATTTATGCTAAATTTAAATTTATATATGCAGATATTATTGTCTAGATATTAGAAAACATGTATGTGGATCATTCCCACTTTTGTAAAGTGTTCCGAGGTATGGTTATACATTTACATACATACATATACACATACGCAACCCCCCCTCCTTTTTTCTGTTACTCACCCATTCATGCCACACTATGATCCTTTTCTTTATATTTACCATTGGTCTCCGTGTTTTGATATGGTTGTCTGGGTCACGGAGACGCCTTCAAGCGTCTCTAGTAACCTAGCAACCAATAACAATCACGTTCGTTTTAAACAAATTTTAAAAGTTTTAAGAAATGATGATAGATTTTCCATTGCCTAGCACTATATTATATATCTTTATATATATATATATTTTATTTCTTGTGACAACTCATTTCCCGTGAATCTGCGCATTTTATATTTATTAGCATTTATATGGTTTAAACAATCTACACAATGTATTTATTTATTTCCAATAATGTTTCCCCCCTCCCCTCTCTTTCTAAATGGAGTTTCAAATATAATATTATGTTTTGAGACTCACCGGGGGTAAAAAACCGGCTGTGACGTCATGATTGAACTCTGACCTCTCCCGGTCTTGGCGGTCTTTTCTTTTTGTTAATCTTCTACTATAGTATTTAAGGATCAGAACTACAGTGTGTACATGGCCTGAGGAAGACGCTAGTGCAGCGTCGAAACGCGTAGCCACTTATTTCTCTAATAAAAACAGATTTTATCTCCAAACAATCTGCTATTTCTTCGATTGTACCACGCAGCAGCGCCTTAAAAAGATCCAACCTTCTTTCTATTCCCTTGTTCATCTCGTTAAGCGGTTACCTATACGGTAACCGGCCTGGATCTGGCAGCAGCACCTGTGGATTTATATTGTGACTTAAACCTTTGTCATCAGGTGAGCATGGTATATTCTCATTCTCTTACCTGCTTAACCAACTGACCTACACTATGTGGCGCCGTGTTTTTTGCTCTTTTTTTCACATTCTGGCAGGGACTGTCTTCAGGGATCAAGGACGAGCTGGCTGCTCGCGATCTGCCATCTACCCTGGACGATCTTATCCTACTCGCCTCCCGTGTCGACATGAGGATCCGGAAACGTTCCCAAGAGGTTCTCCGGGGGAGAGAACTTCCCAGGCTGGATTCTGCTGTCCCGCAATCCTCCTCAGTCGTCCCACCAGAGTACCCGATGCAGAGTAATTATGTTAAATTGTCTACCCAGGAGAAACAACGCAGACGCACTTCTGGACTTTGTTTGTATTGCGGCCATGGAGGCCATATTGTGCGTCTGTGCCCCCAGAGGCTGGAGAGACCCCATTGCCTAGGATTGGTTGGAGAGACAACACTAGGTGGAACAGAATCTAACAGAGGATTCGCTTCCAAATTGACTATTCCTGTGACCCTGGTATCCGGCGACAGGACGCATCAAGTCTCTGCCTATCTTGACTCTGGCTCTGCTGCAAATTTCATCCAGAAAGAGCTTGTGGATCATCTTGAGCTGCCCACAGTTCCCCTGGAGACATCTTTGGCTGTTGCCTCAGTTAATGGACTGCCTCTGCCTGATCCCATTATCTCTAAAACCAAGCCGTTGAAGCTCCAGGTTGGAGTACTTCATTCTGAATTTATTTAGTTCCTTGTTTTGCCCAAGGCCATCAATCCTGTTCTGCTGGGCCTGCCTTGGCTTCGACTACATGCCCCAGTCCTGGACTGGAATTATGGAGAGGTTCTCCAATGGGGCTCCAAGTGCCATGGTCGTTGTCTGTTGCAGATCCATCCTGTCTGCCTCAGTCGCTGTCGGGACTGCCTCCCCATTTTGCTCAGTATGCAGATGTTTTCAGCAAAAAGGAGGCTGAGACGCACGCCTCCACATCGCACCTATGACTGCCCCATTGAACTGGTTCCTAATGCCTCTCTTCCCCGTGGACGGGTATATCCTCTCTCCTTGCCTGAGTCTCTATCCATGTCGGCCTATATAAAAGAGAGTCTGGAGAGGGGTTTTACACGAAAATCTTCCTCCCTGGCCGGGGCTGGATTCTTCTTCGTTAAAAAGAAGGATGGATCCCTTCGTCCCTGCATTGACTACAAGGGGCCTCAACCTGATCACAGTCAAGAACAAATACCCGTTGCCACTCATCTCTTAGCTGTTTGATCGCCAACATTTTTTCTAAGCTAGACCTGTGTTTAACACCCGGGACGGGCACTACGAATACCTGGTGATCCTCCAGCAGTGTTTCAGGAGTTCGTTAACGACATCTTCCGAGATCTACTCTATGTCTGTGTTGTTGTTTATCTCGATGATATTTTGATTTTCTCCCCAGATCAGACGACTCATCGGAGGCATTTTCGTCAGGTTCTACTACGATTGAGGGAGAATCATTTATACGCCAAGCTGGAGAAGTGCGTCTTTGAGAAGAGTTCTCTGCCCTTCCTGGGCTACATCATCTCGGATCAAGGCCTCAAGATGGATCCTGAGAAAGTGAAGGCTGTCCTGTAGTGGCCACGTCCCCAAGGCTTAAGGGCCATACAGCGGTTCCTGGGATTTGCCAATTTCTACCGGCAGTTTATTCCTAACTTCTCTTCTCTGACGTCTCCCATCTCGACCCTTACCAAGAAGGGTGTGAATGCCAAAGTGTGGACTCCAGAGGCAGAGTCTGCATTTAATAGCCTGAAAAGTGCCTTCACTTCAGCCTCGATCTTCCATCATCCTGACGTATCTCGGCAGTTCTCACTGGAAGTGGACGCTTCCTCTGTCAGTGCAGGTGCACTTCTGTTCCAGAGGAGCTCCAAAGGAAAGGCAGTAGTATGTGGCTACTACTCTAGACTGTTTTCTTCTGCTGAGCGCAATTACTCCATTGGAGATTGGGAGCTGCTGGCCATCAAATTGGCTCTGGAGGAGTGGAGACATCTTCTGGAGGGCGCTGCTCACCCCATCCTGATCTTCACCGACCACAAGAACCTCACTTACCTTCAGTCCGCTCAAAGACTTAATCCTCGTCAAGCCAAGTGGTCGCTGTTCTTCACCCGTTTTCTGTTTGCGCTCCACTACCGTCCCGCGGACAAGAATGTGAGGGCCGATGCCCTGTCCAGATCGTTTGAGACGGAAGACACGGTGGAGTCCCTCCAGACCATCATAGACCCGTCCTGCATCGTCACTGCTAATCTTCTGCAGGTTAGAGACATCCCTCCTGGGAGGACTTTTCGTTTGGCGGACAGGAGAAGAATTCTCCGCTGGGGACATAGTTCTAAACTTGCTGGGCACGCCGGTGTCCGTAAAACCCGAGACCTGATTACTCGTCACTTTTGGTGGTCCACGCTACCTAAGGATGTTCTGGACTTTGTCTCTTCTTGCACGGTGTGTGCCTCTAACAAAGTGACTCACTCCAAGCCTGCCGGCCTACTTCAACCCCTGCCTGTACCCAATGCCCCCTGGCAGCACATTGCGATGGACTTCGTCACAGACCTTACCCCCTCAGCAGGATGTAACACTGTCTGGGTGGTGGTGGACCGGTTCTCTAAGATGGCTCATTTTATCCCGCTGACCGGCCTACCTTCTGCTCCTCGTCTGGCAAGTCTCTTCATTCAGCACATCTTCCGCTTGCATAGCTTGCCTCTTCACATTGTGTCCGACCGGGGGGTTCAGTTTACCTCTAAGTTCTGGAGAGCCCTCTGTAAACTCCTGGATGTGAAATTGGACTTTTCCTCTGCCTATCACCCCCAGTCCAATGGGCAAGTTGAGAGGATCAACCAGATCATGGAAAATTATCTCCGCCACTTCATCTCTTCACAGCACAATAACTGGGTACAGCTTCTACCATGAGCCGAATTTTCTTACAGCAACCACACAAGTGAGTCCACCACTTCCACTCCGTTTCACATCGTGTACAGTCAACATCCCAGAGTCCCTCTTCCTGTGTTGACTTCATCTCAGGTTCCCGCTGCTGACTCTGCATATGGGGACTTCCTGCATATCTGGCAACAGACCCGGTCCTCTATTTTGCTGGCATTAGATCGCATGAAGCGAAAGGCAGATACTAAGAGAAGAGAGCCGCCTCAGTATCTTCCGGGGACTAAAGTCTGGCTGTCCTCTCGGAACATTCGCTTGAAGGAGCTCTCATACAAGTTCGCTCCCAGGTTCCTTGGACCATTCGAGGTCCTGCAGCAGATCAACCCTGTCGCCTACAAGCTTCGGCTGCCTCCTACCCTCAGGATTCCCAACTCCTTCCACGTCTCCCTCCTGAAGCCTGTGATCCTAAACCGCTATTCCAAGACTCCCAGCCATGCGGTTGCTCCCAGCGGCTCCTCTGACATCTTTGAGGCAAAGGAGATCTTGGACACCAAGAGAGTGAGAGGACAGACCTTGTATTTGGGGAATTGGAGGGGGTTTGGTCCCGAAGAGAGGTCCTGGGAGCCAGAGGAGAACCTCAATGCCCCATCTCTTCTAAAGAAGTTTCTCTCTCGCTCCAGTCCCAAGAAGAGGGGGCGTAAGAGGGGGGATACTGTAATGTCCGTGGCTGCGGGCTGTCAGCTCCAGCCTCCCGCTGACAGCTGCAGCCACGAGTCAGCCTCCTCAGGAGACGCCAGCGCTTGCATCCACTCACCTCCGCCGGAGCCCACATGGTGCGCGCGCACGCTCGTCCCCGCTCTTAAAGGGGCAGCGCGTACCGGACATCTTTAACGACCTTTGACCCGTGAGTACCCTGGGCTTTAAGAGGGGTCCAGCCCCCTAGTTCGATGCCTGAGTGTTGTTAGTTTTCCCAGTCTTTCTTGCAAATGGTCCCTTAGTGTTTCCCATTCCTGTTGTTATCCGTACCTTGTTCCCCGTTCCTGTTTCCCGTGCTTTGCCCTAGTATCAAGTCGTGCCACGTCCTGTGTCATCTGCCACGTCCAGAGGAATCTGCCACGTCCTGTGTCATCTGCCACGTCCAGAGGAATCTGCCACGTCTGGAGGAATCCGCCACGTCCAGTGTCGTCTGCCACGTCTGGAGGAATCCGCCACGTCCTGTGTCATCTGCCACGTCCGGAGGAATCCGCCACGTCCTGTGTTATCTGCCACGTCCGGAGGAATCCGCCACGTCTGGCGCAACTTGCGGCTCCTGTGTCACCCGCCACTTTTGGCGCCATCCGCTGCACCCATCTCATCTGTGCCAGAGCTGCGGCCACCATCTGGACTATTCAGGTACCCTTGTGCGGGACATTGTATTTCTGGGGTGTCCTGTTGTTTGGCCAGCTGCCTCCCCGCTGCGGCGGTACGGCCTAGTGGGTCCACTAACCCGCTCCGTGACAGGTACCTTCTTCTTTTTGTATGCTTGTACCATATTCGTTGTAATAAAAGTGAGCTTATATTGATAATTAACGCATGTCTGTTATGTTCAGATTATGCGTTTTTTCCGTGATGCGGTTTTTTTAGGGAATTTTTTTGACATCCCTGTACGAGATGATAACTTTCCCTTGTATCACTATAGCTCTACCTGCCTCAATGGTGACTACAGTCACACTATATTGAGCTAGGACGAGTCCGGCTGCGATATTTTATTATTTCAATAAGGAGCTAGTGTTTCACTGACAGTACTGTAATTTTTAATCATACTTGCCTTACTCTACGGACGCCAAGGTGCAAAACCCAATACATCTCTTGGGTGATACATTGTTGCGCGCTTTGAAATATCTGGACTAAGTCCGATTATGATTATGATTCCCTTTGGATCTGCTTAAATTCTGTATATCGTTATCGCCGCTGGCGCATGCGCAGTAGGAATGGAAAGCATGTTCCGTTTCTGCGCATGCGCAGTGGCGATTTGCTCCTCGATGCGTTCCACCGGACTAAACATCCGGTATGGGCGCCATCTTTGGAGCATGCGCAGTGGACACGCGCGAACTTGACATGTGGATATCTCCCTCCCTGTATGGATTGATTACTATATAGTAAGTTTATTCTTATGCAAATTGAATTGGCCTCTGCCTTTGCTTTCCAATTATCCTAATTGCCCTATTTACACTATGTATGAGTATTATAAACTCACTAAACATGCATTTTATATTGCCTATGTATGTTTTATATTGAAAAAATATGTGCACTCCACGATCGATTTTTTGATACACTGGGATGTATATGTGTGTACGTTTTATTGGAACTGTACATATGATTACTTTATTGCTGATTAATGTATGCTCCTCCTATTTATACCTGACACTTTGGTTAGTTTTTTATGGCTTGAGAAAGGTTTTTGTTGAACCGAAACGTTGCTGTGTTGAGGTGAATAAATCCACACTGCTTTTCATCTACCTTGAAGTCCTGGTGCCGTTACTGTGTTCTCTGTCTTTTTCTATTTTGATTTGGGGAATTGATTCATCCCCTGGTGACGAGCACATGGCCTGATTTTGGAAGTACTGGAGTGCTGTGTTCATCTACCTTTGGACTGTATATATATATATATATATGTATATATATATATATATATATATATATATATATATATATATATATATATATATATATATGATTGTGTGTGTGTGTATGTATGCTTCCGTAACTGCGATTCACTACTATGGGGGTTACGGAAACAGCATAGCTCAGCGAGCTACGCTGTTTTCGTAACTCCCGACCATATAGTCAGGAAGTGGCCGGGAGGCAGCAGGAGCAGAAAAAGGTAGAACTGGGTTTTCAGGGGCCCCATTCTAGAGATAGGTGTGTGTCCCAGAAGTGGGACCCGCATCTATCTGACATTTATGACATATCCTGTGGATATTCAAAAAAGTAGTAGGACAACAGCACACGTCTTCAAATCATCAAAGTGGTTTTATTGTCGAGACATCCACAAACGACAGGCAACGTTTCGACCCATAGTGAGTGAGGGGTCTTTGTCAAGCCTAACATCATGTCTAAAAACATCGTTATAAATAGGTGAATACAAATGATCACATGGTCCATTCCAACCAGTGAAAATCGTGAATCTGGTCTCCCAGGTGAAGCATACATTAGTCTAAATGACATTCATCAAATAGTTATATAATCTTCAAAAAAGTGTAAAACTGCAACATATAATACATCTTCAATACATCATCATCAACAATATGTCAATCATTGTTGTTGCAATGAAAAAGTGAAGGAGGGAAGTTCACCACACTCCAGGTTCCAGCTACGATCACAGAGCGCTACTGCGCATGCTCAGCAATCAGTCGTCTCTGCTGCACAAAAATACAAAAATAAGAACCAGCGTTTGATCAAAAATAACAATCAAATATGTGTAAATATAAAAACATCCTCAATCATGGCAAGAATCCATCGTACTGCAGCTTTATATCTATGCAATTTGAGGCAAACTCATTTCGGTTGTTATGTACGCCTTCACTCTGTGATGATAAGTCACGTGTGAATAGGTCACCGAAGAATCAGACAGAGGGAGAAAGGGGTCCGGTTAATACTGCTTCATAATATAGATCACTAAGTGATAATATCATCAAATAATTTTTAGTGTTAAATCGCCTACATAAATTAGATCACTAAAGTGATCAAAACTTCTTGGGGAATGCTCGTAACATCTGTCCGACAAATAGTATCGGACCATTATACCGCAAAAGAAACACAAGATTATAGAATGATGATCAAGCATCATCTGTGCCCACCCTATCAGACTCCCTCTAACCTCAGAAACATTGCATAAAAACTCCCGATGGATGCAAACATGAGAGGAGCCACTATAATCTTCATTCTGATCATGTATCCGCTGGTGTGTGGTGAATAAGCCTCCATCACGAATATTCTCAAAACTGTAAGAAATATTCAGAATATGTTAAAAAAACATCATGAAAACAAGAAGATGACAAATAGATGCAATATAATGTATCCAAGAAATCACCCATCATGTGTACATTGTTAATAAAATTTTTTAAAAACAGCAATGGGATCTCAGAGTCCAGGTATTATCTTATATTCTAGATTCAAGCCTTTGGGGTGTAGGGAATCTAACTCAAAGATCCAGCGTAATTCTTTCTTTTTCAATAGCTTCTGTCTATCCCCTCCCCTCCTGAGTGTCGGGACACAATCTATTACCCTAAATCTCAATTGATTTAACTGATGATTTTTCTCAATAAAATGCCTCGGTAATGGAAGTTCCATCATTTTCTTCCTGATTGTACTTTTATGCTTATTAATTCTCAATTTAATAGGCATAGTCGTCTCTCCTATGTAAATTAATGAACAGGGGCATGTGATCATATACACAACGAAATCTGAGTTGCACGTAAATCTATGTCCGATGTTAAAGACCCTCCCCGTGTGTGGGTGCTGAAATTTATTCCCTTTCACAATATTATTGCAATTGCAACAATTCAGACATGGAAAATTACCATTTTTGGGGGGGCAAAGTAGTGATTGTGTATTTTTCTTCCTGCTTCCCACGTCTGACTTAACCAGTGTATCTCTGATATTCTTAGTCCTCCGATATGACATAATAGGTGGTGTTCTCAACGTGTCAATCTCATTATGCCCCTTGGACACTATTGGCCAATTTTTTCGCAGAATATTACCTATGCGACCACTCAAATTGCCAAAGGTTGAGATGAACGGTATACGTTCAGCTTGTGTACTCTTGATTTTGGATTCCAAACCATTGTCTAGTCTGTCCTTATGTTTCTGCACAAGATTCCTAGGATAACCTCTCCTCTTAAATTTATTGCACATCTGAGTCAACCTAATTTGTTTTTGTGTAGTATCTGACACAATTCTATCTACTCTCAGTAATTGACTCCATGGTAACGATTCAATCATGTGTCTTGGATGGTTACTACTATATAAGAGGAGATTATTTCTGTCTGTGGGTTTCACAAATAAATCTGTGGAAAACACTCCATCTTTCCATTGGACCAATGTGTCCAAAAATTGTAACTCTCGGTCAGAGCAAACCATGGTAAATTGAAGAGCTGGAATATGATTGTTAAGTTCTAACAAAAATTGATCTAGACACAACCTGTCACCCTCCCATATGACAAAAATGTCATCAATGAATCTCCACCAGCAGCGGATGTGGCCCATATGAGGGGAGGTGTAGACATATTCCTCCTCAAAGGTGGACATAAAGATGTTCGCATACGTTGGGGCCACATTGGACCCCATCGCCGTCCCCCTTAGCTGTAGATAGAACTGGTCACCAAAGAGGAAGTAATTCCTCCCTAGTACCAGCTCCAGCAGCTGGAGGATGAAACGTCTACACCCTGGGTCACATCCGGTGCTGGCGAGACATTTCTCTATTGCCCTTAAACCTCTATTGTGTTCAATGCTCGTATACAAGGATACAATATCAAATGATACAAGTAATACAGGACCTCTAGCCTCAATATGTTGTAATTTATGCAAAAAATCTGTTGTGTCTTTGATATAAGACGAGGCCTTCAAAACATGTTCTCTCAGGACTTTATCAAGAAAAATTGCAATATTGTTAAAAATTGAACCTCTCCCCGACACAATTGGTCTGCCTGGGGGGGCCTGAAGATTTTTATGAATCTTAGGTAGTGTATATAATATTGGAGTAATTGGTTCCTCCACCTTCAGAAACTTCCCTAATTGTTGGTCAATAATACCTTGTTCCACTGCAACGTCAATAATCCCTTTAATCTCTTTCAGTAACTCTGACTTTGGGTCTCTAGGTAGCAATTGATATATCTCACTATCTGCCAATTGACTATAAATCTCTGATTCATATTTATTGCTATCTAAAATGACCGTAGCCCCACCTTTGTCGGCCTGCTTTATGGTAATCTCCTTATTACTCATAAGTTCCTTCAAAGCCTTCCTTTCCTTATTTGTAAGATTCAAATTAATCCTTGTATCATGCATGGTACTCTCTTTTAATAACTTAATCTCATCTAACACAATCTTTGAAAATGTCTCAATGACTGGGCTAGAGGGAGGCATATATGTACTAGTCGGTCTAAGACCCAATTTGCTAGACTGAAACATACAATTGGAATCAATTTTCTCACAGACAGTATCATTTTCTTTAGAAAACATTATTTTAAGGTTCAGACGTCTAAAAAAACTTTTTAGATCAAGATCTAATTGGAACCAGTCAACATCAGTATCAAGACAAAATGAAAGACCCTTCTGTAACACTTGAAGTTGGTCATTCGTAAGATCTATAGGCGAAATATTTACCACTATATTTTCGTTCTCGGAGGGTTCCTCCTCATTGGGGGTCTCGATCTCGAATGGAATCGGCCTCTTGCGTTGCCGTTGATGCTTCCGTCCACCCCTCCTAGACCGTCCATGCTTCCAAGTGGACCTTTGTCTAAAAAAGGTACATGATTCGCGTCATCGGTTGAATCAGAATCACCGGTGGTGTATAGAAGATTGCCACTCCCCAATTTCCTTGGTTTTCTCCGTCTCTGGGAAGGACCGTATGTATTCATATTTTGCCAGTTATAAATTTTTCCATTTCGATAGTCCTCCAGATCACGATGCCATTTATCTCTTTTCGTTCTCTCTATCTCGGTCTTCACTCTATCCAAATTAATGGAGATTTTCTCCTTTAGAGAACCGAAGGTTTGCTCATTGGAGGATTGAACAATTGACGCTTCAACTTCCTTCAATTTATTTTCAATCAATACAATTTCTGATTGCAGATATTCCACATTGAGAAGTATCAAATCGAAGGCATATTTATTGGATATGTGTTCAAACTTCGTACAGAAGTATTCATTGTTAGGAAACAGATTCGGGCGTAGATGTGATCTTAAGCCTCTGGGGATTCTCTGTGCCTTGTAGTACTCCAATAATGTGGATAGATGTAACTCCAGTGAAATCTTTCTTTTAGCTTCACTTTCATATTGCCTCTTTAAGGCATCCATTGATGGGGTACTTAAAAACGCTGAATCATAAGTTGCACTCTGTACAATCCTTAACGCATCTTCATTGCTGTATGCGAATGTCTTTGACATACCTTGTAAAGTTGGTGCAGTAGTATCTCGGGGAATCAAGCCCATAGCACTGGGTGGATTCGGATTCATCCTCCAAAATGCACGCTTCTGTGGTTTGATATCAAGAAAAAAAGGGATTTTTGAAGCAGCACTAGTCCCGAGTATGATGCGGTGCACGCTGTCAAGCCAGGCAAACCCACTCCGGCATGATGTAAATTCAAAAAAGTAGTAGGACAACAGCACACGTCTTCAAATCATCAAAGTGGTTTTATTGTCGAGACATCCACAAACGACAGGCAACGTTTCGACCCATAGTGAGTGAGGGGTCTTTGTCAAGCCTAACATCATGTCTAAAAACATCGTTATAAATAGGTGAATACAAATGATCACATGGAACATTCCAACCAGTGAAAATCGTGAATCTGGTCTCCCAGGTGAAGCATACATTAGTCTAAATGACATTCATCAAATAGTTATATAATCTTCAAAAAAGTGTAAAACTGCAACATATAATACATCTTCAATACATCATCATCAACAATATGTCAATCATTGTTGTTGCAATGAAAAAGTGAAGGAGGGAAGTTCACCACACTCCAGGTTCCAGCTACGATCACAGAGCGCTACTGCGCATGCTCAGCAATCAGTCGTCTCTGCTGCACAAAAATACAAAAATAAGAACCAGCGTTTGATCAAAAATAACAATCAAATATGTGTAAATATAAAAACATCCTCAATCATGGCAAGAATCCATCGTACTGCAGCTTTATATCTATGCAATTTGAGGCAAACTCATTTCGGTTGTTATGGACGCCTTCACTCTGTGATGATAAGTCACGTGTGAATAGGTCACCGAAGAATCAGACAGAGGGAGAAAGAATCAGACAGAGGGTAAAATAGCTCCCATCGAGCTTGTCTCGGGTTTAGCCTCCGGGCAGATTCTAGGAAAACCAGATTCTTGTGTTCGGTAAGGACCGTTACCTGGTGCCTAGCCCCCTCCAGGAAGTGGCGCCCCTCTTCAAATGCCCATTTAATGGCTAAGAGTTCGCGGTTGCCAATATCATAGTTACTCTCAGTGGGCGAAAACTTCCTGGAGAAGTAGGCACAGGGACGGAGATGGGTGAGGGACCTGGTACCCTGGGACAAGACAGCCCCCACTCCCACCTCGGATGCGTCAACTTCCACGATAAATGGCTCCATTTGGTTGGGCTGAACCAGCACCGGGGCCGAGATAAAGCACTTCTTAAGGACCTCAAAAGCCTGGACAGCCTCAGGAGGCCAGTGGAGGAGATCAGCACCTTTGCGAGTGAGGTCCGTAAGAGTCTTAGCGATGACCGAGAAGTTATCAATAAATCTCCTGTAATAATTAGCGAACCCCAAGAAACACTGTAACGCCTTCAGGGAAGCAGGTTGGACCCATTCCGCCACAGCATGGACCTTGGCGGGGCCCATGCGGAATTCATGAGGAGTGAGGATTTGACCCAAAAATTGTATCTCCTGTACCCCAAACACACATTTTTCGGTTTTCGCAAACAGTTTGTTTTCCCGAAGGATCTGGAGCACCTTCCTGACATGCTCAATGTGGGAGGACTAGTTCTTGGAAAACACCAGTATGTCATCAAGGTACACTACAAGAAATACCCCCAGGTAATCTCTTAAAATCTCATTTATGAAATTCTGGAAGACCGCAGGAGCATTACACAACCCAAAGGGCATGACGAGGTATTCGAAATGACCTTCGGGCGTGTTAAACGCAGTCTTCCACTCATCCCCCTCTTTGATGCGGATAAGGTTATACGCCCCCCGTAGATCAAAAATAGAAAACCATTGGGCCCCCTGAACCTGATTAAAGAGATCAGGAATCAAAGGGAGGGGATACTGGTTCCTTACAGTGACCTTATTCAGGTTACGGTAGTCAATGCATGGCCTAAGACCACCATCCTTCTTCCCTACGAAGAAGAAGCCAGCACCTACCGGAGAAGTAGAGGGACGAATGTAACCCTTGGCCAGGCATTCCTGGATATACTCTCTCATGGCTTCACGTTCGGGACAAGAAAGATTAAATATCCTACCCTTAGGGAGCTTAGCTCCTGGTACCAAATCGATAGCGCAATCGTATTCTCTATGAGGAGGTAACACTTCGGAGGCCTCCTTAGAGAAAACATCAGCAAAGTCCTGAACAAACTCAGGTAGCGTGTTCACCTCCTCAGGGGGAGAAATAGAATTAACAGAAAAACATGACGTCAAGCATTCAATACCCCATTTGGTAAGCTCCCCAGTATTCCAGTCAAACGTGGGATTATGCAACTGCAACCAGGGAAGGCCTAAAACCAAATCGGACGATAATCCCTGCATCAACAGTACAGAGCACTGCTCCAAATGCATGGAGCCAACAAGGAGTTCAAAAACAGGGGTATGCTGTGTAAAATAACCATTAGCAAGAGGAGTGGAGTCGATACCCACTACCGGGACAGGTTTAGGCAAATCAATCAAAGGCATAGCTAGAGACATAGCAAATTCCACAGACATGATATTAGCAGAAGACCCTGAATCCACGAAGGCACTGCCGGTAGCAGACCTACCACCAAAAGAGACCTGAAAGGGAAGCAAGATCTTATTACGTTTCATATTTACGGGAAATACCTGTGCGCCCAAGTGACCTCCCCGATGATCACTTAGGCACGGAAGTTTTCTGGCTGCTTATTCTTACGCCTAGGACAGGTGTTCACTTGATGCTTGTCATCCCCACAATAGAAGCAGAGACCATTCTTCCTGCGGAACTCTCTACGTTGTCGGGGGGACACGGAGGCCCCGAGATGCATAGGTACCGAGTCTTCCGTGGAAGAGCGAAGCAACGGGACCTCGGGAGGCATCATGGGGGAGTCGGAGGGGAAAACACAAAAACGTTCAAGTTGTCGTTTCCTGAGACGTCGGTCAAGTCGTACCGCTAAAGCCATAACCTGGTCTAGGGAGTCAGAAGAGGGATAGCTAACTAGCAGGTCTTTCAGGGCGTTCGACAGACCCAACCTAAACTGGCACCTTAAGGCAGGGTCATTCCACTGAGAAGCTACGCACCACTTCCTAAAGTCAGAACAATACTCCTCAACAGGTCTCTTACCCTGACGTAAGGTCACCAGGTGACTCTCAGCAAAGGCAGTCCTGTCCGTCTCGTCATAAATGAGTCCGAGAGCAGAAAAGAAACGATCAACGGAGAAAAATTCAGGGGCGTCAGGAGCCAAGGAGAAGGCCCACTCTTGGGGCCCTTCCTGGAGCCGGGACATAATTATACCCACCCGGTGGCTCTCAGAACCTGAGGAGTGAGGCTTTAAGCGAAAGTAGAGCCTACAACTCTCCCGAAAGGAGAGAAAAGTCCTCCGGTCCCCAGAGAACCGGTCAGGCAGCTTGAAGTGGGGTTCAAGAGGTGAGGTGAGGGGCACTACCATGGTAGCGTCAGGCTGGTTGACCCTCTGAGCCAGGGCCTGGACCTGTAGGGAGAGACCCTGCATTTGCTGGGCCAGGGTCTCAAGGGGGTCCATAGAAGTGTCAGGGACCAGGGTAGACTAGGTATATGGGCTTGTGATTATGTAATGATGGGGGTAGGGAAACGGACAAGTGAGCCCTAATCTACCCGCCACTCTGTCCCTGCCTACTTGCAACGACCCGCCCTAGGCGACGGGGTACAACTGGGCGGCCGGTCCCTACGCCCAGTAAGTGCACGAGACAAACAGACAAGGGAACACAAAGCTAAGGGAAATGGGGCAGTTGCCCACGGCAACACCGTGAGCAACAAGAGTGGATAACGAGCCAAGTAAAACCAGGAGTGCACGAGGTACCAAACGCAGAGCAGGAGAGTAGTCAGTAAGCCAGGGTCAGTATGGAGCAGGATCAAATAGTTAGTAGCTGTAGCTGGGCCAGGAAACCACACGAGAAGAATCACAAGCAAAGGACGAACAGGAAAGGCAGGTATAAATAGACAGAGGGCGGGAGCTAGCTCCGTCTGGCCAGGCTGCGATAGGCTCTCCCACTCCTAAGCCTGCCATCCTGAGTGGTGGAAGATGGAGTCAGTCTCAGAGACATAGACTCAGGTGCAGACTGATTACCTATGGGCGTATACACAGAAGTTGTGCCTGGCAGATCCTTTACAGGTAGGTTGACTGTGAAAGTTTTTTGTTCCTTTCACGGAACAGATTAACAGAAAACACAACACAGATTAGAACAAAGCCTAAAAAGGTTAAGTGCAGTCAATAGGGAACATGCATATAAATGGTCTTCTGGCTGTCAGGTTTGTGAAAAAGGTGGAGATAGTAAATACTATAGTAGTACTATAAATTGTTATGAAGCCGCCACCAATCATTCACTGAAGTATACAACGTATGGGGCCGAATTACTGATAATATAGAGCATATATCCAGTATACTATACCTCCGAGTGCCTCTGATTTTATACTAAAATCTGCAATGATTTTTTCCGTTAAGTGTGGCTGAGGTTTTCAAAACCCCATCCACGTGTATTATTTTATACCAAGAATGGTCATGTTTTTTTGGTGCAGATTTCTTGCCTGAATCGTGCAGATTTTGTTGCAGATTTCCCTTTTGCGGAATCATAAAACAGTATACTCACCTTACCAATCCCTTGGCGCTACCGTAGTGACACTTGCCTGGTCCCCAACCAGATTGTGTTCACCTGGCTCCAGTGATGACTTGTGGACACATGTGACTGATGCAGCAGTCACATGTCGATACGACACGTCATCACTATAGGTAAAATCAGAGTCGAGCAGGGGACCAAGGAAGTGTTACCACGAGAGCGCCAGGCGACTAATGTGAGTATACTGCTTTTTTATTTTATTTTAACCTTACCGCTTTGGCCACTTTTGACCTTCCAGACAGAGCCTCATTTTTCCAATCTGACATGTTTCACTTTATGTGGTAATAACTTCGGAATGCCTTTACCTATCCAAGTGATTCTGAGATTGTTTTCTCATGACACATCGGACTTTATTTTACTATTAAAATTTGCTCTGTACAATTAGTATTTAATTGTTAAAAACGCCAAAATGTAGTGAAAAATTGCAAAAATTTGTATTTTTCTATATTTAAATATATCTGCTTGTAAGTTAGGCAGTTATACCACAAAAATTGTTGCTAATTAACATCCCCCATATGTCTACTTCAGATTGGCATTGTTTTTTGGACATCCTTTTATTTTTCTAGGATGTTACAAGGCTTAGAACTTTAGCAGCAATTTCTCACATTTTCAAGAAAATTTCAAAAGGCTATTTTATCAGGGACCAGTTCAGTTGTGAAGTGGCTTTTAGGGCCTTATATTTTAGAAAACACCCCAAAAAAGTCACCCAATTGAAAGTTTCTTAACCCTTTAGACGTTTCACAGGAATTAAACCAAAGTAGAGGTGAAATAAACAAATTTAATTTTTTTGTTGTTGCAGAAATTCATTTTTAATCAATTTTTTTTGTAACACAAAGCTTAACCAGAGAAACACGACTCAATATTTATTGCCCATGTTCTGCAGTTTTAGGAAATATCCCACATGTGGCTCTAGTGTGCTACTGGACTGAAGTTCATGCCTCAGAATCAAAGGAGCACCTAGTGGATTTTGGGCCTCCTTTTTATTAGAATATATTTTAGGCACCATGTCTGGTTTGAAGAACTCTTGCGGTGCCAAAACAATGGAAATTCCTAAAAGTAACCCCCATTTAGGTAACTACACCCCTTAAGGAAAGTATCTATGGGTATAGTGAGCATTTTGAAGGTTTATTGCAGAAATTATTGAAAGTATTTTTTCTTATTTCCACAAGGACTAAAGGAGAAAAAGCACCACAAAATTTGTAAAGCAATTTCTCCCGAGTAAAACAGTACTCCATAAGTGGTAATAAACAGCTGTTTGGACACACGGCAGGGCTCAGAAGGGAGAGAGCGCCATTTGGCTTTTGGAGCTCAAATTTAGCAGGAATGGTTTGCGGAGGCCATGGCTGTTTGGGCACATGGCAAGGATCAGAAGAGAAGGAGCGCCATTTGGTTTTGGAGCACAGATTTTGCTGTATTGGTTTCTTGACACCATGTCGCTTTTGCAAAGCCCCTAAGGTACCAGTACAGTGGAAACCACCCATAAGGGACTCCATTTAGGATACCACACCCCTTGAGGAATTAATCTAGGGGTATAGTGAGCATTTTGACCCCACAGGTGTTTCATAGTTTTTATTTGAATTGGGCATTGAAAATAAAAAGGAATTTTTTTCCAATAAGATTTTTTTTTTTTTTCCAATAAGACTTTAGCGCAAAATTTTTAATTTTCTCAAAAAATAAAGGATAAAAAGAACCCCAACATTTGTAAAGCAATTTCTCCCGAGTACGGCAATACCACATATGTGGTCATAAACTGATTGTTGGGCACACGGCACGACTCAGAAGGGAAGGAACGCCATTTTGCTTTCGGAGTACAGATTTTGCAGGATTGGTTTCTGGTCGCTATGTAGCATTTGCAAAACCCCTGTGGGACCAAAACGGTGGAAACCCCCAGAAGTGACCCTATTTTGGAAACTACACCCCTCAATGTATTCACCTAGGGGTGTAGTGAGAATGTTAACCCTGCAGGTGTTTTGCAGAAATTTGTGTGCACTCGATGTTGCAGAGTGAAAATGGGATTTTTTCCATAGATATGCCAATATGTGGTGCCCAGCTTGTGCCACCATAACAAGACAGCTCTCTAATTATTAATTATTATGCTGTGTGTCCTGGTTTTAGAAACACCCTACATGGGGCACTAATTTTTTGCCTTGACATTCGACAGGGCTCAGGAGTGAAAGAGTACCATGCGAAATTGAGGCCTAATTTGGTGTCATATACAGTATTGGTTCACAATTGCAGGGCTCTGATGTGAAATAATAAAAGAAGCCCCTGAGAAGTGACCCCATTTTAGAAACTGCACCCCTCCAGGCATTTATTAAGGGGTGTAGTGAGCATTTTCACCCCACAGGTCTTTTCCATAAATTAATGCGCTGTAAAGTAAACATTTAAATTTTTCCCCAGATATGCCAATTCAGTGGCAAATATGTTGTGCCCAGCTTATGCCACTGGAGAGACATACCCCATAAATTGTTAAAAGGGTTCTCCCGGGTATGGCGGTGCCATATATGTGGAAGTAAACTGCTGTTGGGCCCACTGTAGTGCTCAGATGGGTGGGAGCGCCATTTGGCTTTTGAAGCGTAGATTTTGCTTGGTAGTAGTTTTGTTTGGCGTTTTACTGGTATTTCAGTTTATAATGTCGGGGCATATGTAAGCTGGGCAGAGTACATCAGGGGCATAGTCAGGTGGTCAGTGCCGCACCTGCCATGAGGCTAGGTGAGCCGACAGCCTCAGGCGGCACCACCTACCCAAACGGGGGGGGGGGCGGCATTTTCATCCCGGGATGGACTGGACCCGGGGGAGGGGCCATGCAGACGCACATAGCAGACGTGCCTAACGTCTGAAACACTCCTCCTCCTCTCTGACGCAGCACATGCCGCCAGAGAGGAGCAAGTCTGCAGGAGGAGCGGTCGAGCGACGAGAAGCATGAGGTAAGTTCCTGCCTTGCTGGGACCGGGACCCGTGAGTATACTGCAAGGGGGGTTCTGGGCAATTTACCGACAGCAAAGGGCTCTATGGGGTTGGAATAATCCACCCCATAGAGCCCTCACATCACTATAATGGAAGGATTAGTGTGGGTGGTGGAGGGTCTGAGCGTCTGACTGTCTGACTTACTGCAGAGAGCTCTATAGGGGGGGATTCTGGCCCCCTTTAGAGCAGTCAGTCAGATGCTCAGACCCCCCTAGCCTTTCAGTATAGTAACTAGTTAGGGCTCTATGGTGGGGGGATAATTCCCCCCTATAGAGCCCTCTGCTGTCAGTAAAATGCCCAGACCCCCCCCCCCCCTTGCAGTATACTCCTGGCAGGGGCAGGAAGCTGAGCGCAGTATAAGGGCTTTGTAGCTTTCTGTGGTTAATTAGCATGGGAAAGCTACAAGCGGGGCTGTGACTGGTGAGTATCACAGTCACTCCCAGTGCACACTGCATGCGGCAGCAGCGGCCGCCAGTCTGACTGAGTCTCTGACCAGTCACCACCCACACGTAGCAGACAGGATAGACTGATAGTGCCTGCCGTTATTGAATAAACCCTCAACTACTACAGTTTCACAGGCATTGACTATGATGGCTTCTATAGTGTAGTGGTCAGCTTGTCCACCTTACATATGGAAGGTTGTTGGTTCAAAGTCCAGCTGGGTTTTTTCATTATTTTTATTTTTTTAATATTATTAATATCTTACTTCTATTGGGCTTTGTTCACACTAGCATTAATATACGTTTACCTCTCTTCCGTCAGAGGAAGAGAGGATCGATACGTTAAATGGAAAGCAACAGTTCCATTAGAATTACCATTGCTTTCAATGGTAATTCTTTTGTATCAGTTGCTTTCCGTTTGTCTCCGTTCGCTAGGTTTCCGTTCTTTTGAACGGAAATAAAAGTTCTGCGGACTGCACTTTTGTTTCCTTTAAAAAAAACGGAAACTTAGCGAACGGAGACAAACGGAAAGCAACTGATACAAAAGAATTACCATTGAAAGCAATGGTAATTCTAATGGAACCGTTGCTTTCCGTTTAACGTATCGATCCTCTCTTCCTCTGACGGAAAAGAGGTAAACGTATATATTAATGCTAGTGTGAAAGAAGCCTTAGGGCCTGTTCACATCAGCGTTGGCTTTCCGTTCTGGGGTTCCGTCGGAGGTAACCCCGCAACGGAAAGTCAAACTGAAACCACAGCTTCCGTTTCGTCACCATTAGCGCAGTCTACTGCACTATTGATTCCGTAACAAAAACGGAAACCTGCCGGAATGGTGACGAACGGAAACCATTAGCAATGTTTTCGTCACCATTGATTTCAATGGTAACTGAAACGGAAGCTGTGGTTTCAGTTTGACTTTCCGTTGCGGGGTTCACCCGACGGAAACCTCCCACGGAACCCTGGAACGGAAAGCCAACGCTGATGTGAACAGGCCCTAATCCTTCCCCATAAACCTGCCCCCGCTAATTAAAATAAATATATGATATAATGTATATAGCGCTGTATCCTGTATCCGTCAGGTCAGCGGGACTGACGGATTCAGTGTCAGCGAGTCCTGCAGGATCGAGCTGTTACCGATCACATCTAAGTTCATAACTTAGATGTGATCAGTAATAGGCAACCTAATGGATTCAGGTCTCAGCGCTATATACAGCTGCTCGGTATACAGGATACAAAGCAGCTGTATCTCAAAAAGTGCAAATCATTTTCAAGTAATTAAAACTTGCACCAATCGCATTAATAGATATCCTTATATATCATAGTGACATGTCCGAAGTTTTCATCGGTGGGGGACCGAGCACTGAGGCCCTCACCGATCGCTAAAACGAAGCAGCAGAAGTGCACGGGTGAGCGCTGTGCCGCTTCTTTTACGATCGACTTTAAGTCGAGTGAGCTGTGTACGGACTACTAGACTTTCTATTGAGCCCGTACACTGCTCCAAGGAAAGCCAAACAGAATTGAAGCGGCACACCGCTCACCCGAGCACTTCTGCTGCTTCGTGTTAGCGACTAGTGGGGGGTCTCAGTGTTCGGACCCCACTGATCAAAACTTCTGACATGTCAAAGTTTTTTAAAAAGTATATGTAGAGGAATGATCGAGGCACTCACCGAAGCTGGCAAACAATTTCTTTATTACAAAAAAGATCTTTGGTCAGGATGTGGAATTCCACATCCTGACCAAAGATCTTTTTTGTAATAAAGAAATTGTTTGCCAGCTTCGGTGAGTGCCTCGATCATTCCTCTACATATATATTCAGCTGATTGTGCTACTCTTTCGATGAGCAACTCCGTGGCAATTTACCTGCAATTATCCAACAGTAAGCAAGCCATATTTCAACTCCTATTCCGATTAGGCGGTTTTGGCAGTGCCAGCCTCTTTCCTTCTTCCCATTGGTTTTTTAAAAAGTAGTTACACTTTAAAGAGAATCTTTCACCTGCCCACAGATTTGCATTTGAGGGCAGCATGTAATGGGGAGGGCTGCACAAACTCTGGGGCACTTTATATTTTTTTTCCTACCCTCTTTCCTTATTTAGATATCGGTGCTGTAATATTTGGCGCCCGATAATTAAATAACCCCATGAACTGCCAATGGGGCGGTAATTGGCAAGGGGACGTGTAACATCCCTGTGACACTGCCCAATCCACTACGGACAATGTCAACAGCAAGAGCTGGAGAGAGGAGATCATGTGCGCGTTCACACGCTCTCACTCTTCAGTTCTCGGCAGGCAAGTACAAGACTGTGATCTCAGGTGAGAGATCAGTCTTGTCGTCCTTGTCTGCCGAGAGCTAAAGAGTGAGAGCGTGCGTGCGCGCACAGCTCCGATGCCATGAAACAGAAGAAGAAGAATTCACTCTTCTTCTCCTCTTCTGTTCCTTAGTGGTGGCGGAGCTGCGCGCACGCGCTCTCTCTCCAGCTCTTGCTGTAACGCTGACCGTAGCTGATTGGACAGTGTCACAGCAATGTTACACGACCCCCTTGCTAATTACCTCCCCATTGACAGTTCATGGGGTTATTTAAATATCGGGCGCCAAATATTACAGCACTGATATCTAAATAACGAAGGAGGCTAGGAAAAAAAATGTAAAGTGCCCCAGAGTTTGTGCAGCCCACCCCATTACATGCTGAACTCAGCTGCACATGTATGGGGAGGTGAAAGGTTCTCTTTAAAAGAAAGGTGTTATAATAAAAAAAAAATTATTTGATGTGTTATTTTATGGGCCTAATTTTTCTAATTATTTTAATATGTTTCCAAAGGTAGCTATTTATTCATATGTTTGTACGTCTGTGGGGGCAGCCATCTTTATTTTTATTTTTCATACTGCTAATTTTTGTTTTGCAGGCTCCGCTGGACCATTTGGACTACGTCGTAGATTCGTTGGACTACTTCGCTGATTTAAGCTTTATTTCTTTTTTTAAAATAAAATGGTTAAAGTGGATTGTGTGGAAGAGTTGTCATTTCAATAAAATAAATTTCTTTATGTCTCTGTTTTTTAATACTTCATTACCGCCTTAGTAATGGCTGCTGTCTGATTGAGAGCGTCCATTACTAAGAAGGGGCTTAGTGTTAGCCAGTAATAAGGCTATCACTAACCCCTATTATTACCCCGGTACCCACCGCCACCAGGAGTACCGGGAAGCAGGGCCGCCATCAGGAATTTCAGGGCCCCCTACAGCTAAATTTTCTGGGCCCCCCTACCGTGGCACCGCCTGTTAACGGTACTCCGTCCAGCACTATATCATGGTACCCAGGGCCGCCATCAGGGGGGGTATTAGGGGTACTGATGTGAGAGGCCCGGCCAAACCTAATTGAAAGGGGGGCCCGGCAAACTGCCGCGACTTGCCTTTGGTAGAAAAAAAACAGGCCCCTGCAATGGGGCCCATTTTTTTCACAAAAAGAATGTCATGAGCTGCGGGCCCCCCTTTCAATTAGGTTTGGCCGGGCCTCTCACATCAGTACCCCTAATACCCCCCCTGATGGCGGCCCTGGGTAGCATGGGGGTCGTCATGGGGGCCGTCAAACACCGCCGCCCGTGTGACCGATCGCGCGCACCCGCAAACTCCCGCGCATGCGCGCCGGCGACCGCCTGGAACCGCGCACCGAATTTTGAGCCAGATTTTGACCTGCCCACACTATCTTGCCGCGTTTTTTGCCCGCGGCGATTGATGACAGCAGACAAAAAACGCAGGGAAAAATGCATTTTCTGCCTCCCATTGATTTAGATGGGAGGTCAGAGGCAGAACCGCGGCAAGAAAGGACGTGCTGCTTTTTCTTTTTTCCGCGACTGGCTCCCATTGATTTCAGATTGGAAGTTGAAATCCCCATAGAGTAACATAGGTCCGTGCGAGGCGCCTGAAAATCACGCACGTTGCACGGACGTATTACACGTTCGTCTGAATAAGCCCTAACAATAAGGCCCAGTTCACAGAGTTTTTGGGCCTTGATATTGACTCGGACACTGCGTCAGAATCAGCACCAACAAAACTTCCAAAACCGCCTCCCATTGATTTAATCTGAAGTCAATGGGAGCCAGTCGCAGAAAAAAAAAAAAGTAGCACGTCCTTTCTTGCTGCGGTTCTGCCTCTGACCTCCCATCAAAATCAATGGGAGGCAGAAAATGCATTTTTCCCTGCGTTTTTTGTCTGTTGTCCTCAATCGCCGCGGGCAAAAAACGCAGCAAAAAACGCGGCAAGATAGTGTGGGCAGGTCAAAATCTGCCTCAAATTTCTTTAAGGAATTTTGAGGCAGATTTTTTCGGCCTGCAAAATACTCTGTGTGAACAGGGCCATACATAAACAGCACTTTGAGACACTTTACTCACCGTGTCAGAAGAGCTGCTCCCACTCCAGTCCTCGTCAGGCGATGTCTTCGATCCAGATGTCGTCCTGCACCTCCAGGCTCCAGAAAATGGCGGGGATCGTAGAACTGCCGCCGCGCAACAACTAGACTCCTCCCCCACTCCTTACTCAGCCACGCTCTGGAGAAGGAGGAGGAGGCGGAGTCGGACGAGGAGGCGGAGTCGGAGGCGGACGAGGAGGACGAGTCGGAGGCGGGCCAGCAGGTAAGTAGACTGCGCCGCTGTCCAGTGTGGCTGTCCTTCCCCCTAGATCTTGTGTTGCGGGCGCACCGCCTCCCTCTCGGCGGCGCACCTGGTCTTTCGCGCGTGGGCGCACGCGCTTGCGGTCGGTCGCGCGCGCTCGCTCGTACGCGCGCAAGCGGGGGGTGTTTCGCGGCGGTGATGAGAGGGGGGCCCGCAGCTCACGGCGGTGTTTCAAGAGACGGGAGCCCGCAGCTCACTACATTGTTTTGGTGAAAAAAACAGGCCCCATTGCAGGGGCCTGTTTTTTTCTACCAAAGGCAAGTCGCGGCAGTTGCCGGGCCCCCCTTTCAATTAAGTTTGGCCGGGCCCCCTATAGGAGTACCCCTAATACCCCCCTGATGGCGGCCCTGCCGGGAAGAGCTGGGTACGATCCAGCACCCGACCGTCTGAAGAGAAGTACTGGGGTGGCCACAGGCTGGTAATATCAGGCTGGGAATGGCCAAAAACCATGGCCCTTCCCACCCTGGTAATGCTAGGCTGCTGCTGCTTTATTGTATCTGGCTGGTTATGAAAAATGGAGAGGATCTCATGTAATTTTTTTTCTATTATTTTTTTTTAAAAGACCCCACGTTCCCACTATTTTTCATAACCAGCCAGATACAATAAAGCAGCTGCAGCCTAGCATCACCAGCGTGGGAAGGGCCACATTTTTTATCCCTTTCCAGCCTGGTAAAACCAGCCTGTGGCCACCCTGTTGCCTTACCGTCGCTTCAGATGGTCGGGTACTGGATCGTACTCCCCTCGCGGCAGTGAGAACCGGGGTAATAATAGGGGTTAGTGATAGCCTTTTTACTGGCTAACACTAAGCCCCTTCTTAGTAATGGATGCTCTCAATCAGACAGCAGCCATTACTAAGGCCATAATAAAGTATTAAAAAAAACAGACATAAGAAAAACTTTTTAATTGAAATCTAAACTCCCCCATGCAACCCTCTTTCAACATAGATCATCGAAGTAGTCCAATGAATCTACGATGTAGTCCAAACGCTCCAGCGGAACCTACCAAAAAAAAGCGGTATAAAAATGTAAAAAACTTAAATTTGACACAATAGAAACTAGAGGTCAAGGAAAAATAATTGCCCCTTCATGTAACTCTGCTTCCTGTCAACTGAAAAGTCATCCGCCAGAGGGAAAAATGTTTCCCCATGGCGGAGTACAAAAAAGTCTAATTCCCAGGTGAGGCTTTCTTGTACTCCGCTATCAAGAAACATTTTTCCTACTGGCGGATGATTTTTCCGTTGACAGGTAGCAGAGTTCTTCCGCAGCCTTGTTAGGGGAGCAAACTCGCCAATTGCCCAGTGCCCCCAGAATGGGCTGCTACTCTTGGGCCAGTGCTGTGTGCTTGCCCCGCAGACTAAAATTTGCCAGCCAACTCCTGGCCATTGGCTCCCTGCTCCGACGTTTGCTCTTGTAGGCCACAGCCTGGTTTAGACCTGAGGCCTACAAGAGATTGGGAGCATGATGATGACGTCAACTGCCCGGCACGATGACATCACTGCATCATGCCATCCATGCCGGGCCACGGAACTCAGTTAAAATTCATAAGTCTATTAGGTTATAAAAAGGGGGCATAAGAAAGTGGCATACAAAAGGGGGCATCCTTATTGTGGGGGCATAAAGCATGACTGGCCTAAGTAGAGTCATTTGCTATTTAAAACCTTTTAATCCTATTCACCCCTTTTTTGGCCCACCTCACAATAACGAAACGTGACAACCGAGGTTGGATATGAAATGGCCACAGCAGCCGTTTATTTATTTACATTATTTAAATGCTATTTAATCCGAAACATTCGGATAACTCCTTTTAGAATTCGACCAGGGAATTCCTCCTCTAATTCACATGACCCAACATGGGTCAGAATCAGAATTAACAATCAACATTTTTAATACTTTAACAGAGCAGGGGAAGTCCTTGAAGCCATTTTAAAACCGGATTTTCTTTAAGTTAGCCATCTGCAAACCACCACCAACTCTTTACCTTCAGCCGTAAACCAGCTCGGAGGCACCGCTCACCTCTGCAGATGGCTCCAACCACCAGAAGACCACTTCAAAGGAATAACACCCTATGAAGTCTTCAAATGATATACCTTTTTTGGGGGACGCATACCCCCGATGCGACCCCCCCACCATTTTGTACTGACCAACCTCAAGGACTCCCCCCGCCAGCTGCCATGACATCCGAAACTGCTCCAAAGAAAATGAGAAACACAAGTTATGTAATCATACATCATATAATAAAATAAACAAAGTTCACAGCAACCCCGATCCCAAAGCTAACCCCTAACTTAGGGTGGGAGGGTGGGAGGTAAATTTCTACCCGTTGTTCCTCCCGCTGCTTCCGGCTCAATGCCGAAAACAGCGGGAGGAACAGATAACTCCCCTGTCCCATCCCCTATACGTCTCCTCCTTTCCCACCAACTATCTCCTCTCCTATTGGTTCCCTCTCCCTCCTATGGCAGTCATGGAGGCTTCCCCTTAAGCCCTCCGCGCTGCCGTCCAGCCTCGTCTTGACTGGCCTAAGTAGAGTCATGTGCTATTTAAAACCTTTTAATCCTATTCACCCCTTTTTCGGCTCACCTCCCAATAACGACACGTGACAACTGAGGTTGGATATGAAATGGCCACAGCAGCCGTTTATTTATTTACATTATTTAAATGCTATTTAATCCGAAACATTCGGATAACTCCTTTTGGAATTCGACCGGAGAATTCCTCCTCTAATTCACATGACCCAACATGGGTCAGAATCAGAATTAACAATCAACATTTTTAATACTTTAACAGAGCAGGGGAAGTCCTTGAAGCCATTTTAAAACCGGATTTTCTTTAAGTTAGCCATCTGCAAACCACCACCAACTCTTTATCTCCAGCCGTAAACCAGCTTGGAGGCACCGCTCACCTCTGCAGATGGCTCCAACCACAAGAAGACCACTTCAAAGGGATAACACCCTATGAAGTCTTCAAATGATATACCTTTTTTGGGGGACGCATACCCCCGATGCCACCCCCCCACCATTTTGTACTGACCAACCTCAAGGACTCCCCCCGCCACAGCGAAACAGGCCTTGACCACCTTAAGCCTGTGAGTTCCTCCATACCACAACTGCCCTCTCTATTCCTTCTGCTAAGGCCAAGCTCCACAGATCAATTCCAACCTCGGTCAAATGCGACGCACACCCTCGTCATCCAACCCCCAATGCCCAGCTTCCATAGCCGCGCCAATTCTGAATGAGTGAGACGAGTAACACCCGTTCCCCACACCAACCACAGCCAAGCATTTTTTGAATATTGCATCAAATTGATACTTAGACAGAAACGCGCCATTCTCATGGCGGAGCAATGGCGCCTCCGGCACCTCGCCAAGTGGCCTGAACACACCCATGCAAGCGACCGGACACATCGTCGACCCCGGGAGAGCAAACAACACTATCCGCTTACACCGGCCCAACTGATCAGTCTTGGACCGCCGCACCAACAACTCGAGTCTATCCCCGTAAAGACCAACATCCGCCTGTCGCAACCCCCCAGCCTTAGCCTTACTAGGAGAGACCAACTCCCCAATTCGGAGTGCTCCAAAAAACGCGAGGGAAAAAGCCAACCAAAACAAATCTACCTCATAAGATGAATTACAAACAGCCCCCAGCGATGCGCCCAGTGAACCAAGGAGGGCAAAAGACACGGGTCGCCTCTGATCTGCTTCGGCCCTGCCTCTACGCAAACCTTTCAAAGCTTGCCTTACTAGAAAATGCTTGGATACATCCTGGAAATCCCGTAATTTGAAACCGAACGCCAAACCAGCAACGAAACGATTCACCTTAGCAAGCGAAAACCCAGCCTCCCACGCATCACCCAACCAGTACAACAATGCTACCAACCTGTCTTGCTCCGTGCAGACGTTGCCCAATACTCTTACCCAATCCTCCCATTGCTGCCAACAAGCCGAATAAGCGTTCCAAGTCGCCCTAGCCAGCGACCGTTCAATCAACCCTTCCACGGGACCGAAACCAGCTCCCAGAGATGCTCCGGGCAAGCCAAGCCGGACGCATCCGCTCCCGGGGCCAATTGACGAAAACGATCCCACTGCGAGCGAGAAAGAGCATCAGCAATACAGTTGGACAACCCTGGAACATGCACCGCCACTACCCACGCATTTAGTGACAAGCACAATAACACTAGGTGACGCAACAACTGAACCACTGGTGGAGACGATGCTGATAAGTTGTTAATTGCTAACACCACCCCCATGTTATCACAGTGGAAACGAACCTTTTTATCCTTGAGCCTGTCCCCCCAGATGGTCGCTGCAACCACGATGGGAAACAGCTCGAGCAGGGCCAGTTTTCGCGTAAGCCCACTGACCACCTAGCTGTCCGGCCAGTTCCCCGCACACCATTGACCCCTTGCATATGCGCCAAAACCCCCGGACCCCGCTGCGTCAGTAAACAACTCCACATCGCTCATTTCTTGCACCGGGGACATCCACAACGATTTACCATTATACTGCCCGAGGAACTCATCCCATACCTGCAGATCTGCCTTGTGTTCCAAACCAAGCCTCACAAAATGATGGGAAGCCCTGATACCCGCCGTCGCTGCCGCCAATCGCCTACTAAAAATTCTACCCATTGGCATAATCCTAGAGGCAAAATTCAACTTCCCCAGCAGCGACTGGAGTTCGCGCAAAGTGATCTTCTTCAGTCGGCAGGCCCGCCTCACTTCTTGCTGCAAGGGTAGTAACTTATCCACAGGCAGCCTGCACTCCATAGCGACCGAATCAATTGCGATCCCTAAAAAACAGATGGTGGAGACTGGGCCCTCAGTTTTACCCGGCGCCAACGGAATTCCGAAATCCGACGCAACCTTCTGCAAGCAATACAATAGGTTACCACAAACAGGGGAACCGCTAGGGCCGACACACAAAAAGTCATCCAGATAATGTATCAATGAGTCCACCCCAGCTACACCCTTCGTCACCCATTCCACGAAGCTACTAAAAGCCTCAAAATATGCGCACGAACGAGAACACCCCATTGGAAGACACCTATCGACATAGAACCACCCATTCCAGAAGCAACTCAACAGCTGTTGGCTCTCCGGATGTACCGGCAGCAAACGAAAAGCCGCCTCAATGTCTGTCTTCGCCAACAACGCCCCGGGTCCCGCCCCTCGCACCAACGCCACCGCTTTATCAAATGACGTGTAAACCACCGAGCATAAATCGTGATCTATCCCATCATTTACCGACGCTCCCCTGGGAAAGGACAAATGGTGAATCAAACGGAATTTATGGGGCTCCCGCTTCGGCACAATTCCCAAGGGGGATACAACTAAATTTACAACAGGCGGCTCGACAAAAGGACCGGCCATGCGCCCCAGCGAAACTTCCTTTAACAGATTTTCTGAAACAACCGCCGAGTGCAAATAAGCCGACTTAAGGTTACGCCGTGTAACAGGGACCTCATACGGAGGAGGGGGAATAACAAAACCAAACGAAAACCCCTCGAAAATTAACTTGGCTGCAACCCTATCCGGATATTCAGTTAGATACTGTGCCATTATTTCCACCCTCACCGGAGACCGCCCCTTGGCCAACGGAGGAGGACTGAGGACCTGACCACTTCCCTTTCCGCATACATTTTGCAGCCCCATGAGAGGAGCTGTTACACTCCGAACAGACATGTTTAAATTTGCATGAAGCCCCGAACTTACACTGGCCATCATTGAACTGCCAGCAGAACCCAAGTTTTGAACCGGAACTCGATGACCTTCCCATACCACCGCTGGGTACACTGCAGGAACTACAGGGGCCGCTGCCCTATCTAAGCGCCCGACTAACTCGCGCAAACAACCCACCAAATCCGCTAAGCCATCGCGCCCGACAACGCCACTATCGACAGCCCCAACCTCCGTGCTCGCTGCCCCACCCTCAAAACCTGACATGAAAATTGCTGGATACGGTAACGTAGGAGTTACACACTCACCAGGCTGCCCAGGCGCTGTATTCCCGCCAGCCGGAAAATCCTGACCGCGCTGCGTCTCATCCAGCTCTCCATCTTCTAAATCCTCTCTTGCTGCCGACTGGTGCTCACACCGACATCTCCGACATGGGGACCCCGACATACTGACCGAGGGGCCGGCCACCTGCCGCCCGACCGTAGGGATCCAAACCTCCGACCGGACTTGTTGCCTCGACGTCGGCGTTGATCTTGTCGTCCTCCCCGATGATCTCGAGGAAGCCTGCCCCCTGGCCGGCACATCACCATGCGGGGCGGCCGTGGACTGTGGCTGAAGGCGGGGGTGTGATAGGGAGCCCGGCCAGTGACTCCCTGTTAGCCACCGAGCCCCGTCGCGGCTGGGGATTCCTGCCAGGATGCAGGCCCTGGGAGGAGGCGCCCGTCCCAGCAACCTGGCCTGCAGCGTCCTTAGAAGGGCTCCCCCTGCGACGCCGGGCCCGCGGGGCCATGTCTGGGCTCAGACGCTCTGGTGGACAGGACCGCCGGGAGCGGCGGGGTGACCTGGCCTGAGCCACCGCTCCCGACGACGCCCTCTGATTTATTGGAGCAGGGGCCGCAGGGATCATCTCTCCCCCTGCTGCTTTATCACTAACGCCCGTACAGAGCGCGACGGGCCTGCCTGAGGGATCCGGGCTAGTGCTGCAACTGTTTCCTCCAGCCAGCCCAGATCATGAAACGCCGCTGCAGCCTGCAGCTGCTCGAGCATTGCGGCCAGGGAAGACATACTAACTACTGCAGTGGGAGGTAAGTGAACGGCCAGCTCTCCCAGCACGTTCTCTCTCAGCTAAATTTCTACCTGTTGTTCCTCCCGCTGCTTCCGGCTCAATGCCGAAAACAGCGGGAGGAACAAATAACTCCCCTGTCCCCTAACCTATACGTCTCCTCCTTTCCCACCAACTATCTCCTCTCCTATTGGTTCCCTCTCCCTCCTATGGCAGTCATGGAGGCTTCCCCTTAAAGGTAATGTGTTGCCAGAAAAACATGTTTTTTTTTTTTAATTAAACATTTAGTGTGTAGGTGGTTAAACATTGTTCAAATTTTTTTTATTTTTTTCACGAGTCAGGAAATATTATAAATTAATTCTAATTTATAATATTTCCCATTGCTGGTCACTAGATGGAGCTATTCCCAAAATTGCAGCATTGCAAAATTGGGTAAAAAGCCCTCGCTCTAGTGAGCTCTCAGCATCCCCCCCTCCTTTATCCTGGCTAGTGCCGGGATAAACAAGGGGTTTGAATGGTCTAACTTCCTACACTGTGTGTCGCCATTTTTTGAGCTAACACACAGTGTAGTAGGTTTACATACAGTAGTAAATGTACACAAACACGAACATACATTGAAATGTCTTACCTGCTCCTGCCGCCGCGGCTCCCTCCGGCCCGTCCGCTCCGTCTGCTGCCGCTGGTCCAAGTGCACAAGTCCGGAAGCCGCGACCGGAAGTAGTAATATTACTGTCCGGCCGCGACTTCCGGTCCACAGGAAAATGGCGCCGGACGGCGCCAATTTCAAGTTGGACTGTGTGGGAGCGGCGCATGCGCAGTTCCCACACAGACGGCGTACACAGAAGTGGATGGGACGGGACCCGTTCGCAGTCTCTATGGGACTGTGGCTGCCGTATTCCATCTGTATGTGTCGTTAATCGACACATACAGAAATGGAACAAAAAATGGCAGCCCCCATAGAGAAGAAAAAGTGTAAAAATAAGAAAAAGTAAAACACAAACACACAAATAAATATAAACGTTTTTAATAAAGCACTAACATCTTTAACATATTAAAAAAAAAATTGTGATGACACTGTTCCTTTAAGCCCTCCGCGCTGCCGTCCAGCCTTGTCTGACATTTGGGTGTGGCAGAAAAAGGGGCATTAGTACTGAATGGGGGCATAAAAGGCCGCATTACTACTGAGTGGAGACATTATTTCTGTGGGGACATAAAGGGGTATTAGTACTGAGTGGGAATTCTATTACTGGGTGAGGGCCCTAAATGTGGCTCTATCACTGAGTAAGTTATAAAGGGGACACTAACACTGTTAGGGGAACAAAAGTAGCACTTACTGTGTGGGGCCTTTGGGGGAACAAAAGGGTGTGTGTACTATTACTGTGTGGAGCACCTAGTATAGTATGTATAGGGAGTTTGTGTAGAGGTAGGGAATGGTTAGGGAGTGCGCTAGAAAAGCAAGGAGCCAAAGATATCTGTGTCATATTCTGCAGAGCTTAAGAAATCGTGTCCAGGAGAAGTTGTCATTGCGGTCTTGGCTGGATGAAGAAGAAAAGGTGAAAGTGAGCAACTTCAATCGGAGAAGACGTCACCTGTAAGTCACTCAATATAACTATACTATAATCACTTATATGGTCTGCAGATTTCCTGTGTATAACTGGCATCTACCTCTATATGGTCACTGTATGGTGGTAATATTGGTCTATATATAGTGTGTTTTATTCACTAACAGTATCGTGCTTTTTTTCTGATACTGTGTTGTAGTAATATGTGATCTTAGTTTATTTCAGTATCAATATGGGGGTATTATTCAGTCACTATATGGTTATAGTGTGGCGGTATTATTCAGTAACAGTATGGGGGCATTAGTCAGTCACTATGTGGTCATGGTGTGGTGGTATTATTTAGTAACAGTATGGGAGTATTATTCTGTCACTATGTGGTAGTAATATATTCTCATGGAGTGGAGGTATTATTCATTAACACTATGGTGGTATTATTCAGACACTATGTGGTGGTAATATGCAGTCATGGTGTGGAAGCAACTATGTGGTTATGGTGTGGGGGTATTATTCAGTAACGGTATGGCGGTATTATTGGTAATGTTGGTCTTACAATCTATGTAAATTACTGTGGTGGGGGCTGTGGGGAAGTGTGAGTGTGGCAAGAGATGATCAGGCTAAGAGACAGTCTGCAGAGTGGCATGTGATGTACTTTGACATGTAAGTGATACTTACATGTGGGATGTGGGCCCATAACTTGTGTACAGCCCAGGGCCTAAGATCATAATAATCCACCACTGGCATCGAGCCAGCACAAGCAGACCACTACAATACAGCAGGTAGTGCTTGGTGCTTGGTGCTTGGTGTCCAGGTGTCCTATCCCACCAGTATCATGTCCTCAACAGGTATTGTGTTCTATTTCTAACTGCCTATAGCTTGTTTCTGATTAGGTCTCCATTATCTTAAGCATGGTTGCTATACTTTACTGTTTGGAGGGACCTGTCAGTCTGATACTCATATACATGATATAAGCTATTACTTACCTGGGATGTGATTCTCTATTGGGAGGAATTATTTCTCTATATATAACTATTTTTGATATTGTATTTTGTGAACCTGGTACACTTTCTTTTAATTATATTTTATATGTCTATAGTATATACTTGGGAGGGGGTTAATTTTGTATGTTTTGTATTTATTGATGTTTAATAAAGTAAAAATAAAAATATTTTGATATAATATTATTATGTCGAGATTTTTCTTTTCGGTTTAATATATATGGATTATGTGAAATCTTGAATTTAATGAATTGGCTATGAGTATATATATATAGGTTATAGAACAAAGAAACCAGCCCATGACGTGCCGCTTCAAAACAGCGCTAAGCGCGATCCGTCCTGGACTGGCCTGAATGTAACTGCAGAGAGTGACGCCGCAAATGAGACTGGCTGCCAAGGAAAAATATGGGGCTGTGCGGTGCAAACTGTACTATTTGCACTGCACTGATTGGTAGTAAGAAGAATTCTTTAGCCCTTAATAACCAGCCTATTTTGGACCTTAATGACCAGGCCATTTTTTAAGTTTTTCCATCGTCGCATTCCAAGAGCTATAACGTTTTTATTTTTGCGTCGACATAGCTGTATAAGGTCTTGTTTTTTGCGGGACAAGTTGTACTTTTCAATAGCACCATTTTGGGGGACATATTATTTATTGATTAACTTTTATTAACTTTTATTTGGGGGGAAATAGAAAAAAACCTGAAATTTCGCCACTCTTTTTCGCGTCTTAAATCTACGCCGTTTACCGTGTGATATAAATAACACAATAACTTTATTCAGCTGGTTGTTACGATTGCCACGATACCAAATTTGTATAGTTTTTGTATGTTTTACTACTTTTACACAGTAAAAACGCTTTTTTTTCCAAATTATTTGTTTTTGTGTCTCCATATTTGAAGAGCCGTAACGTTTTTATTTTTTCGCCGATGCGGTTGTATGTGGGATTTTTTTTGCGGGAAGACTTGTAGTTTTTATTGGTACCATTTTGGAGTAGATGCGACTTTTTGATCACTTTTTATCACATTTTTTTAAAGTCAGTATTCACAGAAAACAGCAATTTTTCCATAGTTTTTTATTACATTTTTTACGGCGTTCACCGTGCGGGTTAAATAATGTAATAGATTTATAGTCGGGGTCATTACGGATGCGGCGATACCAAATATGTGTAACTTTTTAACTTTATTTTGTTTTTTTAATAGTAAAGCATTTTGTGAGGGGAAAAGCTGGGTTTTTCATTTTTTTTCACATTTTTTTTTAAATTAACTTTATTAAACTTTTTTTTCACTTTTTTACTAGTCCCATTAGGGGACTATAATATGCGATTCTGCGATCGCATTTATAATACACTGCAATACTTTTGTATTGCAGTGTATTACTGCCTGTCCGTTTAACACGGACAGGCATCTGCTAGGTCATGCCTGCGGCATGATCTAGCAGGCATTCACTCGAGGCAGACCTGGGGGCCTTTATTAGACCCCCGGCTGCCATTGGAGACACAGACACTCGGCGATCGTATCGCCGGGTGTCGGTGGGGGAGAGTGGGAGCTCCCTCCCTCTCTCCAAAACCACTCAGATGCGGTGCTCGCTATTGCGCACCGCATCTGAGGGGTTAAACGGGTGAGATCGATACTAATATCGATCTCACCCGGCAGAGCAGGGACACTCCCAGCCCTCAGCTGCCTCTAGCAGCTGAGAGCAGGGAGATTTGACAGCTCCCTGCTCTGTAAACTTATTCCGATACCGCAACGTAAAAAGTCTATGGCATCGGAATAAGGCCCGTTAGTGACCGACGTAGAAACACGATGGGCCGGTCACTAACGGGTTAAATCTTTTCTATACTTCAAACAGCACTTTAACAAATAAACATCAAATGTTTTCCCATTTAAAAAAATGTATATATTGCGTGTTTGATGTGTAAAGCTCGTAATGAGAAAACTACGATAGATTTGGGGGGGCGCCTTTTTTATAGTTCGCCTCAGGCAGCAGAGGGGCTAGGTTAACCCCTGCAGGTGGTATAATAATGGGGTAAACAATAAAATAATCCATAGATGTGTGTTACGCTGTGAAGAATCCTTTCTGCACAGGCCGGTGTCGCGCTGATAAATGGTGTCTTTACTTATCCCTCTTTTGGTTTACACTCCGCACCTTTGCAGTTTGGGGAATTTTGCTGGGAAGTGTTGTCCTGGTATAATACGTGCACCCTCGCTACCAGCAAAATTGTTTGGGCCCTCGTCTTCCTGGTTCCCTAATTTTAGGGCCTTGATAATTCGCCTCTTGAAACAGACGAAATGTTCCCCTCTGATCTGCACAACTGCATATTTTTATTTCCTGACTTATTGGAGCCTTAAATAATTTTATTTTTTCATAGATGTAGTGGTATGAGGGCCTTTTTTTTGCAGGACGAACTGTAGTTACTATTGGTACTATTTTACTGTACTTTTACTTTTTTTTTTTAGATATTTTGTGTTGTTTTCTCTCTTCATATAGCTTTTAAAACTCTGCTGCTTGTCCTTGGAAAAAGACATGTCTACATTCCTCTGTCAGATATGTGCACTTATAGCTTCTCTATAACTATTTAAGGGGTTATTCACATCACATTTTTTTGTTTAGATTTAGCGTGAACATCAGGAAAGCTCCCTACACACATCAGAAATTTGTCCAGTGGATTCCATTGTCAGACGGAGGCCAAAAGAGTGTACTTGTGGCCTCCGAATGTCAGCATACTTTTTCTTTTTTTACATGAGAGCCTATGGGTGATGTATGCCATAGCATGGCATCCGTCAGAGGCCTCCGTTAAGCAGATATGTCATGAGCCTTTCAATAGCATTTCATGACATATCTGTAAAATGGATGCCTTTATAGCCTATATACAGTAGGTGACGGATGAGTTAAAAGGCATCCGTCACCCATAGGCTATAATGGTATCCATTTAACGGATAAGTCATGAAAAGGGTCATGAGTGTTCATGACGTATCCGTTGAACAGATACTATAACGTGGGCCCGCCTTTCCCACTGCCTCTATGTCATGCCTATGTGAAGACCACCTTTCTGTATACGAGCATTGACAAATGGGTGTTACGAATCCCCTTGTCAAAGGGCTGTGTCCCTACACACTGACAGTCTCCAACCATCGCTGACAGTATCACATTGTGTATCACACATCCTCTTGACAATGCGAATGGTAACACGCATTTGTCTATTAGTCCTGGACTACATAAAGATTTTATGCATATTACAAGGATTTCCTATAAAAAGACATGTCATGAGAGATGACAGATCCTCTATAGATCCAGTGACTCACAAGTGATGTCTTCTCTGATGGGAGTCGTTCTCTTTTCTTTTCTTCTCCATCTGACACAGACCGTTCTGGCGACTTCTGATGACTGTAGAGTTTTCTGATGAGACATCTTTGCCCCTCGCTTCTGCAGCCATTTCCAGCCTCTATAAAAACACAAAAATTCAGACACCAAGGCACAGGTGTCCTGGGCACGGGACAGTTTTTCATACTGATGAGCTATCCACATGATAGGTCATCAGTATATCATCAGTGTGGGTCCGACACCGGGACCCCGCACTGATCAGCTGTTGTGGCTACTTCCGGGCACCGGATGTTATGCAGTGTTCAGTGCCTGTAGTGCTGGAAGCAGATTGCTCCATACACTGCATAGCAGCTGTGCTGCAGAACTTCAACTCTGCATCTATTCATTTAAATAGGAGCAGAGCTGCAGCATTGCAGCACACCCGCTATACTGTGACCGGAGCCATCTGCTACCAGCACGGACATCCGGTACCCAGAGGCAGCCAGAACAGCTGATCGGTCTGGGGTCCAGGTGTTAGACACGCACGATCATATACTGATGACCTATCCTGTGGACCCCTGTTACTTATAAATTCAGACCCGAAACCAGACCCTAGAATACTTACAGACCCCAGACCTTCTACACTATTGCAGTCCCCAGACCTGACCCCCTAAACTAATACAGACTCCAGACCCCTAAGTACTGTCGTGGAAATCCATCGCTCAAAATATATTAGACTAAAATTTATACGAGTCCAAACAGACTCTCAAGGCCAGACCCCATTAGTCAGTATCCTAATTAGGATATTTCACCGATATATATCGAGAGAGGAGAAGAAAACACACAGACACGCTGATATGTTCAAAATACTCCTGTGAAGGCAAATCAAACAGCTCTAACAGAATTTAGCAGCAACAGCTGTAAAGCCTGGGACATACCAATTAGATCTTACCAAATCGATCCTTGCAGTCTTGGGGCATATGTGAGGTCATACACCATCAATGCAAGTGCCATCAAGAGTGCCTTGGGTGTTACCGGTTCACCTTCCCTTATCCGTCCACATTCTGTTAGAATCTGGTTCTCACGCCTTCCGCTCCCAGTTGGACTCTTCCTGTGGAGAACAAGCTTTTTCATTGTATAAACATTAATTGATCTTAATCAAATAATTAATTTGAAGAAAAACATTAACAAATAACATCTTTACATCAAACGTTCACATTAAGCAATAACTAGAAATGATACATTCAAACTCATTTTTCTTCTTTTTATATATATATATATATATATATATATATATATATATATATATATATATATATATATATATATATATATAAAGAAAGAAGATTTGCAGCACTCCAATGTGAAAAAAGTGGTGGTTTATTCAATCCAAGAACAACAGCAACGTTTCAATCCTACAATAGGATCTTTATCAAGCCTAGTGACACATCTACTACAGGAAACTAATATAGGGCTGAGACTAATTATGTTAAGTAGTCTCAAGTATACAGTGTTGAAAAACTCATATAATGCATGTTATAAGGTATCATTATAAAACACAAACATGATACAGAAAGTGCGAATGTGTATATATAGCAGTGTAAGTGGCAATGTACAGTGACACAAACATTAAAAACAACTGATTACAACATAATCATTTATGCCTCAGTGGTGTTAGAATCAATCGTCATAACCACACTCACCAACCAGAACTTCAGATACATCAGGTGAATCATTAGTATGTAAATTCGTAGGCATACATTGTAGCAAACCGCTGCACACCTAAAGTCATTAGACTTCAATACATACGTATAAAGCCAAGAGACGGAAGTGTATCGTCAATCAGTAGCGAGACGCATCGGACGCATCAAAATGATGTAATGCGTGTCAATGCGTTCCACTGAACTGGTCATGTGTGAAGCGGCTTCATAGGTTGCCAAGCAACTGATGCAACTATGTAACGGATAACTCGTAACACGGCTGTGTCAGACAAAAAGTCTGTATTGTAACCAAAACAAGTAAATTAATCAATGCTCCTCGTGGTAAGGAATGGAGATATTAAAATAGTTTTGCAATATTATGTTATTATATCAGCTTCTTATGAATGATCCACACGTTGGCACAGAGAGCTCTGTCCGCAATTAAGTATTCAGAGCGTCCTTCTACCTAGGGTTTTAGGAACCACATAGCATCGTCTTCACGTGCATAGGATGTCCCATCCCCCTCATCCGTGTAACGGACCAAGATTGTCGTATCAGCGACACCATTTCTCATAAAGCATATGTATATATATTTTTTCACTTTTTAAAAAAAAATTATTAATATATAAATATCTCTACATCACTTGACACCACAGTAGAAGACTAGAAAAAATTCAAAAAATAAATATCTTTATTGATATCATAAGACAAGATGAATATAGCACAGCCGTGTCAGGTATCACTAATATCGTAATTTAACTATTAAAAATAAAAAAAGAGATTCCGAAATTCTGTTGGGAGTGGTATTTCAATCTAGAAAAATACAAAAATATAAAAATTAGTATTAATCACATATTGACAAGAAATTCATCATAAGAAATGCAAATACTAGTGTGTCATCATTCTTTATACTAGGGAGGACATCAAAGAACTCAAGGAGAGAGATATGTGAGCGTCATACAGCTAACCTATCTACAGCAAATTTAACATTAAGTCCAAATGGTTTCAATGTATTTAATTGGAATATCCACCTCAATTCTTTTTTATGTAATATCACATGACGATCGCCGCCTAATTGTAGTATAGGAACATGGTCCAGGATCATAAATCTTAGATCCCTCTCATTGTGACCATATTCCGAAAAATGCTTAGACACTGGTAAGTCAAGTTTCTTTTTGCGTATCGAGAAACGATGATTATTTAACCGGGTTTTGAAAGCACAAGTTGTCTCCCCTACATATAGGAGGCCACAGGGACACCATAACACGTATATGACCCAATCCGAATCACAAGTGAAATTGTGTCTAATTTTAAATTGTTGTCCAGTAACTGGATGTTTAAAGGAATCACCCTTGCACATCAAAGTGCAGTTGACGCATCTGTAACACGGAATATTACCCGGTTTCAGGGGTTTAAAGATTGATTGTGATACTTTCTTTTGTTCTGACACTCTGGTTTTCACCAGTCTATCGCGAAGATTTTGTGAACGTCTATAAGACATAAGAGGATTATTATTCAATTCATCAATGTGTCCAAAGCTCTTGCTAATAATTGGCCAATGTCTGTTCATAATCTTAGAGATATCCCCACTTATATCATTGTAAGTTGAAATGAATGGAATACGTTTCCGTTTTCCACCCACTAGAGCTTTTTTAGGTTGTAACAAGCTATCCCTCGCTGTATTGTCAATCTTATTTCTATGTGTACACAGTAGTGCTTTAGGGTAGCCTCTTTGAAGAAAATTGCCCATCATAATATCTAAAGATGTATCAAGATCTTCCTGTCTGTCAGTGTTACGTTTGGCCCTAATCATCTGGCTATAGGGCAAGGACCTGACCATATTCCTCGGATGACAACTGTCAAATCGTAGTAAAGTATTCCGGTCAGTCTCTTTGGTATACATTTTAGTTCTTAATGTGTTGTTATCAATCAATACTGTAACATCCAAAAATTGGATATTGTCCACAGAGTGTGTCATAGTAAACTGAATATCCTCATCCAATGAATTGAGAAATTGATGAAAATCCGTTAGTGTAGTGACAGAATCAGTCCAAATGAGGAAGATGTCGTCTATGTAACGCCACCACCTCAAAACATGTGAGAAGTGGTGGGATACATAGACTGACATCTCCTCAATATTGTCCATAAAAATATTGGCATACGTGGGAGCCATATTGGATCCCATGGCCGTCCCTTTCAATTGGATATAATAACTATCCTTAAAAAGAAAATAGTTAGAAGTCAAAATAAGTTCTACCAATGACATAATGAACTCGCATGAATTATTATCATAGTTAGAAGTCATTAATTTCCGTCTTACAGCATCAAGCCCTTTAACATGACTAATAGAAGTGTAAAGAGAAGTGACATCAAAAGAGACCAAAATGGATCCCTCTGGTAAGTCCACTGATCTTAATTTTTGTAAAAAATCAGTGGTGTCCCTGATATAAGATTTAGAGTTAATGGCAAAATTTCTCAGCACTTTATCCACAAAGATAGAGATATTACTCATTAATGAACCCCGGCCAGATATAATGGGGCGGCCTGGGGGATTCATTAAATCCTTGTGGATTTTTGGTAATAAATACAGGCAAGGAGTCACAGGAAATTCAACCATGAGAAATTTATGTAACTTCTGATCGATTATGTCTTCATCTAACGCTGTCTTAATAAGTAAGGCAATCTTATTTGTGATGTCATGTTTAGGATCTTTTTTCAATAATCTATATACATTCGTATCGGATAGTTGTCTATAACATTCCCTCATATACATGTCTGAATCCATAACCACGATTGCTCCACCTTTGTCAGCAGGTTTTATTGTGAGATCGTGGTTATGGATCAGCTCATCCAATGCCACCATATCAAGAGTAGTCATGTTTGGCTGTTTAAAACCCAATTCACATGTTTGGGTCCTAAGTGTAGCAATATCTTTCTGTACCAGTTCTCTAAAGGTTTCTATCGCATGTGATGTTACAGGAGGTTGAAACAAACTTTTATTATATAATCCCAATTTTTTAAGTGATAATTTTGGAAGGGTATCCTGAACTATTACATTAGTAGGTTGTGAATCAAACCAAATCTTCAATTTAATAGCTCTGACAAAACTATATAAATCCAACTCAAGTTGAAACCAATCAACCTGTTGATTGGGGCAGAATGACAATCCCTTAGATAATAATTGCAATTGCATATTAGACAACTGATGACTAGAAATATTTACCACTGTTGTTTGGGCAGAGTCCCCTTGTTGCTGTCTTGCAGCGGTTTCTGGGGACACAATTGGAGTGCTGCAAATCTTCTTTCTTTATATACCAATACATGTCCGAGGATCGGGACGTTTTGCTGGGCACCTGATCGATTGATTCCGTGTGAGTGCTGCTGCTTTCTTGTTTGCTATATATATATATATATATATATATATACACACACACACACACACACACACACAGAATTTTCCTTTCACAATAACAACGACAAAAAACAAATAACTAAAAATGTTTTCAAATGGGAATATTCCGCTTCTGTACCTTTTATCTGACGCATGACTCTAATAGTCCAATGCTAAGGCTGGTCCAGAACTTTACATAAAACTTAACTTCAGTATTTAATATTCCCACAACACTTCTTAAATACAATTATTAAACAAACTAACTTTGGAATAACATCTGGAGAACTGCTGATATCTTATTGTACAAACATCAGGTCAATACTTGGGATAACACTGTTCCCCTGTCACTTACACACAACGTCTGCAGTGGGGAAAATACAGGCCGGGCTTCAGGCCCTCTTGAGAACAGATCTACACACATGATCACATTGTCATACACTTCTACCTCGGGTAGTTGTATGTTCTGCAGTCGCTGGGACTGTTAATCTGGCCGGGCTGCACTTTTCACAGGTACCTTTGCTGTTTTACCTATGTCACGCCGTGCGCACATCATGCCGACTGCTACAAACCTAGTGGTGGCATTATTGTATCCAGGGACAAGCCAATTTACTGATACCTGGCTGCATATACCCTTGTTGTCAGGTCTGTTTTCTCTTGCTCTCTCAATTGGCTTACCCAATGATCCAATAAAGTTCCTACTACCAATGGGCCCATAATTGTGGGCGATGCCAAAAGCGTACCTAGAGTCAGTGTATATGTCGGCCGTCTTACCTTCTGCCAGGTTACAAGCCTCAGCGAGCACCTCCAGCTCCGCTCCTTGAGATGAACAAGAAGGTGAGAGTGGTATCTGGGTAATTTACCTTGTGCCTCGTATCCCGTTCTACACATACTGTATATGATAAAGTATGTCTACATTACAAATTTACATTGGAAACCCATGTCACATATACAGGGTGGGCCATTTATACGGATACACCTAAATAAAATGGGAATGGTTGGTGATATTAACTTCCTGTTTGTGGCACATTAGTATATGGGAGGGGGGAAACATTTCAAGCTGGGTGTTGACCATGGCGGCCATTTTGAAGTCTGCCATTTTGTATCCAACTTTAGTTTTTTCAATGGGAAGAGGGTCATGTGACACATCAAACTTATCGAGAATTTCACAAGAAAAACAATGGTGTGCTTGGTTTTCCCGTTACTTTATTCAAATTTTTTTTATAAAGACTCATCTGTGAGTGACGTCACCTCTGCCTCCTGTGTAAATTTGCTGGAGGGGGATGGTCTCTTACACAATACCTCATATTGGGTGGAGACTACAGCACAGCTTACCCAGTGCCATATTCACCGTTCTGGAAGGATCTGGAACCATCTACACAGAAAAACCTCAAAATGTAGGTTACTGTCATACACATTTAATCTGGATTACTCCTTGAAGCTCATACACATTTTGTAGATCTCCTAGAACCAAATTCATTAATTCAAAACAAAATAAAACACAAAACAAAACTACCTGATCAGTCCCTTCAACATTCCCTCCTATTTGGACTTTGCGAAAGTAATGTAGCAGGGTTCAAAACTACATATCAACATAATAAAATTAGGCACTCTATCGGGGGGGGGGGGGGGCACTAGTTTAACCCCCTGTAATACACAACAGCCTGGAACAAAAATGACTTTCTCCTGACATAAATAAATGTTATCTTTAAAATGACCTGCAACCATTTACCTGTAAAACATCTCACATTTTCAAAAATAACATTTAGGCAGCACCATAGCACGTGCCTCATGTGTGAAAACAAAGAAAAACAAGACAAATGTAATTAGTTATTCAATAACACAGAAAATAATATATCTGGTAATATTAATTACTGCAAACCAATAAGCTGTACATAAAAATAAGGAACAGTGGGGGCACATACATTTTCAAGACCCCGTGTCTCACAATATCTGTATTTTAATTAATTTGAATCAACATCAAAACATTCCAACATTAAATCTTATCACATTATAACACATTAATCTGCAGTATAGCTTTTATCTTTTTACAAACAGATCCAACCGGCTGTAATATTTTCCTCGCTTAGTGTAGTTACAGACGACTGCGCGTGCACGAAGATAAGACACGTTCCATAAAAAAAATAAAAAAAAGTGGAACTGATTTTAACCCCATACACAAAACACTAACATTTTTAGACATTACTGCTGTTAAAAATAGGAAACATACAATATAGTTCTGCTTTTATTGTGGCCATTAGTTTTAAACTTCAGACATGTTACATTACACACATCACACAGATGTCTCATCACATCACGCATGTTACATTACACACATCACACAGATGTCAAATCACACCTGTTCACATTACACTCCCCCTGTTCTGACCCACATTAGTCACTGCAATGTACCCGGCTGCTCAGTTTTCTTCACTCTTCCAATGAAAATTTACACCTGTATTTAAAGGCATGGTGTCGCCCCAAAAACATGTTTTTTTTTTTAAATTTAAACATTTAGTGTGTGGGTGATAAAACATTGTTCAAATTTTTTTTATTTTTTTCGCGAGTCAGGAAATATTATAAATTTTTTCAAATTTATAATACTACCCATTTTTGGTCACTAGATGGAGCTGTTTGGAGCTAGTTCCCAAAATTGCAGCATTGCAACATTGGGTTAAAAGCTATCGCTCTAGTGAGCGCTCAGCATCCCCCCCTCCTTTATCCTGGCTAGTGCCGGGATAAACGAGGGGTTTGAAAGGTTTAACCTGCTACACTGTGCGTCGCCATTTTTTGAGGTAACCCACAGTGTAGTAGGTTTACATGCAGTAGTAAACACACACAAACACTAACATACATTGAAATCGCTTACCTGCTCCTGCCGCCGCGGCCCGTCCGCTCCCTTTGCTGCCGCTGTTCCATGTGCACTTGTCCGGAAGCCGCGACCGGAAGTAGTAATATTACTGTCCGGCCGCGACTTCCGGTCCACAGGAAAATGGCGCCGGACGGCGCCAATTTCGAATAGGACTGTGTGGGAGCGGCGCATGCGCAGTTCCCACACAGACGCCGTACACGGCAGTCAATGGGACGGGAGCCGTTCGCAGTCCCTATGGGACTGTGGCTGCCGTATTCCATGTCTGTGTGTGTCGTTAATCGACACACACAGAAATGGAACAAAAAATGGCAGCCCCCATAGGGAAAAAAAAGTGTGAAAAAAAGAAACAGTAAAACACAAACACACAAATGAAAATAAACGTTTATATTAAGGCACTAACATCTTTAACATATTAATAAAATATTTGTGATGACACTGTTCCTTTAAATTGTTCTTTCTCACATCATCTTACTTGTAACCACCTGTAATCACCTGCTTTGTCCTTTTAACTTATGCCTTGTCCTGGCCACTCCACTCACTTTCTCAACTTTCCACAAACCATTGTCTTTATCACATGCAAACATCCTTCTTACGGCTGCCAGCCTCTTCAACAATTTTTTTTTCAGTGTGTTATTTTGCCTTCATATACTTTACAATTAAAGCCCCAGCTCCTTTTGCTCATTCTAATGTTGGCCGGGACTAGTGCCCCAAAGCATCTTTGTCCAACTTCCTCCTGACCCCATGGTCGGAGAGCAGTAGGGTGATTTCCGGTAAATCCCCCACCTCCAGGCAAACAGGCCACGTTTGCCGACAGATATCTCAGACCAGTCTATCTCCTAGACTGTATTACCAATACGATATCAAAAGTCGTTCCTCCAGACATTCTAGCAGTAGGATCCTCTGATCCCTCACTGTATTGAACATCGAGAACAGAGAAAATGCTGCCAATCAACAATTACAAGAGCAAATTCTTCAACACAATCGACATTCATGAACCTCCATTGATTCAAGCAGGAGTTGGTCACTTCACTTATGCAGAACACTTGCTGCCGGGGTGTGTCTTTCGGTTCATACAGCCCGTGATGTAGCATATATCCCAAACTCTTTCCTCTAGCACTTTGCAATGGTTTCACATGCAAATTATATTTGGTAACATCAGTGGCGGACACAGACTGCAAAAGGCCCCTGTGCAGATAATGTGCCAGGGCCCCCCCGCCCCCCCCCCCAATACCGACAAAGTTACCTAAACATATATATGCATATAAAAATAAACCTTACTAATAAAAATTATGAAGGAAGATTTATATTGTACATTTTATTACCAGTTTAGAACACAAGTAACACATTTTTTTCCGGGTTAAATTCTTATCTAAACTAAGTCCCTAAATGTGGGCAAAGAAAATGAGAAACCTATACTCACCTCCTCCGGCGCCTCCGTTCCCCCTCCGCAGCCCCTATCCCTTTCTGTGTTTACAAAGCTGCTGTGGTGACGCGCGGTCGATGGCACATGACCGCTGCAGCCAATCAATGCCCTCAACAGCGATTTGCTGTGGAACTACTGTCCTCAGCAGCACACCAATGAGGAGTTATTGGCAGCAGCGGTCACGTGCCATCGGCAGCGCGTCACCAGTGCAGCCTTGTACACTTGTAACACAGACCGAGACAGGAGGATGGGGGCTGCGGCGGGTGAACGGAGGCGAGGGAGGAGGTGAGTATAGTTTTTTTATTTTCTTTGCCCACATTTTCTTTGCCCAGCTACTGTCCACGGGGGGCCCGCTGATGGGCTCGCAGCTACTGTCCACGGGCCTCTGTCTCAGTCCTCAGCATCGCGCAGCTGAGAACTGAGTCGGCCAGCAGAGGAACGGGCCCCCTTCCCACGCGGGGCCCTTGTGCAGCTGCACCGGCTGCACATGCGGTATGTCCGCCCCTGGGTAACATATATATATTATCCTCCCCGCTCAGTCGTTCACTCTGTGGGTTATAGTTTAGGGGGCTGTTATCTATGTTGGTGATGATTTCTTTACGGGCTATGGGTCTGAGCCAATACCAATGTCCTTCACTGTAATTACTACTACGACTGAGGTGGCACCTGGGGTAAGTGTCAGGGTCATTCATTGAATACAGGATGTTATATTACAACGGTATTCAATCCAGCGGTCTGATGTTATACTACTACAGACTTAATTACTTGGATGTTATTTTACATCAAAGTGTATATGCCGGATTATCACATGTGCTAGAAATCAGTCTGTACTGATTCCCACCTTATGCCAGTCTGGCAATGCATACAACTGGTTTATGGACCCTTACACACAATATCACTGTCTGGCAATGAGTTAGGAAAATATAAATTATTTTCTAATACAGTATACAAAGTTTTCCCTATTGCACTGGGTAATGGTATTGAGTGCAAATTCAATATAGACACAATTGCTTCTCCTTGCACTCGATTCTCCATTATCAGGACTTAACCATTGAAGCCCCTGTGGTACTACAGGATATTACCCACAACTATCCAACTGTCCTCTCACCTACAAACAGTCAATACCTCCCAACTATAATCCCAGACAAACGGGTAAAAGAACAACTATTAATCCTCAACAATTTTACACAACTAAATAACAAATGACGCTACAATAAAGCAGCAAGCACAAGTTTTGTTTTTTCCTCACAGTCCAGACTACAATCTTTTCATTTCAAATACTTCACATGTGAGTTACGACTTCTCTCCGCCATGCGCTACGTCACTGCATTCCAAAGGCGGAGGTCTTACACTTCTCACAATTTTTCTGGTTAACAATGTAATTGCTGGCAAAATTCTCTCATGTCTTTCATATCAACAGTTTAAGATCACGTACACACCTGCAATCCCTCATCACACAAAAAGCTTCAACATACCTTTTTGGATCAGTCTTTCAACCCACTTCTGACTAACGAGGCTCGTCCAAAAGAAGTAACGTCTGACAGCTAGATTCCAAGGCTTACGCAATACATGTGTGAATGGTGTAAGAATAAGCTCCTTACCTACCGCGTTTTTTTTTGTAATTCACAGATGCAAAGCCAGACCTCTCCAGTGACAGCTTATCAGACGTGCAATCTTCCTGGGTTTTATCGGCACCATTACTGTCGTGGAAATCCATCGCTCAAAATATATTAGACTGAAATTTATACGAGTCCAAACAGACTCTCAAGGCCAGACCCCATTAGTCAGTATCCTAATTAGGATATTTCACTGATATATATCGAGAGAGGAGAAGAAAACACACAGACACGCTGATATGTTCAAAATGCTCCTCTGAAGGATTTATTACCAGACTCAAACTGTTAAACTGAAATTCAGAAGGGGTGTAGGCTTGAGGTAAACCAATCAGAGACAATGTAACAATATTTGTTATTCAGTAAAAAGCATACAATAAAATACATTTCAGATACATCATTATAATTCTTCACACATTATGTTTACAGGTGTCTTATCTCTCTTTTGGACAGAATATTCTCGTGGAGATGGGGAGACCTTCCCTCACGCATACTTGCCACCCTCCCATCTCCCTCCCTGTCCATTCCTTACCAACTTCACATGGGAACCAAGGTCAAAGATAAAACATACGAAATCAACATTACTTGTATTAAAGGAACAATGACTTTCCTATTCACTACAATAAAACCAAGATGGGAACTCCAGACAAGATGGCTGCTGCACGAAACTAAATCATTTAAACATTATCATCACTTTCACATATTACATATCTTAGTAATTCGGCATCCTGCTTGATAATTCACAATGTAATTTCATACAGAGAATATAAGCAAATAAATCATCCTTCACAGTACATACCCCCTAAACTAATACAGAACCCAGACCTCCTAAATACAGACCCCTAAATATAGACCCCTATAATAATCTTTATTTATATAGCGCCTACATATTCCGCAACACTACAATATAGAGGGTTCATGTACACACAATATCAGACAATACCAAGTGACAAAACTAATATACAATTCAAACAAGAGGAGTGAGGACCCTGCTTGCAAGAGCTTACAATCTATAAGGAAATAAGGGAGACAAAAAAATTTAAAAAGTACTTGTTAAGTACAATGGTCCAGCCATCTTTTATACATACAGCAAGGGATAGTACACATAAAGCTGCATGAGCCGGTCACCAGCCAGTGTCTGTGTATGACAGACATGAAATGTATTAGGGTGCAATGTGTGTGGGGGATACTGCTGAATGAGGTGGTCAAGTCCTCATGACTAATGTAAAAAGGGGGGGCAGGCAGGGGCGTAGCTAAAGGCTCATGGGCCCCGATGCAAAAATTCTTACTGGGCCCCCCCCCCCCCCGCAAACTTCTCATGGCCGACGGCCAGCTGCATCGCTGGATCTCCTAAGTGATCCAACAATGCAGTACTAGCAGCCGGGGGCGTCACTAAGGCTGGGTTCACACACCCTATTTACGGGCGTAGTTCGGGCGTTTTAGCATTGAATTACGTCCGAAAATGCGGCTCAAAAGCGTTGGCAAACATCTGCCCATTCATTTGATGCTCTGTGCCGACGGTCATTTTTTTTTACGCGCCGCTGTCAAAAGGCGGCGCGTAAAAAAGACGCCCGCGTCACAGAAGTGCCTATCACTTCTTCAGACTTAAATGGAGCCGTTTTCCATGGACTCCATAGAAAAACAGCTCCAATTACGTCCGTAATGAACGCAGCGAAAGACGCCTGCACATGCCATTACGGCTGAAATTACGGTGCTGTTTTCTCCTGAAAACAGCACCGTAATTTCAGCCGTAACGGACGCTGCCGTGTGAACATACCCTCAGGGCTTAAAATGTCAGGGATATAGCCCCAATACATATGTGTCCGCCCAAAAAAAAGTGTGTATATGAGACAGCATAGCATATCTATAGCACTACGACCCTATAAACTATGGATAGGATTAGATACAGTGGCTCAGCAGACAGTATCACACATGATAGGATTAGATACAGTGGCTCAGAAGGCAGTATCACACATGATAGGATTAGATACAGTGGCCCAGCAGACAGTATCACACATGATAGGATTAGATACAGTGGCTCAGCAGACAGTACCACAAATGATAGAATTAGATACAGTGGCTCAGAAGGCAGTATCACACATGATAGGATTAGATACAGTGGCTCAGCAGACAGTATCACACATGATCGGATTAGATATAGGGCCCAGCAGACAGTATCACACAAGATACGATTAGATACAGGGCCCAGCAGACAGTATCACACATGATTGGATTAGATACACAGCTCAGCAGACAGTATCACACATGATTGGATTAGATACAGGGCCCAGCTCGCTGACATTGCGTCTCCAGCCCTGGACCCAGGATAGGTAAGAATAATAATTTTGCTTCTTTATGTGTTACTGATTATTTTTGTGTGTTTGTGTTTTTTTTACAGGTTCGGTTGTTGGACTTCGGATTCGAGGACTTCAATGTCGGCGTTTTTTTTATTCTCAATAAAATGGTTAATGAGGGTTGTTTTTTTATTTAAATAAAATATTTTTTCTATGTGCTTGTATCTTTTTAAACTTTATTATCACCGCCTTAGTAATGGCCGCTGGCTGATTGACAACCTCCATTACTAAGGCGAGGCTTAATGTTAGCCGGTGCAGAGGCTACACTAACCCCCATTATTACCCCGGTACCCACCACCACCAGGTGTACTGGGAAGAGCCGGGTACGAACCAGTACCCAACCATCTGTAGTGACGGGCAGGCACCGGGGTGGCCGCAGGCTCGTAGTATTAGGCTGGGGAAGGCCAAAAACAGTGGCCCTTCCCACCCTTGTAATGCTGCCTGCTGCTGCTGTGTTGTATCTGGCTGGTTATGAAAATTGGGGGGGACCCCACATCGTTCTTTCCAATTATTATTATTATTTTTTTTTTTTAAATGATGTGGGGTCCCCCCCAATTTTCATAACCAGCCAGATACAATAAAGCAGCAGCAGCCTAGCATCACCAGGGTAGGAAGGGCCACTGTTTTTGGCCTTTCCCCTCCTGATAATACAAGCCTGCGGCCACCCCAGTGGCCGACCATCACTACAGGTGGTCAGGTACTGGATCGTACCCGGCTCTTCCCAGCACCCCTGGTGGCGGTGGGTACCGGGGTAATAAAGGGGGTTAGTGTTAGCCTCTGCATCGGCTAACACTAAGCCCCGCCTTAGCAATGGATGCTGTCAATCAGCCGGCGGCCATTACTAAGGCGGTAGTAATATAGTTAAAAGAAAAACACAAAGACATAGAAAAAATATTTTATTGAAATAAAAAAAAACCCACACAGCCCTCATTAACCATTTTATTGATAATAAAAAAAAAGCTGTCATCGAAGTAGTCCTGGGAGTTGCTGTTTCACAAAACCAAAAATAAAATCACCCATCATCTCGCTGCAGATCATACAGTGACCAGTACTGATTAGAGGCAGAATAAACATTTACATTTAGTGATTCACAGGTGACGTCTTCTCCGATTCTAGCTGTTGTTTTTCTCTTTTCTTCTCCATCCGGTCCAGACCTCAATGATGACTTCTCCCGGCCACAGTCCATTTCTGCAGTTTGCTGCTCAGATGTCTTCCGAATCTTACTTTTCAAACATTTGTGCACCTATAAAGAAAGATAAAATTCTTACGGTGCACTTCTAATTATAATAGCGCAATACACTATGTCCCTGATTCTAATAGCATTATACACTGTGTCCCCCCCCCCACACACACACAATGATCCCTGTAAGTAGTGCCCACCATAGAGCCCCTGTAGATAGTGCCCCCCATAGAGCCCCCTGTAGTCGGTGCCCCACATAGAGTCCCCTGTAGACAGTGCCCCACATAGACGCCCTGTAGACAGTGCCCCACATACATAGTGCCCCCTATAGAGTCTCCTGTAGATAGTGCACCCATAGAGCCCCATGTCAATAGTGACCCCATAGAACACCCTGTAAACAGTGGCCACCATAGAGCCCCTTGTAAATAGTGCCCCCATAAAACTATGGGCACTAGTATAAGGGGATGGAGAAACAAATTCATCCCCTTATACGCACATAGCAGTTCAGTCTTCCCTCTGGAGTCTTGCTGCTGTTCTAAGACCTGCGGTCATGTAAACTGCAGGTCTCTAAACAGTAACAGGAACTGCAAATATAAGGTCATAAGGTCCTTTTGCATGAAATATACAATGCACTTCTGTCGCGGTTTTTGCAGCGATTCGCGTGAAAAACGTGACAAAGCTGCATGGTACTTTGGGCAGCCATATGAGGCTCCCAGGGGGCCAGCCAAAACGCCCCTATTATGCTCCGCCACTAACTATTGTAGCCTATGAGTGACAGATGTCACTGTTAGGCATTTGCCACAGCCTACGTTAAACGTATACATTGGGAGTTTTTCCCGGCATATACGTCAAATATAGGCCAAAAAACATGATGTCAACAGCCCCTGTCACCTACTCCCACAATTCACTCCTCTCTGGTTAAGGTATAATTTGAATTTAGCTTTGGAAAGGTAGATGGCTTAGGAGTAAGAACTATTGTCTTGCCTCACTGCGGCCCTGGGTTTGAATTCAACCAAGGACAACATCTATATAGAGTTTTCATGCTCTCCGTGTATTTGTCTGGCTTTTGTATAGGTACTCCGTTTTCCTCCCACACTGCAAAAAGCTGATTGATAAATAGGGAAATTAGATTGAAAGCCCCAAGGCCCATGGACATATGGACCTAATGTGAGTGATCGTAATCTGTTTACAGCACAGTAAAATATGTTGGCACTGGGAAATCAATTAAAAAAATTTAGAAAGGAAAAGAAAACATCATTTTATTTAATATCAGTTTAAAATAAAGGGGGACAAAAAAAATTAGGCAGTTGCCTTGCCCATAATAACTAATCAAATTCCAAGTCTCATATTTTTTTGATTCCCTTTTACAATAAAATAAGCAATCTGATTGGTTGATTTGGGCAACTAATCTAATTTTCATGTGCACCAGTTTTAATAAATTTCCCCTATACTATCCTAGATAAGTGTCATGGGAATAACTACTAGTTCAGCAGGTATAGCAGCTAATGTAATGCCCGCCGTTGCTGACAGCCAGCATTTCCCACTTACCGGCAGTCGCGAACGCAGGACTCTGAAAGCTGGCCAGCGTCTCCTTCCCATGAGATGTCGGCGCACACTGCTCTCCTCTCCTGCTGATGCTGGTAGGGTGCGTACACGCTCGTTCCCGGTCTTAAACCAAATCGTGGTTTAAACCAAATCACTGCCAAGTACAAGTACCCCTTGCCGCTAAGCTCTGAGCTCTTCGACAGAATTCGTGGGGGCCAAGATTTTCACAAAGCCGGATCTACGTGGGGCTTATAACTTGATCCGCATCCGCAAAGGTGACGAATGGAAAACCGCATTCAACAACCGAGACGGTCACTACGAATATCTCGTGATGCCCTTTTTGAATGTGTAATGCTCCAGCTGTGTTCCAGGAGTTTGTAAACTACATCTTCCGGGATCTACTGTATGTCTGTGTGGTGGTATATCTGGACGATATCTTGATTTATTCACCATATCTGACGACTCACCTGAAGCATGTTCGCCAAGTCCTGTGGCGGTTAAGAGGGAATAACCTCTATGCCAAACTTGAAAAGTGTGTATTAGAAAGGAAATACTTGCCCTTTCTGGGCTATATTGTTTCAGATCGTCGACTCCAGATGGATCCGGAGAAAGTGAAGTCCGTCTTAGATTGGTCACGTCCTCAAGGTCTCCGTGCCATACAGAGATTCCGTGGCTTCGCAAATTTCTTTCGCCAGTTTATCCCAAACTTCTCTACACTTTCCTATCTCCGCTCTCACCAAGAAGGGAGTGAACGCTAAAATTTGGACCCCTGAGGCATAGTCGACATTCATTAACCTCAAGAGAGCCTTCACTTCTGCCTCCATTCTTTACCATGCTAATGTGTGTCAGCAATTCTCGTTGGAGGTTGACACTTCTTCCAATGGTGTTGGAGCACTTCTCTTTCAAGGAAACTCCAAGGGTAAGGCAGTATCCTGTGGCTTCTTCTCAAAACGCTTCTCCCCTGCAGAATGAAACTACTCCATTGGGGACTGTGAGTTACTGGCCGTAATATTGGTCCTATAAGAGTGGAGGCAATTGCTAGAGGGGGCTGCTCACCCTATTGTCACTTACACTGATCACAAGAACCTCACTTATTTACAGTCTGGACAACGAATAAACCATCATCAAGCCAGATGGTCGATATTCTTTGCCAGATTTAAATTCCTACTCCATTTACGTCCTACTGATAAAAAAACTAAAGGCTGATGCACTGTTTAGTTCGTTTGAGACCGATGACTCTGAAGAGGATCCTCAGCATATCATTGACGCTTCTAGGATTATTTTTGTTAACCCCTTGCAGATTAAAGACATTCCTCCTGGGAACATTTTTGTTTGTCCTACTGATAGAAAGAACATTCTCATGTAGGGTCATAATTCCAAGTTGGCAGGGCATTCTGGTATTTAGAAGACTCAGGACTTTATTTCTCGTCACTACTGGTGGCCCATGCTGCCCAAAGATGTTGTGGACTATGTCTCCTCATGTGCCAACTGTGCCCAAAACAAACCTACCCATGCCAAGCCTGCGGGTCTACTCCAACCTCTACCTGTTCCTGATGGTCCCTGGAAACATATTGCCATGGATTTTATTACTGTTCTTCCTCCTTCTGCTGGGTGTACCACTGTCTGGGTCATAGTGGATAGTTTTTCCAAGATGGCACATTTTGTTCCTCTGTCTGGCCTTCCCTCAGCTCCTTGCCTGGCAAATTTATTTGTTCAACATATTTTTTGTTTGCACGTATTGCCCCTCCATATTGTGATTGGGGTGTACAATTCATGTCTAAGTTCTGGAGAGCCCGGTGTAAACTTTTGGATGTGAAATTGGACTTTTCTTCTGCATATCACCCACAATCCAACGGCCAAGCTGAAAGGATTAATCAAGTGCTAGAAAATTATCATTTGTCATTTTATATCTGTTCAACATGACAATTGGGTGCATCTGATTTATGGGCCGAATGCTCTTACAGTAATCACATGAGTGAGTCTACCGCTACGTCTCCATTTTTTATTGTTTACAGCCCACATCCACATGTTCCTCTTCCTGTACCGGCTGCATCTCAAGTGCCTGCAGCTAATTCTTCTTTCGGGAAGCTTTCTTCAGGTCTGGCAGCAAACCAAGTCTGTGATCCTATGGGCAGTGAATAGCATGAAGAAATATGCCAATAGGAAGAGAAGGCAACCTCCTCAATTACTTCCCGCAGTTAAAGTCTGGTTGTCTTCTACAAATATTAGTCTGAAAACTTTCTCCTACAAATTCGCTCCCAGATTTCTTGGTCCATTTGCAATCCTTCAACAGATCAACCCTGTGTCTTACAAATTGTGTCTTTCCCCTACTCTCAAGATTCCCAATTTCTTCCATGTGTCCCTCCTGAAGCCTGTGGTGCTCAACCGGTACAGTAAATCTCCTGGCTCTGCAATTGCTCCGAGCAGTTCTTCTGATGTCTTCGAGGTCAAGGAGATCCTGGACTACAAGAAGGTAGAAGGGAAGACCTTTTTTCTGGTGGATTGGAAGGGCTTTGGTCCTGAGGAGAGATCTTGGGAGCCTGAATAAAATGTGGATCCCCAGCTCTCATAAAAAAGCTTATCCTACACTCTCGACTTAAGAAGAGGGGGCGTAGGGGGGGGTACTGTAATGCCCAAGGTTGCTGACCGCCGGCATTTCTCACTTGCCGGCAGCCGCGATCACAGGACTCTGAAACCTGGCCGGCATCTCCTTCCCCAGAGACGCCGACACACACTGCTCTCTCCTCCTGCTGATGCCTGTAGTGTGCGCGCACGCTCGTCTCCAGTCTTAAAGGGAAAGCGCGCACCAGGAACTTTGACCCTGACCAATCCCAGCACACCCGGGACTTTAAAAATCACTCTACCCACTTCCACATTGCCTGAGCATTATTCTGTCTAACCCTTTGTTGGTCTGCAAAGGTTCCCTAGCGCTATCCTGTATTCAGTATACGTGTCTGGTGTCCTCCAGTGTCTGAGATGACTTCAGTATCCATGTCCGGTGCCCGTGCCAAGTCCAGTGTTCATGACGACTTCAGTGTTCTTGTCCCGTGTCCGTACCAAGTCCAGTGTCTGTGACAACCACATTTCCCATGTCCTGTACACGAGACAAGTCCAATTATCCAGCACAACCCAGGTTCCGATATTCCGGCACGAGCCAGCTTCCAATAGTCCGGTACGAGCCAGCTTCCGATAGTCCAGCACGAGCCAGCTTCCGATAGTCCGGCACGAGCCAGTTTCTGATTATCCAACACAAGCCAGCTTTTCAGGTACTCTTGCCCTAGTGACTGTCATTGACATTTTGTTATACCAGCTGTTATTGCGTTACGGCGGTGTGGTCCATCGGGTCCACATTCCCCACAGCCGTGATAGTTACTATGGGGTCCAAAAAACTAAGAGGGGCCATCAGAGGCAAAGTTATTGGCGACTATGGAATAGCAGAGTGGAAAATTTACTGCACATCGCTGAGAGACCAAGGGAAGGACAGGAGACATGGAGAGCAAATAAGTTAAATATAAGTTTTTCATACCCCAAATGCACATGTTGCTGAAGTTAGTCATGGTAGAGTGGGCTTCCACTCCAATGTTTGCTATAGGGCCCCTTGGTTACTTGTTACACCCCTGATCTGTATTATAGGTTGACCATGGCATATGCTCTACTGACATCACTGACTCAGTTTATTGGCAATACAAATCTATATATGAACCTATGTAGCCTGAATTCAATGGTCAAAAGTATATAATAAAAAATTATTGAAAACAGAGCAAATACATTTACAATTCTACTGAACTATTCACAAAAAGTTTTAGTGTTATAAATTGTAGTCCTAAAGTGTCTTCCTTGAGATAACTTACGACTTGTGAGGACATGAAAGAACTGCAGTGATCTGTCATAGTTTACATTGGACATTCTTTACATTCTTCTGAGCAGGTTTATCAGGAGCTGTAAGAAGAAGAAGAGGTTTCTTAATATTGAATCCTCGGCACAGTGCTTTCCCAGTACATAGATCAATGACTAGATCATAATAACAGCTCGTACACTTGACAGACAAGTTATTTATCAGGTGACTGAATACAGGTTATTATTACATGCAGATACTATGGACAAAATGGGGTTAATGCCTGAAAATCCCCAGCTCCCTTAGTTCTTTTAAAATAAAGAGACTAGATTCTTATAAATCTAGCAAAACTGATGCCTCCATTGTGCAAATGATGAAAAATGAATCGTGCAAAAATTAACATAGACCAATATCATATATAAGTTTAAAGTTTGTTTTCTGGTCATATTCTTTTATGTAGCCCTTTTATTGATGTAGATCCACTTACATTTTTTTTTTTTTTTAAATACCTCCCTCCATCCCTATAGTGCTAAACTGAGCACCACTGCATGTAAACACTACAGAGAAACTCAAGTCTATACATAGGTGCAGGGGCGGATTAAGGGTACCATGGGCCCTGGGCACATTTTCAGGTCTGGGCCCCCCCCCTGAACTCCGAGGACGCTGTACTGTATGTATTTGCAGATTTCTGTTTAGGCGGCCATAGACCCGGCACAGTTTTAATTTAGCAGTAAAAGCGGAATGAACCATATAGAAGAAAGAAAGCAGAATACTTTGAGACACTGAAGTGGTCAGGAGCTTTAGAACTTTTATTTTTATGTCAAAGGAGTGGTGTGTGAAGGATTATTTTTTTGCAGGAGGAATTATAGTTTTTATTGGCACCATGTAAAGTACCATATAATGGGTGAATTGGAAAAAACTGAGATTCCTCCATGTTTTTTTGGATTTAGTTTTTACTGTATATATTTACCTTCTCTTAAGGTAAAAGTAGATTTAACATATACTTTTACCTTAAGAGAAGGTAAATATATACATACCCAGAACCAAGCTCAGCACATATATACAGCCCCAGAACCAAGTTCAGTACATATATACAGCCCCAGAACCAAGCTCAGTACATATATACAGCACCAGAACAAATACAGTTCAGTACAGAGATCATTTGCAAATTCAGTTAAACCCCTGCCATATAAATTTGTACATCATAAAACGACAGCTCCCAGTATAGCCTGAACAATGGTATGCTGGGAGTTGCTGTTTAACAAAAAGAATGCTACCATGCGTCATCTCGCTGCAGATCATACAGTGACTACAGTACTGATCAGTCACAGGTAGAAAAAACATTTATATTGAGTGACTCACCGGTGACGCCTCAGATTCTTTTTCGTTCTTTTTCTCTTTATTTCTCCATCCGGTCCAGACCTCTATGATGACTTCTCCCGGGCACGGCCTATTTCTGCAGTTTGCAGCTCAGATGTCTTCGGCTCCTCACTTTTCCAACATTTCCGCACCTGTAAACGAAGATAAAATTCTCATGATGCCACACTCTATGCTTCTAACTATAATAGTATCATACATTGATTATAGTACTATACACTGTACTCCTGAATATAATAGTACTATACACTGCGCCCCTGAATATAATAGTACTATACACTGTGCTCCTGAATATAATAATATTATACACTGTACCCCAGAATATAATAGTACTAGCACTATACACTGTAATCCTGAATATAATAATACTATACACTGTACTACTGAATATAATAGTACTATACACTGTAATCCTGAATATAATAATACTATACACTGTGCCCCTGAATGTGTGTGTGTGTGTATAGGAGACAGCATATCTATAGCACTAAGACCCTACAAACTATGGATAGGATTAGATACAGTGGCTCAGCACAGTATCACGCTCAACCCTCCCTGCTGTATAATAAATACTGAGGGCTCTATGGGGGATGGGATAGAGGGGTTATTTCCCCCTTCATGGAGTCCTCTGGAGTCACTTAGATGGTTAGAGCCTGCCGACTTGACATTCCTCTAAAAGTTCCTCTCCAACACAGTATATTGACAACGGCTGCAGCGCACAGGAGACAAACCATGATAGAAACACAGTTTCTTTTCCAAAACAAACCAGTGTTCTTTTCTGTGAGATATATTTGCATCTGCCTATATAAAGTGTGAAAGATATATAGACATGCAATCAGTATTCAGAGCCTAAATATAGTGCATCTCTTTCTATATTTACACCAAGGCCGTCGCTTCTGCCAGTAGCCTCGCACCTCCACACATCAGCCTCTCTTCCCCTTGAAGTCAATTGTCTCAACCAGACCTCGGGACACTTTGCTATTCGTATACGTGTGGTAGAGTACTATAAGGCTATGTTCACACTGAGTATTTTGACAAGTTTTTTGACGCGGAAACCGCGTCACAAAACTCGTCAAAAACGGCCCGAAAATGCCTCCCATTGATTTCAATGGGAGGCGTCGGCGTCTTTTTCCCGCGAGCAGTAAAACTGCCTCGCGGGAAAAAGAAGCGACATGCCCTATCTTCGGGCGTTTCCGCCTCTGACCTCCCATTGACTTCAATGGGAGGCAGAGAAAGCGTATGTCGCTGTGTTTTATGCCCGCGGCGCTCAATGGCCGTGGGCGAAAAACGCAGCGAAAAACTCAGCGAAAATCGGCGTGCAGGGAGAGGAAAATCTGCCTCAAACTTCCAAACGGAATTTTGAGGCAGATATTCCTCCTGCAAAATACTCCGTGTGCTTGCCCAAAAAGGTAGTGTTAAAAATAGTTACGGCGCGACAGGGCGGCGGTGCGCAAGGGGTCCCAAGTTTGGGTAAAAGCCCAGGGCCCATTGTCTACTTAATCCGCCACTGGCGCAGTGTATAGTACTATTATATTCAGGAGTGCAGTGTATAGTAATATTATATTCAGGATCACAGTGTATAGCACTATTATATTCAGGAGTACAGTGTATAGTACTATTATATTCAGGAGTGCAGTGTATAGTACTATTATATTCAGGAGCACAGTGTATAGTACTATTATATTCAGGAGTGCAGTGTATAGTATTATTATATTCAGGAGCACAGTGTATAGTAATATTATATTCAGGAGCACAGTGTATAGTACTATTATATTCAGGAGTGCAGTGTATAATACTATTATATTCAGGAGTGCAGTGTATAGTACTATTATATTCAGGAGCGTAGTGTATAGTACTATTATATTCAGTAGTACAGTGTATAGTATTATTATATTCAGGAGCACAGTGTATAGTACTATTATATTCAGTAGTACAGTGTATAGTACTGTTATATTCAGGAGTGCAGTGTATAGTATTATTATATTCAGGAGCACAGTGTATAGTACTATTATATTCAGGAGCACAGTGTATAGTACTATTATATTCAGTAGTACAGTATATAGTATTATTATATTCAGGAGTACAGTGTATAATACTAGCACTATACACTGTAATCCTGAATATAATAATACTATACACTGTACTACTGAATATAATAGTACTATACACTGTAATCCTGAATATAATAATACTATACACTGTGCCCCTGAATGTGTGTGTGTGTGCGTGTGTGTGTGTGTGTGTGTGTGTGTGTGTGTGTATAGGAGACAGCATATCTATAGCACTAAGACCCTACAAACTATGGATAGGATTAGATACAGTGGCTCAGCACAGTATCACGCTCAACCCTCCCTGCTGTATAATAAATACTGAGGGCTCTATGGGGGATGGGATAGAGGGGTTATTTCCCCCTTCATGGAGTCCTCTGGAGTCACTTAGATGGTTAGAGCCTGCCGACTTGACATTCCTCTAAAAGTTCCTCTCCAACACAGTATATTGACAACGGCTGCAGCGCACAGGAGACAAACCATGATAGAAACACAGTTTCTTTTCCAAAACAAACCAGTGTTCTTTTCTGTGAGATATATTTGCATCTGCCTATATAAAGTGTGAAAGATATATAGACATGCAATCAGTATTCAGAGCCTAAATATAGTGCATCTCTTTCTATATTTACACCAAGGCCGTCGCTTCTGCCAGTAGCCTCGCACCTCCACACATCAGCCTCTCTTCCCCTTGAAGTCAATTGTCTCAACCAGACCTCGGGACACTTTGCTATTCGTATACGTGTGGTAGAGTACTATAAGGCTATGTTCACACGGAGTATTTTGACGAGTTTTTTGACGCGGAAACCGCGTCACAAAACTCGACAAAAACGGCCCGAAAATGCCTCCCATTGATTTCAATGGGAGGCGTCGGCGTCTTTTTCCGCGAGCAGTAAAACTGCCTCGCGGGAAAAAGAAGCGACATGCCCTATCTTCGTGCGTTTCCGCCTCTGACCTCCCATTGACTTCAATGGGAGGCAGAGAAAGTGTATGTCGCTGTGTTTTATGCCCGCGGCGCTCAATGGCCGCGGGCGAAAAACGCAGCGAAAAACTCCGCGAAAATCGGCGTGCAGGGAGAGGAAAATCTGCCTCAAACTTCCAAACGGAATTTTGAGGCAGATATTCCTTCTGCAAAATACTCCGTGTGCTTGCCCAAAAAGGTAGTGTTAAAAATAGTTACGGCGCGACAGGGCGGCGGTGCGCAAGGGGGTCCCAAGTTTGGGTAACAGCCCAGGGCCCATCGTCTACTTAATCCGCCACTGGCGCAGTGTATAGTACTATTATATTCAGGAGTGCAGTGTATAGTAATATTATATTCAGGATCACAGTGTATAGCACTATTATATTCAGGAGTAGAGTGTATAGTACTATTATATTCAGGAGTACAGTGTATGGTACTATTATATTCAGGAGTACAGTGTATAGTACTATTATATTCAGGAGTGCAGTGTATAGTACTATTATATTCAGGAGCGTAGTGTATAGTACTATTATATTCAGGAGCACAGTGTATAGTAATATTATATTCAGGAGCACAGTGTATAGTACTATTATATTCAGTAGTACAGTGTATAGTATTATTATATTCAGGAGTACAGTGTATAATACTAGCACTATACACTGTAATCCTGAATATAATAATACTATACACTGTACTACTGAATATAATAGTACTATACACTGTAATCCTGAATATAATAATACTATACACTGTACTACTGAATATAATAGTACTATACACTGTAATCCTGAATATAATAATACTATACACTGTGGCCCTGAATGTGTGTGTGTGTGTGTGTGTGTGTGTGTATAGGAGACAGCATATCTATAGCACTAAGACCCTACAAACTATGGATAGGATTAGATACAGTGGCTCAGCACAGTATCACGCTCAACCCTCCCTGCTGTATAATAAATACTGAGGGCTCTATGGGGGATGGGATAGAGGGGTTATTTCCCCCTTCATGGAGTCCTCTGGAGTCACTTAGATGGTTAGAGCCTGCCGACTTGACATTCCTCTAAGGGCATGACCACAAGTGGCGGATTTCCTCCGCAACTGTCCGCATCAATGCCGCACCTAATCCGGGTTGCGGATTACGGCTGCGGATCTGCACAAAATGTGCAGAAAATTGATGCGGACTAGCTGCTGCGGACTGCGGGAAAAGTGCTTCCCTTCTCCCTATCAGTGCAGGATAGAGAGAAGGGACAGCACTTTCCCTAGTGAAAGTAAAAGAATTTCATACTTACCGGCCGTTGTCTTGGTGACGCGTCCCTCTTTCGGCATCCAGCCCGACCTCCCTGGATGACGCGCCAGTCCATGTGACCGCTGCAGCCTGTGCTTGGCCTGTGATTGGCTGCAGCCGTCACTTAGACTGAAACGTCATCCTGGGAGGCCGGACTGGAGACAGAAGCAGGGAGTTCTCGGTAAGTATGAACTTATATTTTTTTACAGGTTGCTGTATATTGGGATCGGTAGTCACTGTCCCGGGTGCAGAAACAGTTACTGCCGATCGCTTAACTCTTTCAGCACCCTGGACAGTGACTATTTACAGACGTCTCCTAGCAACGCTCCCGTCATTACGGGAGCCCCATTGACTTCCTCAGTCTGGCTGTAGACCTAGAAATACATAGGTCCAGCCAGAATGAAGAAATGTCATGGCAAAAAAGCAAGACGCATCCGCAGCACACATAACATGTGCATGACAGCTGCGGACTTCATTGCGGAACTTAGAATCTCCATTGAAGTCAATGGAGAAATTCCGCCATGAGTCCGCCACTGCTCCGCAACAGACAGAGCATGCTGCGGACACCAAATTCCGCTCCGCAGCCTATGCTCCGCAGCGGAATGTTACGCATCGTCTAAACGAACAATTCTAAATAGAAGTGGAAGTCAATGCAGAAACGGCTCCGCTGCGGATTAACGCTGCGGAGTGTCCACAGCGGAATTTAAGTGAAATTCCGCCACGTGTGAACCCAGCCTAAAAGTTCCTCTCCAACACAGTATATTGACAACGGCTGCAGCGCACAGGAGACAAACCATGATAGAAACACAGTTTCTTTTCCAAAACAAACCAGTGTTCTTTTCTGTGAGATTTATTTGCATCTGCCTATATAAAGTGTGAAAGATATATAGACATGCAATCAGTATTCAGAGCCAAAATATAGTGCATCTCTTTCTATATTTACACCAAGGCCATCGCTTCTGCCAGTAGCCTCGCACCTCCACACATCAGCCTCTCTTCCCCTTGAAGTCAATTGTCTCAACCAGACCTCGGGACACTTTGCTATTCGTATACGTGTGGTAGAGTACTATAAGGCTATGTTCACACGGAGTATTTTAACGAGTTTTTTGACGCGGAAACCGCGTCACAAAACTCGTCAAAAACGGCCCGAAAATGCCTCTCATTGATTTCAATGGGAGGCGTCGGCGTCACTAAAAGAAGCGACATGCCCTATCTTCGGGCGTTTCCGCCTCTGACCTCCCATTGACTTCAATGGGAGGCAGAGAAAGTGTATGTCGCTGTGTTTTATGCCCGCGGCGCTCAATGGCCGCGGGCGAAAAACGCAGCGAAAATCGGCGTGCAGGGAGAGGAAAATCTGCCTCAAACTTCCAAACGGAATTTTGAGGCAGATATTCCTCCTGCAAAATACTCCGTGTGCTTGCCCAAAAAGGTAGTGTTAAAAATAGTTACGGCGCGACAGGGCGGCGGTGCGCAAGGGGGGCCCAAGTTTGGGTAACAGCCCAGGGCCCATCGTCTACTTAATCCGCCACTGGCGCAGTGTATAGTACTATTATATTCAGGAGCACAGTGTATAGTATTATTATATTCAGGAGCACAGTGTATAGTACTATTATATTCAGGAGCACAGTGTATAGTAATATTATATTCAGGAGCACAGTGTATAGTACTATTATATTCAGGAGTGCAGTGTATAATACTATTATATTCAGGAGTGCAGTGTATAGTAATATATTCAGGAGCACAGTGTATAGTACTATTATATTCAGGAGCACAGTGTATAGTAATATTATATTCAGGAGCACAGTGTATAGTACTATTATATTCAGGAGTGCAGTGTATAATACTATTATATTCAGGAGCACAGTGTATAGTAATATTATATTCAGGAGTACAGTGTATAGTACTATTATATTCAGGAGCACAGTGTATAGTAATATTATATTCAGGAGCACAGTGTATAGTACTATTATATTCAGGAGTGCAGTGTATAATACTATTATATTCAGGAGTGCAGTGTATAGTACTATTATATTCAGTAGTACAGTGTATAGTATTATTACATTCAGGAGCACAGTGTATAGTACTATTATATTCAGTAGTACAGTGTATAGTATTATTATATTCAGGAGTACAGTGTATAATACTAGCACTATACACTGTAATCCTGAATATAATAATACTATACACTGTACTACTGAATATAATAGTACTATACACTGTAATCCTGAATATAATAATACTATACACTGTGCCCCTGAATGTGTGTGTGTGTGTGTGTGTGTGTGTGTGTGTGTGTGTGTGTGTGTGTGTGTGTGTGTGTGTGTATAGGAGACAGCATATCTATAGCACTACGACCCTACAAACTATGGATAGGATTAGATACAGTGGCTCAGCACAGTATCACACATGTTAGGACTAGATACAGTAGCTCAACAGACAGTATCACACATAATAGGATTAGATATAGGGACCAGCTCGCTGACATTGCGGTTCCAGCGCTGGACCCAGAAAAGGTAAGTATAAGAATTGTTTTGCTTTTTCATGTGTTACTAATTATTTTTGTGTGTTTGTGTTATTTTACAGGTTCGGTTGTTGGACTACGTCGGATTCGAGGACTACTTCAATGACAGCGTTTTTTTATTCTCAATAAAATGGTTAATGAGGGTTGTGTTTGTTTTTTTATTTCAATAAAATATTTTTTCTTTGTCCTTGGATTTTTTTAAACTTTACTTTTACCGCCTTATTAATAGCTGCTGGCTGATTGACAACATCCATTACTAAGGCGAGGCTTAATGTTAGCAGGCAGAGAGGCTAACACTAACCCCCATTATTACCCCGGTACCCACCGCCACCAGTGGTACTGGGAAGAGCCGGGTACGAATCAGTACCCGACCATCTGTAGTGATGGTCGGGTACCGGGTCAGCCACAGGCTGGTAATATCAGCCTGGGAAAGGCCAAAAACAGTGACCCTTCCCCCCCTGGTAATGCTAGGCTGCTGCTGTTGTATATGGCGGGGTCCCCCCCATTTTTCATAACCAGCCAGATACAAGAAAGCAGCAGCAGGTTACCATTACCAGGGGGGAAGGGCCACAGTTTTTGGCCTTTCCCAGCCTAATAATACCAGCTTGCGGCCGCCCCATTGCCCGAAAATCACTACAGATGGTGAGGTACTGGATCGTACCTGGCTCTTCCCGACACCCCTGGTGGCGGTGGGTACCGGGGTAATAATGGGGGTTAGTGTTAGCCTCTGTACCGGCTAACACTAAGCCTCGCCTTAGTAATGGACGCTGTCAATCAGCCGGCGTCCATTACTAAGGCGGTAATAATAAAGTTTAAAAAACAAACAAAGACATAGAAAAAATATTTTATTGAAATAAAAACCACCCAGACAACCCTCATTAACCATTTTATTGATAATAAAAACGCCGTCATCTAAGTAGTCCTGGAATCTGACGTAGTCCAACGGCCGAACCTGTAAGAAAACACACAAAAAACTATTAGTAACACGTGTGGTAGGCTTAGATACAGGGCCCATCAGACAGGATCACACATGGGCCATGTATCTAAGCCTACCATGTGCTTATGTAAGATGCTTAGATACAGGGCCCAACAGACAGGATCACACATGGGCCTTGTATCTAAGCCTACCATGTGATTGGCTTAGATACAGGGCCCAGCAGACAGCATCACACAATCTGTGATCATGTCTCATGGGCCCTCTAAGCCTGCAACATCGTAGGCTTAAAGTGGTTGTGCAGTCCCTAAACATTGATGGCCTATCCTCAGGATAGGCCATCAATAGCTGATGGCTTGGGGTCCGTCTCCCGGGACCCCGCAATCACCTGTTTTGAAGGGGCCGCAGCACTCGTACGAGAGCTGCTTCCCCTTCATTTCACTTTCTCGCTCACACTGTGAATCGCCCACACGGATTCAGTGTGAGCAAGTGACCGAAATGAAGTGATCGGAATGAAGGGGAAGCACCAGCTCTCGTACGAGCGCTGCGTCCCCTTCAAAACAGGTGATTGGCGGGGGTCCTGGGAGTCGGACGCCAAGCCATCAGTTTCAAGCAGGAGGGGTATCAAACTTACCCTGCTCTTCAGCCGCGGTGGATGTCCTGACTCAAGATGGTGGTGACGTCATGCGCTGCACACCGGAAACAGGAAGGTAAGTACTGTAGTTACTATAGTAACGGGCCGCGGCTCCCGTTACTATAGTAACTTTTTTATTGTGTAGTGCATAGTGTAGTGTATAGCCACTGGTTGGGTGAGCGGTCCCGCTTCACTCCGGTTCTCTGAAACGGCTGTAATTTTAACAGCTGGTAAGGGAGAACCGGGGCGAACTGGGCCCCCTTCCAGCCTCGGGCCCCGGGCACTTGTCCATATTGCCCTCGTAATCCGCCCCTGCATAGGTGTGTCAGTGCGCAACATGACAGCATCAGGGACACTCACTCTATGCATTATACAAGTGTCCAGTACATTGAACAGACTTGGAGGCAGGGGGACCATGTAAGGACTTGCATGGCTGCAATGATTACTTGCAGCACCGCTCAGTTTAGTGGGCGCTGTAAGGTGGAAAGCGATTTTTTTTTTTTTAAACAAGTAAATGGGAACCTCTTAAAGGGAAGGTGTCATGATTTTTTTTTTCCATTATATTGCTTTTAAAATAATGTAAACAAAAATGTTATTTATTTGTGTTGTCACTTTCTACTTTTTAATGTATTCATACTTTTACTACTCTATGGGGGCTGCCATTTTTTTTTCATCTCTGTATGTGTCGATTAACGACACATACAGAGATGGAATACGGCAGCTACAGGGCATAGGGCACAATGAACAGCTCCCGTCCATTGCCTCTGCTATCTGGCTCTGTACTGTGCAGACGCAGGTTAGAGTCACACAGCAGAGAAACCGGTTTGTAGGGAGATAGCAGGCGCCATTATGAAGACCAGCTGCACTGCAGGTAAATATAAAAAAACTTGGATAGCACTCCTGGTAGAGATGTTGAGGTGCTGTGAGGGTTCGGGTTTGGCAAACCCACAATAGTCATTCAGCAAATAACCCAAGCACTCAAACGTATGAATGAATAAGATTCGTTTAATTCTTGTATTATTTCATTTTCAGTTTATTCTTCACTGAAATAAATCTTCACAAAATTTCAGTAATTGCTAACAAGCGATTGTAATCTTCAGTAACGAGCAGACACACATGCAGAGCATCTGGTAGACGCCTCGTTACACAGTTCCACAGCTCCATTCAGTTTAAGCGATTTTGAAAAAGGCCAGAGTCGGCCGAAACGTCAAATTTACAATCGCTTGTCAGCAATTACTGAAAATGTAAAAATCGCTTGTCAGCAATTACTGAAGATTACAATCGCTTGTAAGCAATTACTGAAATTTTGTGAAGATTTATTTCAGTGAAGAATAAACTGAAAATTAAATAATACAAGAATTAAACTAATCTTATTCATTCATACGTTTGAGTGCTTGGGTTATTTGCTGAATGCACTGCAGGTAAGGTGTGTGTCTCTGTCTGTCCCTCTCTCTCTCTCTCTCACAGACCCGCGCTCTCGTGACCCTCGATGGGCCGCCCATGCATTGCATTGCAGACTACAAGCTGACATAAACGGCCCTTGTATTCTGCTGACGATACCTGCAGTGTAGCCGTGGAGTCTGTCATCCCCTGCCGGTTTATTATCAGTGCAGCTCCTGCTGATAACATAATGTGCTTGTTCTGATCTTCTAAGGCCGGATTCACACGAGCGTGTGCGTTTTGCACGCGCAAAAAACACGGCGTATTTCACGCGTTGTAGGTGTGTGTCATCCGTTTATGCTGCATTTCTGCGTTTTTTACGCGCGTATGGCATGCGTTTTTCACGCGCGTTAAAAAAACGGAGGCTGGCGTTATGGAGAGGCCAGCCTACAAAAAGGCACCCTTCACAAACACATGCTTGATGTGTGCACATGTTCTCATCGTTTTTGCAGCTTGCAAAATACTTTGGGTACTTTACAGTGTTTACAGGCTTCTTTTCTTCGACTCAAAATTATGCCGTATACTCCGCTGGGCTTGCGTGGATGGTTTCTCGGCGATTTGGCGAGCGCCGTCCCATGCTACAGGACCAAACACGGAGAAGAGGGAGGATTTGGGTTCATCCTCTTGTGGCACAACGCACCTCCAAAGGGCACTTTCATACCCTCTATGATGACCTCCAGCGTCACCCAGACAAATTTAGGTCGTTTTGCTGCATGTCTGTGGCCACGTTTGATATTCTGCTGGAGGAGATTCGTACAGGAATCACCTACCAGGACACAAAGATGCGGCGCTGCATTTCCCCAGAGGAGCGACTCCTTGTGACCTTGAGATATGTGTGTTTTATACAATTAGTGCTTACATGATGGTGTGTGGGTGTCATGTCCTACATAATTGTTGTTTGTTATTTGTGTGTTTTTCTCAAGCATTTAGATTTCTTGCAACAGGAAATAGTTAGCGTTCCTTACATTTTGAATTTCTTCTGGGAGTGAGCACCATTTCAGGCATTGTGACAGCCACTTGTGTCTTGCTGTGGCAGAGATTAAAGACCACAGTGATGCCTCAGCCCATGGCAGAACACTGGCTTAGTATTTCTGAAGATTTTAGTAGCGGCACCCAATTTCCTCATTGTATTGGTGCCCTAGACGGGAAGCACATTCGTGTGAAGGACCCCCCCACTCTGGCTCCAGATACTATAACTACAAACAGTATTTTTCCATCGTCTTGTTGGCCTTGGCCGACAGTAATTATTGTTTTACAATAGTAGACATTGGGTCGTATGGAAGCTCTGCTGATGCACGCATATTTCGCTCATTCAGAATGGGCCATCGGCTTATGAGCAATCAACTTTCTGTACCTGCACCGACCATCCTACCTGGCTCCAGCGGACCACCAGTCCCATATGAGATGCAGATGAGGGTTTTGGGCTGACAAGCCAAGTAATGCGTCCATTTGCAAGTAGGGGCTTGGATGAAGGTAGGCGCATCTTCAATTACCGGCTAAGCAGAGCTCGAAGATGTGTTGAATGTGCGTTTGGCATAATGTCCAACAAATGGAGGGTCTTTCTCACAACAATGCAAATGACGCCGCAGAATGTGACGCGTGTCATACAAGTGTGTGTAGTTCTTCATAACTTTACACGCATACATGATGCAAGTTTTGATGCTGAATATATCCTAAGAAATGCAACCACATCAACCATTGTGTGACAAATTCCACTAGGGAGGGCACAAACATCTGGTATCCTAGTGCGTGAAATTTTTGCTGAATATTTTGACAGCCCTGCTGGAGCACTACCATGGCAGGACGATTCTATGCAAACGGTGGCATAGTTCTGACTATTCTCGAAATAGATCATTAGTGAGCCCAATGTACTTTGTTTTTGGGGGGATTGTAGTATTAGGGACTCGCAATACATGAGGACCCTTGACGTGGGTTGCTAGCTTATATCTTTTGGGGTTTCGCTGTAGTATTTAGCAGGCAAACACATAATTGTATGTGAAGCACATTGGCAATCCCAATGTTCTCTAATACAATCACAACTGTCCTTTGTGCGTCCAATATGATAGCACTGCACGGCCGCATAGAAGTCGATTTAGATTCGAACAAAACCACAAAAGATAAACTAATACCTCAATTATGGCGTGCAACAATATTGGGCCCTGTCCACCATGTGGAAACGTTACAGAAGGACATGATTGGCAAAGATTGTGAAACCAAAGAAATTTAGGAAAACACACACACTTTTTTGGTAAAACAAAACCAGACTTTATGTTGATGCCACACAAAATCAGTACATAGAACATATGTTAAACGTAAAAGAAAACATCGCACCAACATGATGCACATTTGCAAAGAATAAACCCAAACAGGCCTAAATGATAACATCAACTATGATGCAGGCACTGCACTACAATTCATGATATAGATGAGGCGGTGAGGTGTAGCTGGCCATTTCAGCACCACTATTCTGTCCCATGGGCCTGCAGAGGCTGTTCCTCAACAGTATAGTGGTGCTGATGCTGCGTCTGATAGCCGTGAGGTGGAGCCTGTGGAAAGCTTTCCACCGGTCGACTGTAGCCAGGGAAATGACGCTCACGCCCCGGCACAGGAGACATGCGTGACGGCATTGGGCAATAGTAATGTTGGCGTGGCAAGGGGGTGGCAGGCTGGGATGGGCCAGGTGCATTGAAGGCCACCGACGACAATTGCGTTGAAGCACTGGCATGGATTGTTTGGAGGTGTGGCACTGTCAATCAGGGAGATAATGGTGGACTGGAGCCGCGCCATCCTATGGTCGGGTACCTTCCGCAGTAACCGGGCTATGGTGTGGCCAAAGGCGTCCTCGTCTGCGCAGCGCCGCAGGTACTCCAGTACCCTTGTGTCCACTTGTGCACCTGCGGAACCAATGTGGGTGCGCCTGGCTGCTGCGGTGGTTTCACGACGTTCGTCCGGTGGCACCTATGGTTGGCTGGACGCCTGTGGGGCTGGTTCGTGAGCTGTCGGCTCTGGTGTTAAGGGCAGAAGGGGATTTTCGTCTTCTGGCGCGTGCGGCTCTTCATGGGCAGGCTCCTCTTCTGTGTCTTGCAGATTGTCACTGCTTCTATAATACAAATCTAGAGTGATTAATAACATTGCCACAAGGGACAAACACCCTGTTTGGATTAAATGACATGTGAACATATACATTTCTTAAACGTACAGTATGATTACTTACGGTCGCATCTCCATGATGTCCTTGAGGAAGATGAGCTGCTGGGTGTACATGTACTTCCTTTTTTTGCTCGCACCGTCACCACTTCGGCCTCTGGCCCCATATTCCCGGCGGAATTGATCCCGGGTGCTCCTCCACCGGGTCTTCACATCATCTACTGTACAAAGGATGATAAAAAAAATTGGTCAGTCATGATGTTACAGAACACAAATCTCCACTTGTTTGTCATTCCGTTACACACCAAGATACATTACACAAGCTCAATGATGCTGTGACACACACGCTACGTTGGGCATTTTGAAAATGTTAACACAGGGACACACTACAGCATGTGGGTTTTACATGACATCTATAAATCAATGTACTTACCAATGATTTTTCTGTCGCGTGTGATGCCTTTAGCCCACTCCTAGCTGAAGAGCGTCTGCGCGATGTGATCCCATGCCACTTCTTTGCCCGTGCGGTCGTGGTATGCCTCTGCCCGCGTTTACCACAACTCTGGCCTCTCCTGGACAAGGCAGATCAGTTTCTCCATGTCACAAACCCTAGGCATGGCTGCAGTTGTCCGTGTCCAGCTCAGTATGTGCCAAACAAGTGCAAAGCAACTTCCTGGTTCCTGTGCTTGTTTGGACAAGTTTTCAAACTTATTTACATACACTTAACAAGTCTTGCGTGAAAAACGCATGTCCCACGGAAGTGCTTCCGTGTGCCATGCGTGATTTTCAGTCACCCATTGACTTCAATGGGTGCGTGATGCGCGAAATACGCACAAAGAACGGACATGTCGTGAGTTTTACGCAGCAGACTCATGCTGCGCAAAAATCACAGACTGTCTGCACGGCCCCATAGACTAATATAGGTCCGTGTGAGACGCGTGAAAATCACGCGCGTTGCACGGACGTATATCACGTTCGTCTGAATAAGCCCTAAGGGCCATTGCTTCTTTGTGTTCCTTGTAAAATCCCTGCCAGTGTCTGTATGTAGTAGTGCTGACTGTGTGTGTCTGTGTAGTAGAGCTGAGTGTGTATGTATGTATGTATGTATGTATGTATGTATGTAGCAGTGCTGAGTGTGAGATGTATTGTCAGTGTGGACGGTGTGCGGACTGTGATCGGGTGAGGAGGTGAGGTATCCGTCAGCAGGAGGTCGGGGAGGAGACTGTCAGCAGCAGATGGTTATTCCTATCACAGAGTGGTGTGCCAGTCTCCTCTACTGCGGAGGAGACTGTCAGCAAGATTGTATGGGGACGCTGGAGGAGACTGTCAGCAGTATTGGGTGGTGATGCTGGAGGAGACTGTCAGCAAGATTGTATGATGATGCATCCCCACCCAATCTTGCTGATAGTCTCCTCCATCATCACCACCCAATCTTGCTGACAGTCTCCTCCAGCGTCACCATACAATCCTGCTGACAGTCTCCTCCAACATCACCATACAATCCTGCTGACTGTCTCCTCCAGCATCACCATACAATCCTGCTGACAGTCTCCTCCAACATCACCATACAATCCTGCTGCCAGTCTCCTCCAGCGTCACCATACAATCCTGCTGACAGTCTCCTCCATCATCACCACCCAATCTTGCTGACAGTCTCCTCCAGCGTCACTACCAAATACTGCTGACAGTCTCCTCCATCATCACCACCCAATCTTGCTGACAGTCTCCTCCATCACCACCCAATCTTGCGGACAGTCTCCTCCATCATCACCATACAACCTTGCTGACAGTCTCCTCCGGCTGGGGGAGGCTGTCAGCAGGATTGTATGGTGACGCTGGAGGAGACTGTCCGAAGTATTGGGCGGTGATGCTGGAGGAGACTGTCAGCAGGATTGTATGGTGACGCTGGAGGAGACTGTCAGCAGTATTGGGCAGTGATGCTGGAGGAGACTGTCAGCAGGATTGTATGGTGACGCTGGAGGAGACTGTCAGCAGTATGGGGTGGTGATCCTGGAGGAGACTGTCAGCAGGATGGAGGGATAAAGACATTTAGCAGGAGAGGCATGTAAAATGTGCAAAAAAACATGTCAAATACACGCCGTGTGAACCTGTCAACTGAAAAGTCATTCACTTCACTTTCATCATTCTAAGGGTATGTTCACACGCAGTGTTTTCAGCCATTTTTCGGGCCGTAAACGTCCCGAAAAACGGCTGAAAAATCCGAAGCAGAATGCCTCCAAACATCTGCCCATTGGTTTCAATGGGAAATACGGCGTTCTGTTCCGACGCAGCGTTTTTTACGCGCCAATTTTCCAAAAACGGCACGTAAAAAGACACTCGCCAAAAAGAAGTGCATGTCACTTCTTGGGACGTTTTTGGAGCCGTTTTTCATTGACTCTATAGAAAAACAGCTCCAAAAATTACCATAAAAAACGCCGCCAAAAACGTGAGTTTGATTAAAAAATGGCTGAAAATCAGGAGCTGTTTTCCCTTTGTTTAGTAAGCGTGTGAACATACCCTTAGCCTTTTGGTGTGTCCTATAGCTTCTGCGAGCTGAATTTCAACAATCGCACCCAAAATGGCAGCTGGACACTGCTTAGCAATTTGAAGACACCTTTTCCTGGCTTGTAGGAGGGGGGGGGGGGGTGAGATTCAGGTTGCTTTGCCTTATTCACCTTGCTGTAATTCTGGGAAGTGCTCCTTCTGGTGGCCAACATAGGAAAACATGTCAAATTATTATTTCATTTTTAATACTTTCCACCATGTGGAAGAAAAAAAAAATACAGCAAAAAACGTAAAAATTATAATAGAAATAAGTAACTTACTTAAAAAGAAAAAAGTTTAATTCGCGACACATTCCCTTTAAGGAACGTTAAGAAAGGGTTAATGTGTGCAGTTAGATGTTTAGTAAATAAGGGGAGGAGAAGTTGAGAAGGTATAAAAGTGAAGGAATAGTTAGAAGGGGTCTCTTTCCGGCAGAAGAAGACCCTGAGGAAGAAGTTTGTACCTACCTGGCAATGGCTGATACTGGGGTGACCTTGTTGGAGCAGATGAGGGTGGCTGCCTTGTTTCATGGGCCTGGCTGGCTTAAGGAGCAGATGAGGCAAGCTACAGCGACGCCGATGCCGGAAGGAGAGATTGGGGCATGTAGGCAAGCTTCCAGGAGGGCTCGGCCTCCAGAGCGACTGAGCGCGTGATCTCCACTGCTGGCCGGGCCGCGGCAGCGGAGCCCCAACTGGGACCCTCCAGTCCCTGCGGCTAGGCCACAGCTCCACTCTGCTAGCGGTTGGGCTGGAAGGAACCCCATATTGCGGCCTGGTCCGGTGGCTACCAGGGGCTTGGTATGATGCAGCTGCAGGAGTGGTGCCTGTGAAGCCTGGGAGGACCACTTCCGTTGGAGTGGAAGGGCGGTCAGCGCGTGCTGGATGTGCCTGGTCCGTGATGGAGAGTGCGGCTGATCTCACATCGGAAGTGCGAGGGCGGCGGCCATTTGCAATTTCTCTGGCAGTCGGAAATGTGCAGGATGGAGGGGATGGCTCCGCCCCTAGCGACGTCAGTGACGGTGATGGCATGGAGGAAGACAGGGTGGGCTGCGGCCCCCCCTCGGCATCTTGTAGGAATGAGGCGCAGCGTACTGGTAGCCGGAGGAACCATGTGTCAGTGACACCCGTGACGTCTCGGCATGGAGCCTGTGACACTCCCCTATCGGGTGGAGTCCTTTTTTCAATGCCGGAGACCGGAAGTCCAAGTTTGGCAGTTCCAGAACCAATGGGAATGTCCACATCTACGGCTGCTGGGGACGGACCTCAGGGACGGCCGGGTGAGTCTACCACCTTTTCCCCGGGTTTGTTAGTAGTGGGGGTAGTCTTTCAGTGTATAGTTTGCAGTGGTTTTTAGGGGGATGCTGGAATTGTTTGCTTGACAGGGAAGCAGGGTCCCTAGTCGGGGTTTGGGGTGCATGCCCTGAGATTAGTGGGCCCTCTGCAGTGGTTGCAGGGTCGGTGGGCTGTTTAGGGTCAGCGGGGCTCTCAGTGTCGGGGAGTGGAGACGGACAGATGCCGTCCACTTCAGGGTCGGTGGCGACTGCTAAAGCGAAAACGGACGATGATGTGTGCTTGTCGGATGCGGCGCAGGGAGAGTTATATGTGTGTTTTGAGGGGCCGTTGGGGGCGCATTTGAAAGCGGAAGTGTGGGAAAAAAAATTTCCTTGTTACCTTTAGAGAGATTTAATTTGGACCGGGTTAAGCCAGACGAGTGTAAAAAGGAAGAGGAAAAGCGACGGCGGTATCAGCTGACTCCCCGTATGTTTTCTAACTGGCTTCAAGCATTCGCCATTCTGGCGAGTGTGATAGGGGATAAAGCTCCGGACAATTGTTCTTAGATTTTTTTGTTACTTAGACTCTGTGGGGGAGGCGTACAGGGTTTATGGAGGTACAGCGTGGCTTAAGTATGATGAGCATTTTAGACAGCAGAAGCTGTTCGGCATTCGCTACGCTGGGATTACAAAGACATCAGTCTTTGGATAAAACTTATGGTGGCGCCCAGGGGTGCGAATAAGCCCTTTCATGGGACAGCAGGTGGATCGGGTTCAGCAACAGGTCGGTCGACTGCGTCCGGAAAAGGTTGTTGTTGGCAATATAATGAAGGGCACTCTAAATTCGGTTCAGATTGCCGGTACAAGCACGAGTGCTCCGGCTGTAGAGGATGCCATGGTTAGTCACGTTGCTTTAAAAAGGGCAGGGGCAAGAGTGGAGAGTTTGACCAGAAGAGTACTAAAGTGAAGGTGCTACAGTGAAGGTGCTAAAGATGCTCCCTTTCCTAAGGCAGTATCCAAATAGACGTGCGGCGGCGCTGTTGGCTGAAGGTTTTGACAGGGGTTTTTGGATTCATAGTTTGTCACCGGCTCCTGGGGGATCTATACGTAATTTGTCCTCTGCGTTGGCTCGGCCGGCGGTGGTTTCTGAAAAGCTTCAGTAGGAAGTTTTGTTAGGGAGCATGGCTGGGCCTTTCCCGGCGGTCCCGATCCTGGATTTAGGTATTTCCCCATTAGGTTTAGTGCCCAAAAAAGAACCCAATAAATTTCGTATGACACCTGTCAACTCTTATCTCGGGGATTAGATAGGTTCAAATCGTACCTATCGCATCCTTATAATCCTTATTGGTCAATCCTTATACACATTAAATTCAACAAGCAATTTATGACTTGCTTTAGTTGTCAACAAAATGTATTTATATTTTGCTTTAAAGTGCTTCTTTGGGGTCAGTTCACACAGAGTTTTTTGGTTCTGATTTCAACGTGGAAACCGCGTTGAATCAGCGCCGAAAAAATTGCCCAAATCGGCCCCCATTGATTTCAATGGGAAGCAGAAGCAGTTTTTTTTCAGCTGGCTTTTGGCTGCTAACAGAAAAAAAAAGCACCATGCTCTTTCTTCGGGTGGTTTCTGCCTTTGACCTCGCAATCGAAATCAATGGGAGGCAGGAAAAAACCTGCGCCACTCATTTCTGAGTTTTTGTGGTGTTTTTTGCCTGTGGTCTTTGCAATTAGATTCAACAGCCGCCGGCAAAAAATGCTGCAAAAAACGTGGGGAAAAAAGCATTAAAACAACGCTGGCAGTTCAAAATCTGCTTTGAAGATTTTTTCTGTCTGCAAAAAAATCTCTGCGTGAACAAGGCCTTAAAGGGAATATGATTGAACATGTTGTCTGATCTGTGGGCAGAATATTATAGGGAAGGAGGAGCTGAGCATAATGATGTATAGTTTTGTAGGGAAATATTCCGTATAACTTGTATTTTATTAATTTAAATTCCTGCTCATTCTGGGCTTAGGAGTCCAGTGGGCGGTCATAGTGATTGACAGCTATCTCTGTATGCCTCCTCATTTATGAATCCTTACTAAATACTCACCTCTCCTTATTCCTGAAGTCTTCTACCACCGGGTAGCCATTGACAACATCCCGATGGTGGGCTGGCATTTCTTATAGCAGCGCCCAGACTGCAAGAATGAGGAAAAGTGAGTATCTGCATTCTTGTTTGGGGTCTGTATTTGTTTTATTCCAACTTGTTCGCTATGTCGAATAATCGCCACAAGTAAAGACGGGTTGTACACTTCCATCACAATCAAAAGCTATAGTTGAACAAAACCCTAAGATGCACTTATTTAACTGAAGTAGTGGTTATTAGGTGCAACTGCAAACTGAGACTAAAACGGCACATAGAAGGCTGCCTCTACACATCAAGCAAAGGCCCTGTTCACATGAGTGTTGCCCTTCCGTTGAGGGGTTCCGTTGGAGGTTTCCGTCGGGTTAACTCCTCAACGGAAAGGCAAACGGAAACCTTAGCTTCCGTTTGCATCACCATTGATCTCAATGGTGACGGAAACTTTGCTAATGGTTTCCGTTTGTCACCGTTGTGAACGGGTTCTGTTGTTTTGAAGGAATCAATAGCGCAGTCGACTACACTATGCTGATGTGAACAGGCCCTTACAGATTAGCACTTAGCTTTTGTCAGCAGTGAATAGAGAAAGGAATAGAGAAAGGAAAACTGGTGATTCACCAATCCTATGAGGCTGAAAGCGAAAGTGAATACACATTATTAATCACTGCTTTTCCTCTTTCTGTTATTGAGTCGCTCATGCACAAGTCTTTTTTCTGGTGCTATAGTTCCTGAACAAATCACTTTGGCCACTCCTTAAGGACGTAGAAACGGTGCGATTGCACAAGGCAGATCAACTGCCCCTACTAAAGGGGGCATCCACATAGCCTGGCACACGTTCATTTTATAGCACTGTTATTATTACTTTATGTATGGAGCTATTATTTGGTAACTGTATGTTTGCATAATTTGATCACTGTGTGGTGGTATTTACTTAGGCACTGTACAATGTTATTTGGGCACCATACTGTATGGTACCTATAATTAGTCACATTTGGTATGGTTACTTGTGCACTGTATTACAGTGCAACAAGTTACGGGCACGTCAACAGAAGGTATAGTGCAGGGCACCATGCAACATTAGGCCGCCCTGACTAAGTCCCAGGTAGATTTGTTGCAGTTGTTCTTTCACTATTATATAACATGTCACATAGCTAAAAACACCTTGGAGGATATCCAAAATCATACATAAAGGAGTCTTTTGTTCATTGGATGTTTTCAATTATACATAGTTACATAGTTGATATGGCTGAAAAAAGACACAGGTTCATCAATTCCAATCTATAATCCTACCGTGTTGATCCAGATTAAGGCAAAAAACCCATGAGGTGGATGACAATTTCCTCATTATGGAAAAAATTCCTGTCTGACTTCAGACAGGGCAATCAGGATAAACCCCGGGATCAACGTCCCATCTCCAGAATCTATTACTTATAAATTGTAATATTATATTTTTCAAGAAAAGCATCAAGGCCCTTTATGAACTTGCTAAATTAATAAACAATCACAACATCTTGTGGCCCAAAATAGAGTATGTTCCATTTTTTGACGGTCCGGTTTACCAGGCCGTCAAAAAAATCGGCCGTGTGAATAGTCCCATTTGGGGGTCTATTGTTCCTACTGCGGCCGGTTCACTGCTATTCAAAGAACGTCCGTCACACGGCCGAGAATCCCTATCGTGTGAATAGGGCCTTAGAGCCAGGTGGGGAGAGGATCACTTAAAGAGGCTCTGTCACCAGATTTTGCAACCCCTATCTGCTATTGCAGCAGATAGGCGCTGCAATGTAGATTACAGTAACGTTTTTATTTTTAAAAAACGAGCATTTTTGGCCAAGTTATGACCATTTTCGTATTTATGCAAATGAGGCTTGCAAAAGTACAACTGGGCGTGTTGAAAAGTAAAAGTACAACTGGGCGTGTATTATGTGCGTACATCGGGGCGTGTTTACTACTTTTACTAGCTGGGCGTTGTGTATAGAAGTGTCATCCACTTCTCTTCACAACGCCCAGCTTCTGGCAGTGCAGACACAGCGTGTTCTCCAGAGATCACGCTGTGACGTCACTCACAGGTCCTGCATCGTGTCGGCACCAGAGGCTACAGATGATTCTGCAGCAGCATCGGCGTTTGCAGGTAAGTCGATGTAGCTACTTACCTGCAAATGCTGATGCTGCTGCAGAATCAACTGTAGCCTCTGGTGCCGACACGATGCAGGACCTGTGAGTGACGTCACAGATCTGCACTGCCAGAAGCTGGGCGTTGTGAAGAGAAGTGGATGATACTTCTCATCAGAACGCCCAGCTAGTAAAAGTAGTAAACACGCCCCGATGTACGCACATAATACACGCCCAGTTGTACTTTTACTTTTCAACACGCCCAGTTGTACTTTTGCAAGCCTCATTTGCATAAATACAAAAATGGTCATAACTTGGCCAAAAATGCTCGTTTTTTAAAAATAAAAACGTTACTGTAATCTACATTGCAGCGCCTATCTGCTGCAATAGCAGATAGGGGCTGCAAAATCTGGTGACAGAGCCTCTTTAAGTAAGTGAGTGAGTGTATTGTATTTTATATGTGTATTTAGGTACGTGGGAGTGTACTAGGATAGGATTGTATACCTTGTTGATTTAGTGTACCACGTATAATGTTAGTATACTTCATACATATTGATAGTTATTATATGTATTGAAATGTACCGCACCCTGTACTAATACAATATCGTAATTATATATATTTTGTGTATACTGTGTTTTATAGTTAGTGTGATTATCGTTAGTATTAAACCTTAATTTATTTACATAGAAAGCGTAGACACAAGGGAAAAGGTAGGGGATTTACCCTAATAGAATGAGGTAGTAATAGTTGGGGACACTAGCCCAATGAACCCCACTAAATATTAGCCCTTTTGCACGATCCAACGATGGTTCAAATTTCCTAGGTGGACGGGTAAAAATATTAAATACAGTTATATAAAGTTGGTATATATAAAAAATATTAAGTTAAAAAAAATCCCTTTTCCAATTTTTCCCCCAAGCACAATGTAAAAAAAAAATACAAAAATAACATAACTGGTATCGCCGCATCCATTAAAGTCCAGACTATTACAATATAACATTATTTAACCTGCACGGTGAACGCCGTAAAAAAAACAAATACAAAATTAAAGCGCAACAATCCCTATTCATTCATCAATTATACGCAATCGGACGTTTTGATAGAGGTCTATCCTTGACCCAAACATTACATTATTTGTTCTGTGGATTGCTAATTAAAATATTCTACCATCTACGAACATTATTTGAGTTCCTGGTAGATTACATTCTATTCACAATGCTGTGTGATATATGGGTGCTATAAATAACTGGTAGGCCCCATGCACTCGACCGTAGTTTTATAGCCGTAATTACGGAACAGGTAAATAAGGAAGAAATTGCCGACCATTCATTTCTATAGGCCACGGACACCTTTCCGTATATTTACGGAAGTGTGTCCGGGCCGTGTGTCTGCAAAATATAGAACATGTCCTATTCGTGGCCGCAATTGCGGCACGGACTCGCCCATAGAAGTCTATGGGCGCTTCCGCAATTGCAGACGGCTATGGATGTGCATCCGTATTTGCGGATCCGTATTTGTGGACTTTAAAAACCCTTACTGTGGTGTGCATGAGGCCTAATACTGTATATATCATTAATAGCATAAAGCAGGGCTCTAGATGGCAACCATGTTAGCTATTATGTATGGATGTATGGGGTTTTTTTTTTTTGTCGTTTTTTTGCTTCTATAATATTTAATCTTTATACACTATTAGGCCTCATGCACACGTCAGAGAGTTAGTATGATGGATGGTTGGTTGTTATTTCTTCTAGGGGAGAATATCTTTGTAATATGCCATGTGATGGAACATGCAATGATTATTTTATTTTTTTACGAATCCGACAGAAACAAAATTTGTTTATGACTCCGCATGGAGATACAGTAAGGTCCCATGCACCTCTATGGTGTCCTATTACGGCTCCAAACAACATGGAGCCATAACACGGCTGTGTGCATGAGGCCTTTGTATATGGAAACTCAAGTTCAGACTAATTTTTTTCTCCACATAAAGAGACAACAATAGAATGTATATTTGCGTCTGTCATTTATTTCAATATATAACATGCCCTAATTATGGGAAATGTGTCAAGGCTAGTGCCTTCGATAATGTTTACTATTGAATGATTTATGTTCTGTATTATTATTTTGATTTTTCCTCTTTTTTTGTACATTTTACCCCCAAAAGGTCAGATAAGAAGTTGTTTTTACATATATTTTTTTTTGGGGGGGGGGGGGGGTTATTGTGAAGGTTTTCTCTGTAACAAAAGCTGCTACAGCTTGCGCAGGTAATGCTCTGGCCACCTACATGTTTCATATTCTGCGAATCATCGATGTTTCGGACCATTACATACTGTTTATCATCAATGTCAGATCATCATGGGCCAGACTAAAATAAATTTTATATGTTACACTAACTGATGTGCCCCCTATAGACATAATTTATAGCAGACGTCTAGTTGTGGGCTGAGTGATTGTATATAAATCACTACATTTGGTAATACTAAGGGTCCTCTTTCATGGCTCGACCAATTCTGGTTCTGGCTTAAAAAATGCAAGCAAAATCTGCAGAAAATCTGCACTGTGTAAACAAGACCTAATGGATTCCACTATAAGGCCTCATGCACACGGCCGTGCCCGTAATCACCCGCCCGCCGTCACCCGCAGGCCGCATTTTCGTGCCGTGCTCCCAAAGTATGAGAGCACGGCCCGCAAAAAACGAAAAGTAGGACATGCTCCATATTTCCTGGCACGGTTCCACGGCACGGACACCCTTCCGTAGCGATACGGAAAGGTGCCCACGGCTAATAGAACCGGGCTTGTCCGTAATTGCGGACCGTATTGCGGTCCGCAATAACAGAGTTTTTTTTACGGTCGTGTGCATGGGGCCTTAGTCAAAGGGATCCTTTTAAATCTGGCATAACTGTCATGACACTGATATAATTGGAAGCCATGACTCTATTCAGTGTTGCTTGTTTGACTGATTATCGTTCTTCTTAGCGCACAGTCATGATTCCTGCCCAATGGGAGTTTGAGGTAGTCTGATATCTGCTTTTTGTCTCACACCAACACAGGAGTGAACAGGCCCTTAGATGGATTTGTGTTGTGGTCCATTCATCCTGTAGAATTGTTACGTTTTCTTAAACAATAAAGTTATTGTTGTTATTATTATTATATTATATCTATTATTTTCCTTGTGTCATGACATATTTATTGCTACTTAATTTAATAGGATTCACACTTGTCACTCAATAACTTAAAGTAATGATGATCCAAAACTAAAATAATGAAACCTAATATGCTAAATCACTTAATTATAGTCTCACAACTAAATCCCCTTGTCTGCAGTGGCTGATGTAAAGAATAGGCGCTGTGCTGTGAAGGCTGCTTTGTCTCATAAGTTTAGTTACTCATCGCTGTCCTCTCTACTTTTGGCTATTTTTAACATAGCCAAAAAGGATCCACAATGTAGTAATTATGTAGTAATACGGTGAATCATAGTAAAAGTGACAGATTCATTTCTCTGTATGGGATGACTGGATAAGAGATAAGGATGACTAGTAAGCTCTGACTCAATCGCTACTGGCTGTTGTACAGTTTTAGGCAATATTTTGTTCTAGAGTCTTGTGAGTGTATAATCTGAATTAAGATATTGCATTGTCACTGCGTAATATCTCCAGTAGCTTTGTCCTCCCCCAGGAGAATTGTACAAGCCTCCGCCAACCATAATAACAGAAAAACTGTCCTTATTGCCCATAGCAACCAATCAGAGCTCAGCTTTCTTCTTTTAAACTGCTATGGACAAAATGAAAACTACACTGTGATTGGTATGTGGACCCACTAGGCCTCATGCACACGAACTTATTTTTTTCCTCCCGTAAATACTGGCGTAAATACGGTCCTTTGTCACACGTATTCGACCAGTATTCCACCAGTATTTACGGACCCGTGCCCGTAAATACGGGTCCGGTGTCACCAGTATTCCACCCGTATTTACGGACACGTTTTCTCTGCACTAATCGGCAGCCCCTTCTCTCTATCAGTGCTGGAAAGAGAGAAGGGGCAGCCCTTTCGGGCAGAGTTTCCGCAGCGATTGAAAGTAAAAGAAGTTCATACGTACTGTTGTCTTGGTGACGCGTCCCTCTTTTGACATCCAGTCCGACCACCCTGGATGACGTGGCATTCACGTGGATTCACGGCGGCCACTAATGCGCTTTATTCGGTTGCATGCGCCTTTTCACGGCGCTGCATCAGAATAAATAAACAGAGCAGGGAGCCGTTAAATGTCCCTGCTCTCAGCTACCAGATATAGCTGAGGGCTGGGGGCATCCCTGCTCGAACGGGTAAGATCGATATAAGTATTGATCTCACCTGTTTAACCCGTCAGATGCGTCACTAAATAGCGAGTGCCGCATTTGAGTGGTTTTGGAGAGAGGGAGGGAGCTCCCTCTCATCCCACCGACACCGGGGATAAGATCGCAGAGTGCCTGTGTCTCTGATGGCAGCCGGGGGCCTAATAAAGGCCCCCAGGTCTGCCTGTAGTGAATGCCTGCTTGGTCATGCCAGAGGCATGGCCTAGCACGTGCCTGTCCGTTTAAAAAAATTATTGCAGTGTATTATAAAAGCAATCGGATGATCGCATATTAAAGTCCCCTAGTGGGACTAGTAAAAAAGTTTAAAAAAAGTTTAACAAAGTTAATAAAAAAATTTGAAAAAAAATGGAAAAACCCACTTTTTCCCCTTACAAAATGCTTTACTTTAAAAAAAAACAAAATAAAGCAAAAAAGTTACACATATTTGGTATCGCCGCCTCCATAATGACTCCGACTATAAAGCTATTACATTATTTAACCCGCACGGTGAACGCCGTAAAAAAATAAAATAAAAAACAATGGAAAAATTGCTGTTTTCTGTGAATCCTGCCGTAAAACAAATGTGATAAAAAGTATTAAAAAATGGTACCAATAAAAACTACAAGTTGTCCCGCAAAAAAAAAAGCCCTCATACAACTGCATCGGCGGAACAATAAAAATTTTATGGCTCTTCAAATATGGAGACACAAAACTAAATAATTTTGAAAAAAAAGTGTTTTTACTGTGTAAAAGTAGTAAAACATATAAAATCTATACAAATTTGGTATCGTTGTAATCGTAACAACCCACTGAATAAAGTTTGTGTGTTATTTATACCATATGGTAAACAGCGTATATTTAGGATGCAAAAAAGTGTGGCGAAATTTATGCTTTTTTTCTATTCCCTCCCCCAAAAAAGTTAATAAAAGTTAATCAATAAATAATATGTACCCCAAAATGGTGCTATTAAAAAATACAACTTATCCCGCAAAAAACAAGACCTTATACAGCTATGTTGACACAAAAATAAAAAAGTTATAGCTCTTGGAATGCGACGATGGAAAAAATTAAAAAATACCTGGGTCATTAAGGTCTAAAATAGGCTGGTCATTAAGGGGTAATCTAAGGCTAAAATATGCGTTCAAAAAAAGTGTCCAAACATGTCAGAAAACACGTCCAAAACACATAAGAATATGCGTCTTAAAACAAATCTGTGTTTTTGCTGTGGATTGTGCATACTTTTTTGTTTTTTTTCAGGCTCCGTGTGAAATTTTTATATAGTATAGTCACTGCCACTACTGATTTTTTACACGGATATTTGAATTGTGATGGGCATTTTATCATCAGTTTATGTTCCCACATCGTCTGTTATTCTGTATTTAAAACATAGTTAGCTCCTAGATTGTCCAGAAGACTCCTGAAAAAAGGGCAGAGCAGGCAAGTCCCCTGTTCAGCTGACCACTGCCAAATGGAACACACAAAAGGGAGATATTTGAGCTGGCAATAGTTATCAAATCACGTTGGCACTGGTAATGGGGGCAGTCTGGTTAAATAAATGGGGACTCTTTCACTACTCATGGGGGTACACTGGCTTTCAATATTTATGGGAGTATTGTGGCTGGTATTGTTTATGGGGCAATCCAACTGGTACTCCTTATGGGTGTCAGTATTTGAGCGTGGGCTTACACACAAAAATAATTCTAAAATCTTGCTGCAGTTTTTAAAAATTGACAACTATGATGTAAAAAAAAAGGCTAGCGAAAAGTTGAACTTCCCAATATTATTATTCTTTGAGGATGTGTCCCGTAGGGTTTGTGGACCCACTGGGCTGTACCGCCTTGGCAGTATGGCAGCTGGCCAACAGGGCGCAGGTCAAGGTCTATAGTTCGTATAGGGTACCTGTGGCAGCTCGGCAGTAGCAAGGCAGGCTTGGCTGGGACTAGGCAGCGGGTAGACGTCAGGCGTGGAGTAGCAGGACAGTCGTAGAATACAGCACAGCATGACTACAGTACACCACGGCACTTGACCAGGATAGCATGGGATACAGGATACAGGAAACACTGGGAACTGGAATACATTGGGAGACCATTTGTATAGACAAACTAGGAAACGATAAACAATGCCCAGGCATCGAAGCTGGGCCCCTCTTATAGTCCAGGGCACTGATGGGCTGATTAAAACATTAGTCCGGTGCGCACGCTGCTTCTTGAAGAGCGGGCACAAGCACCCTACGGGACCCGGCCGAGGTGAGTGGACGTGAGCGCTGGTGTCTCATGAGGAGGAGACTGGGGCCAGCGCTCGCAGACCCATGGCTGCGGCCGTCAGGGGGAGAGTGAACCTGACAGCCCGCAGCCACGGACATGACAGTATCCCCCCTCTTCTTGTGGTCAGAGTGAGAGAGAAACTTCTTCAGAAGGGTAAGCGCATTGAGGTTCTCCTCTGGCTCCCAGGACCTATCTTCAGGACCAAACCCCCTCCAATCCAGCAAATAAAAAGTCTTTCCTCTCACTCTCTTGGTGTCCAAGATCTCCTTAACTTCGAAAGTGTCTGAAGGGCTGCTGGAGGCATACGCAGGGCTAGGAGTCTTGGTAAAGCGGTTCAGAACCACTGGTTTCAGGAGAGAGACATGGAAGGAGTTGGGGATCCTGAGGGTAGGAGGCAGCCGAAGCTTGTAGGCAACAGGGTTGACCGGCTGCAGGATCTTGAAGGGTCCGAGGAACCTGGGAGCAAATTTGTACGACGGCACCCTCAGTCGAATATTCCTAGAGGACAGCCAGACCTTCGTGCCAGGAAGAAACTGAGAAGGTTCTCTTCTCCTTGTGTCCGCATTCCGTTTCATGCGGTCGACCGCCAGCAGGATGGAGGATCGAGTCTGCTGCCAGATCTGCAAAAAGTCCCTAAAAGCTGTGCCAGCAGCTGGTACCTCGGACGTATCAGGCATCGGGAGAGGAATTCGTGGATGTTGGCCATAAACAATGAAGAACGGTGTCTTCTGTGTGGACTCGCAGGTGTGATTGTTGTATGAGAATTCAGCCCACAGAAGCAACTGCACCCAGTCATCATGCTGCTTGGAGATGAAGTGGCGGAAGTAGTTCTCCAAGATCGGATTCATCCTCTCGACTTGACCATTGGAGTGAGGATGGTAGGCCAAGAGAAAGTCCAACTTAACACCTAGGAGTCCGCAGAGGGCTCTCCAGAACTTCAAGGTGAACTGAACCCCCGATCAGACACAAGGTCAGAGATAGGAGATGTCAGTGAGAAGAAGTTTGGAATAAACTGTCTGTGAAAATTAGCGAATCCCAGAAAGCGCTGTATGGCCCTCAAGCCTTGAGGGCGTGGCCATTCCATAATGGACTTTACCTTTTCTGGATCCATCTTGAGACCTCTATTTGAGACAATGTAGCCGAGGAAGGGTAGAGCATCCTTTTCAAACATACACTTCTCCAACTTAGCGTACAGACGATTCTCTCTTAACCGCAGCAAAACTTGACGGACATGTCTCTGTTGAGACACATGATCTGGAGAAAAAATCAAGATGTCACCAAGATAGGCCACAACACAAACATAGAGGAGGTCACGGAAAATGTAATTAACGAACTCCTGGGAGACCGCGGGAGCATTACACAGGCCGAAGGGCATTACTAGATACTCATAGTGTCCATCACAGGTGTTAAATGCAGTCTTCCATTCGTCACCCCGGCGAATACGGATTAGGTTGTAAGCCCCATGCAGGTCTAGTTTGGAAAAAATCTTTTATACAATCAAATAATCCAGAGATCAGCGGCGACGGATATTTATTTTTCACCGTGATTTGGTTGAGACCCCAGTAGTCAATACAAGAACGCGGGAAGCCATCCTTCAATACAAGAACCCGGCTCCTGCCTGGGAGGAAGAATTCTGTATGAAGCCCCTCTCCAAGTTCCCCTTAACGTAGGCAGACATGGATAGTCTCTGCCAAGTACCATGGGAAAGGGATGCACCGGGGATCAGCTCGATAGGACAGTCATACGCCCGGTGTGGGGGCCCTTTTGCTGAAGATGTCCGAAAATGCAGCATAATGACCAGGTAATCCTGCCAATGACCGAGGCAGAGGAGGCTGGACCGAACGAATCTGCACCAGGCATCGGCTGTGACACTCGGGGCCCTACTGGAGAACCTCTCCAGAGTTCCAGTCCAGGACTGGGGCATGTAGTTGGAGCCAAGGCAGGCCCAGCAGCACGGAGTTAACGACCCTGGATAGTACATAGAAAGATAGAAGTTCGGAGTGGAGAGCCCCTACATGGAGCCTCTGCGGCTTGGTCACAGCTATGACTGGATCTGGCAGAGGTAGTCCATTTACCAATGCAACCATCAACGGTTTCTCCAGAGGGGTAGTGGTTAATTGAAGAAGGTCCAGCAGGTCTCTACAAATGAAATTAGCTGCGGAACCAGAGTCCAGATATGCAGAGACCTGATGCGTTTTCTCATCGGACACTATGGTCATGGGTATGGACAACTTAGACGGCAGTCCTTCTTTGCCCAAGGTTGTCTTTCCTACCAACCCTAGGCTTTGGGGCTTTTGGGGACACAGACGCACAAGATGGCCTCCGAGGCCGCAATAAAGACAGAGTCCCGAAGTGCGTCTGCGTTGTCTCTCCTGGGTAGATAGCTTACATTGGTCCATCCTCACAGACTCCTTAGGAGGATCGGCATCTGAGGATGGCAGGGGTTGCTGCAACGTAGGGACCAGACTAGGAAGACCTCCCTCCCAACGAACCTCTTGGAGCCGTTCTCTGAGCCTTCTATCAATCCGGGCAGCAAGATAGGATTCGCCCATGCAAGGGCCTTGCCAGTGAGAAGAGAGATGATGAAAGCGACCCTTGCACCATCAGACGAAAATGTCCTTGAATACAGGCTGAAGTGGATCTGGCACTGTTTCAAAAATCAACGACAGGTACCTGCGACTCCATCATAGTGGTCAGGAAGTGGCAAAGTAAAACAAGGATCAAAACTGCCAGGAGGTGTAGTCAGAGGATCAGTACTGCCATGAGTTGTAGTAGGAGGAACGGCAGCTCCTGCTTCTTGCCGACGTGCGAGAAGGTTCAAGGCCTGGAGGAGTTGGTCCTGTCAAAACCGGAGGTCCAGCATATCCGTCCGCATCTCTTGTGACGTCATCTTGGTCTTGGATCGACCAGCGGGGTCCATGGCCTGAGCGTACTGTCATGTAGGTTTCGTGAACCCACTGGGCTGTACTGCCTTGGCGGTATGGCAGCTGGCCAACAGGGCGCAGGTCGAGGTCTATAGTTCGTATAGCGTACCTATGGCAGCTCGGACAGTAGCAAGGCGGGCTTGGATAGGACTAGGCAGCGGGTAGACGTCAGGCGTGGAGTAGCAGGACAGGCGTAGAATACAGCACAGCATGACTACCGCACAGCACGGCACTTGACCAGGATAGCACGGGATACAGGAAACACTGGGAAGTGGAAAACACTGGGAGACCATTTGAATAGACAAACTAGGAAGTGACAAACAACGCTCAGGCATCAAAGCAAGGGGCTGGGCCCATCTTATAGTCCAGGGCACTCATGAGCTGATTAAAACATTAAAGTCCGGTGCGCACGCTGCCCCTTTAAGAGCCTACGGGACCCGGCCGAGGTGAGTGGAAGTGAGCGCTCGCGTCTCCTGAGGAGGAGACTGGGGTCAGCGCTCGCAGACCCATGGCTGCGGCCGTCTGGGGGAGAGTGAACCTGACGGCCCGCAGTCACGGACATGACAGGATGCAATTACATGTGGTGGATTTTCTTTGTATTTTTACACTTCCGAAAATGACAAGGCATGCCTATGAGAAAAATATTCTTCCATTACAAATATTTTTTCCATAGGCATACATTGCAAAGTTTTACAATGCAAACACGCCAAGTGTGACTGCACCCTGAGTTATTACGACTGTTGCTGTATAGCAACTTCAGGCATGACCCGCAAGTTATACATGCACATCTCCATGTTTATAGGGAGATCTATATGCTATCCATGTGTTACTGCAAGAATTGGTGGCAAATACACCAATGAGAAAGCAAGATTGCTGTCGCTCCCAAGCAGTAGCGGCTTATCATATGGGCGGTTCGGACGGCCGCCCGGGGCCCAAGGCTCCCAGGGGGCCCATGGCCGCCCGAACCGCACATAATTTAAAAAATCACTTCAGAGTTTCATGCAGCTATGCAGAGTGCTAGCGCCACTAATGGCCGCTGCTGATAGGGAGGGAGGGGCGGGCTGGGACGGAATAGAGCCGCCGGCGCTGCTGTTCATGGGGAGGAGGGGGAGGGACAGCAACAGCAGGGGCTGGATAGGACTTCCAGACGTGTGTCTGCTAGTCGTGGTAGAACACGCCCGTCTTTGACACTGCACGTACCACCAGTGAGAAAGAGAAGAGCAGGACGGTGGTCGAGCGATGAGGAAGGTTAGTCTGCTCTTCTCCTCCTGCCCCAAGCAACAATTGACTGACGTCAGACGCTAAGGGGGGGATTAATTATACAGCGGGGGGGGGGTTGAGCATCTAACTTACTGCAGCGGGCTCTATGGGGGGGGTAATAAATAATAACTTCCCCCCCATAGACACTCAGCAGTCAGTTGGACGCTCAACACCCCCCCCCCCCGCTGTATAATAAATACTGAAATACTGAGGGCTCTATGGGGGATTTTCTGACTGACTGCTGGGGGTTCTATAGGGGGGTTCTGAGCGACTAACTGCTGAGGACTCTATGGAAGGGCTATCTCCCCCCCAGAGACATCAGAATCAGACACGCAGAGCTCCCTATAGGGCCCCCAGCAGTCAGCCACACAACCTGACCTCCCCTTACAATATAATCTCCCCCATACAGTCCTCAGTTTTCTCATGAGAAAAATGTATGATATATCAACAGGATCCACAGAATTTGTCATAAATGTCAGCTAGATGTAGACCCCTATCTCTAGAACGGAGCCCCCTAATCCCCTTACTACCTGTTTCTGCTCTCTCTGCCTCCCAGCTCCATCCTGATTACATGGTCGTGAGTTACGGAAACAGCATAGCTTGCTGAGCTACGCTGTTTCTGTAAGTCTCATAGAACTGAATGAAAGTTACGGAAAGTCCATGAAGTCAGGAAGTGACCGGGAGGCAGCGAGAGCACAAAGAGGTAGAACAGGGTTTAGGGGGCCCGGTTCTAGAGATAGATGCGAGTCCCACCTCTGGGAACTGCACCTATCTGACAGGATCCACAGGATATGTCATAAATTTCCCTCACGGGAAACCCCTTTAAAGTGTAACTAAACTTCTAAAAAACTTCTGACATGTCATAGTGAAATGTCAGAAGTTTTGCTCGGTGGGGGTCCGAGCACTGAGACCCCCATGGATCGCTAAAACAAAGTGGCAGAAGCACTCAGGGAACCGCTGTGCCACCTTGTTTCTGATCTGCTTTTCTTGGAAAGCCGAGCAAGCGGTGTACGGACGTACACCACTCCGAGGAATACCGATCAGAAACGAAGCGGTGCAGCATTCAATCGTGCGCTTCTGCTGCTTCACTTTAGCGATCGGTGGGGGTCTCAGTGCTCGGACCCCAAACCGATTAAAAGTTCTGACATATCAGTATGACATGTCAAAAGTTTTTTAAAAGTTTAGTTACACTTTAAAGAGAGGTGTTACAATTTTTTTTATTTTTATTATTATTAGTTTTTTCTTTAACCCCTATCCGCACGAGTAAGTAACTATACGTCGTCGCGGGAGGTTACTTCCCGCACGACGACGTACAGTTACTGAGTTTTTCCAGGTGCACACTGTCGGCAACAGTGTGCACCGGGAACCGGGAGGTCAGCTGTCACCGACAGCTGACACTTCACTCTTGCCGGCCAGCGGTCCTTTGCCGCTGATTTCGGTGAATTAACCCCTTAAATTCGGCGATCGGTTGCAATCGCCGAATTTTAGGGGTTTCTAGCATATCGGCAGACCCCGGTCCGAAATCACGGGGTTTGCCGATAGTTAGTATGGCAAACGGAAGCCAAACAATGGCTTCCGTGTCTGCCATGGACGGAAACCCATCAGGACCAACCTTTGGCTGGTCCTGATAGGCTTCCTGTCAGAGTGACAGGAAGTCACTGTGTTGTTCCTGATGCACACTGTCGGCGACAAGGTGTGCATCGGCAATTTCTCATATTTTCCAAGGTTTTTTGCACGCCGTTTTTATGGAATTCACTGTGCAATTAAAACAACATGTTAACTTTATTCTGTGGGTCAATACGATTACGGCGATACCAAATATATATAGTTTTTTCTATATTTCACTACTTTTACATGTAAAAACCTAAGTGTAAAAAAAAAAATTTATTCTGCATTGCCAAATTCCGAGAGCCACAACTTTTTTATTTTTCCGTCGATTAAGTGGTATGAGGGCTTATTTTTGCGGCATAAGCTGTAGTTTTTAATAATACCATTTTGGTGTACATGCGATGGTTTGATCACTTTTTATTTAATTTTTTGTGGGAGATGAGGTAACCAAAAAATAGACATTCTGGCGTTTACAATTTTTTTTTTACAGCGTTCACCGTGCGGGTTAAATAATTATATATTGTAATAGTTCAGACTTTTGCGGACGTGGCGATACCAATTATGTTTATTTATTTTATTTTTTTACTATGCTCTAGGGGGAAAATGGGAAAAGGTTTTTTTTTGAACTTTTACATTTTTTTATTTTTTTTTACACCCAAAAAACTTTATTTAACTCATTTTTACTTTTTTTATTAGTCCCCCTAGGGGACTTCAACCAGCGATCGTTAGTTCGCTTGTACGATATACTGCAATACTAATGTATTGCAGTATATCGTGATTCTGACAGGCACCTATTAAGCCCTGCCGGAGGCAAGGCTTAATAGGTGTACAAAGATGGCAGACCTGGGGGCGTTCATTAAGCCCCCAGGCAGCCATAGCAACCATCGCCCCCGCGATTGTGTTGCGGGGGGCGCGATGAGCTGTTAGAGGGGGTCGCCCCCTCTTTCTGACGATTTAAATTCTGCGGTCAGTATTGACCGCAGCATTTAACGAGTTAAACTAGCGGGATCGCGCTCGAGCGCGATGCCGCTAGTTACTCTGAAGTGTCGGCTGTAACATACAGCCGATACTGTCATCATATGGAGCGAGCTCACTGCGTGAGCCCGCTCCATACTTACCCTACCCGACTTTGGTGTATGGATACGTCAAATGTCGGGAAGGGGTTAATAAAACAGTGTATCAGTGTCTGATGCAACTTTCTAAATACTTTTTATTAAAAATAATTTTTACTTTTTGAGATACAGCTGCTTTATATCCTGAATACAGAGCAGCTGTATCTAGTGCTGAAACCTATATCCGTCAGGTCAGTGGCACTGACGGGTACAGTGTCAGCAGGTTGGGGGGGGGGGGTTGGATTGTGTGTGAGGGGGAAGGAGGGGGACCAAGTTGTGTCAAGAGCCCAGGGCCCATGGTACACTTAATCCACCACTGCTCCCAAGCATGAACTATTTTTTTTATACAGTGACATTATGGCGGAGGCCAGGCTCTGGGGATCTTGCAGGATCTCTCCCTGCTGGAGTTTTCTTTTAATAAAGAGATATGAGTATGCATGAATCCCAACAGAGCGGAGGATTTGTGTGCAGTCTATTTGTGCCAGAGGCAATATATCTTCCTGACTTATGGTCTGGCACAAATTATATTTATTTACCATGACCCTTTCCTAACCTTGAATTATTAAGCTACAAGCACAAGGGTGAAGTAATAACTAAGGATTTGTGTAATAATATACTAGGCAGAAAAGAAGAGGTAAAACCGGTTTTTCGGGAACATGTTTAGGACTTCTGTTTATATTGGTGTATAAGAAGTTCTGCATCATTCATAGTAAAGCTCCATTAGTATACTTTATCAGACTGGTATAAAGCACTTTTCAGACTTACGCCGGGTTCCCATGGGTCAGATATGCTGCGTAAAAACCATGCAGCGTGTCTGACCTGGAACCAGCAGCACATTCAGTCTGAAAAACCGCACCACATTTGCGGTTTTTTGGCCGGAATTTCCGCTGCGTTAGGCAGCGTATAAATAAATTTTATGAAAAACATCCATATTTACCTAGGCCGTTGGTGATGCGTCCCTCCTTTGCCATCCGGTCCACCCTCCCTGGTTGATTCTACAGCCCATGTGACCGCTGCGGTCTGCGATTGGCCGCAGCAGTCACATGGGATGAAACGTCATCCCAGGAGGTCGGACTGGAGGAAGAAGCAGGGAATTTTTTCTGAGTTGCGACTTTTGCAAAAGTCGCAACACTTGGCTTTTTATTGCAGGTTTTGCATCCCCATTGAACTCAATGGGGAAAGCCCACAAGAGAAAAGCAACGAAAACGCAGCATAAATTGACATGCTGCGGATTTAACCCCAAGCTTGTTTGGACCTTAATCACCAAGCCAGATTTGTCAAATCTGGTATGTCTGACTTTATCAGAGAATAACTCTGCAATAGTTTTGCATATCTGAGTAATTCTGACATTGTTTTTTCGTCACATGTACTTTATTTTAGTGGAAAAAGTAGACTGATACGATTTGTGTAAATTAATAAAAATATTTTAAAAAATATGACATTTTTCCCTATTTTGAACTGCAACATGTCACATATGTACATACATACTGTACAATTTTTTTTTAAATTAAATATATATTTCCATCTCTTTACTCTATTTTGGCAGCACTTTTGAAGAAAAAAAAACAACATTTTTGAGCAATTTAGAAGACTTACAAATATAATAATTTTACACATTTTGAAGTACATTTTGTTTTCCTGCACCAAGCCAGGTTTTCAGGGCCTCATAGGTCAGAATGATGGAAACCCCCACAAATTACCCCATTTTGAAAACTAGACCCCTTAAGGTATGTTTTAAGGGGTGTTGTAAGTATTTTGAGCCCACAGTTTTTTTGTAAGAATTCATGCAAAGCAGGCATATACAAATATAATTTTTTTTTTTTACAAATGTGTCATTTTAATGCCTTCCCACACCTTGACGTAACTGCACGTCAAGGTGAGCAGTAACTTTGGGTACCTTAACGTGCAGTTATGTCTGTACTTTGACAGTTAACCGCCGCGCGGCACTACACCGCAGCGGTTGTTAACTGTGCAGGGTGTCTGCCCTGCATTTCCTGTTGCCGATCAGCGGCCCATCGCCGCTGATTTCGGGAGTTAGCCCCTTCGATGCGGCGGTCCATTGCGATCGCCGCATTTAAGGAGTTTAACGCAGATCAGCAGCCCTCACTTGAAATCACGGGGGCTGGCGATGGTACCCATGGCAATCGGACGCCAGACAATGGCTTCCAGGCTGCCATGTACAGAAGCCTATGAGGACCAGCCAGAGGCCGGTCCTCGTAGGCTTCCTGTACGAGTGACTGTCACGTCACAATGAAAGAACACATTACACTACGTAGGTAGTGTAATGTGTTTTAGCAGCGATCAGAGCTGCAAGTCTCGTAGTCCCCTAGTAAAAAAAAGGAAAAAGTAAAAAAAGTAAAAAAAAGATAATAATAATGTTTTATAAAAATGTAAAAATTTACATAAAGAAAAAATGCTTTATGTCCTATAATAAGTCTTTTATTATAGGAAAAAACGACCACGTTAAAAAAGTACACATATTTGGTATCACCGCGTTCATAACGACACCAACTATAAAACTATAATGTTATTTTTCCCGCACAGTGAACACTGCAAAAAAAATAAGTAAAAAAGAATGACAAAATCACAATTTTTTGGTCACCACCCCTCCCAAAATATACAATAAAAAATTATAAAAAAGTCGCACGTACCCCAAAATAGAACCAATAAAAACTGTCAGGGATCATTACCATGTATATTGTTTGAAAAATATTATCCTCACACATATGTATATACATTTCAGTTCTTTGTGTAATATACTGATATATATAACAAGTTCTTTTTTCATGTCGGACACACCTACGGAAGACACCGCCCCCTGGAATGCAAGAAGAGTGAGTCTGAGAAGTTACAGCTGAGAAACCGGTGGGGGCTTGGGCACTCCCACATCTCTGGGGAGGAGGCATGTGTCTCCTTCTGTGTTTCTTTGTTCTGAATAAAAAGTTTTCAGTCTTCCTCCTGGCTGAGGGAGGGAATGTCTACCAACATTACTCTGTGTGGTGTACTTCTTTCCAGGCATGCCTTCAGCTTTCAATTTACAGAGGTGGTTATTTGGTGTGAAATACGGACCTGACAAAACTACAACCCGTCCCACAAAAAACAAGCCATTAGGCAGCTTCTTTGACTGAAAAATAAAAAAGTTATGTAAAATAAACTATATTCATATGGTATCGCCGTAATCGTATCGACCTGCAGAATAATGTAAAAATGTCATTTATAGCCCAGGGTGAACGCCGTAAAAAAAAAAAAGAATAAAAAACTTTGTCAGAATTGATGGAGTTAGGTCACCTTGCTTGCCAAAACATTGAATAAAAAGTGATCAAATAAACCACATGTACCCCAAAATGGTACCAATGAAAACTACAGATTGTCTCACAACAAATAAGCCCTTACACAGCTCCGGTGAAGAAAAAATAGAGAAGTTCTGGCTCTCAGAATATGGCGATGCAAAATGTGCAGAGTGTCCAAAAGTGGATAAGATCAGTCACCATTTATCAGTGCAACACCAGCCACACATCTGCGGATTATTATTTATTTACCCCATTATTATACCCTCTTATTATGCCCTGATGTTCTCCGCACAGATTACATATGCCCTCACATTATAAACTGAAATACCACTAAAACCGCAAACAGAACTACTACCAAGCAAAGTCTGCGCTCCAAAAAGCTAAATGGCACTGCCTCTCTTATGAGCCCTACAGCATGCCCAAACAGCAGTTTACGTCCACAGATCTGGCATCGCCATACCCGGGAGAACCCAATTAATATTTTATGAGGTATTTGTCTTGAGTGGCAAAAACTGGGCACAACATATTCAGTGGAAAATTTTAATTTTCACTCCGCACCACAAGTTGCGCATTAACACCTTCGTGCACTATGACTTAATAGCATGTTGTGGCGTGCGGGGGGATGTATGGAGCGGGCTCACGCGCTGAGCTCGTGCCATACGTTGCGGGCGTCAGCTGTGTATTACAGCTGACATCAGGGACTAACGGACAGGAACAGCGATCATGCTGTTACAGGAGCCTGTAAAAATTACAATATACTGCAATACATTAGTATTGCAGTGTATTGTACCAGTGATCTAATGATCGCTGGTTTAAGTCCCCTAGGGGGACTAATAAAATGTGTAAAAAAAAAAAAAAGTTAATAAAGTTATTAGTGAAAAAAATGTAATGAATATTTAAAGTCCAAAAGAAAACACTTTTCCCAATTTTTTCACTAAAGCAATATAAAAAAAATGCACAAAATTGGTATCGCTGCGTTTGTAAAAGACAGAACGATTACAATATACCATTATTTAAAGAGGCTCTGTCACCAGATTTTGCAACCCCTATCTCCTATTGCAGCAGATCGGCACTGCAATGTAGATAAGAGTAAGGTTCAGTTTTTTTCAAAATCGAGCATTTTTGGCCACGTTATGACCATTTTTATATTTATGCAAATGAGGCTTTCTTAAGTACAACTGGGCGTGTTTAAAGTTAAAGTACAACTGGGCGTGTATTGTGTATGTACATCTCGGCGTTTTTACTTTTTTTACTAGCTGGGCGTTGTGAATAGAAGTGTATGATGATGACGAATCAGCATCATCCACTTCTCTTCGTTAACACCCAACTTCTGTCAGTGCACAGACACACAGCGTGTTCTCGAGAGATCACGCTGTGACGTCACTTCCTGCCCCAGGTCCTGCATCGTGTCGGACGAGCGAGGACACATCGGCACCAGGCGACAGAGGCTACAGTTCATTCTGCAGCAGCATCGGCGTTTGCAGGTAAGTCGATGTAGCCTCTGTCGCCTGGTGCCGATGTGTCCTCGCTCGTCCGACACGATGCAGGACCTAGGGCAGGAAGTGACGTCACAGCGTGATCTCTCGAGAACACGCTGTGTGTCTGTGCACTGCCAGAAGCTGGGTGTTAACGAAGAGAAGTGGATGATGCTGATTCGTTAGCATCATACACTTCTATTCACAACGCCCAGCTAGTAAAAGAAGTAAAAACGCCCAGATCTACATACACAATACACGCCCACTTGTACATAACTTTAAACACGCCCAGTTGTACTTAAGAAAGCCTAATTTGCATAAATATAAAAATGGTCATAACTTGGCCAAAAATGCTCGGTTTTGAAAAAAAAAAACTTTACTCTTATCTACATCGCAGGGCCGATCTGCTGCAATAGGAGATAGGGGTTGCAAAATCTGGTGACAGAGCCTCTTTAACTCGCACAGTGAACGCCGTAAATAAAGAATTTAAAACGCCAAAATTGCAGCTTTTTTGGTCACCTTAGCTCTAAAAAATTTTTTATAAAAATTGCCCAAAAAGTTGGACGTACTAAAAAATGGTACCAATAAAAACTACAGTAGGTCCAGCAAGAAATGAGTCCTCAAACCACTCTATTGACAGAAAAAAACCTGTTATGGTTCTTGGAAGGCGGGGAGTGAAAAACGAAAATAAAAAAGCAAAAAAAGGATCAGTCCAGAAAGGGTTAATTAATTTCTAATAAAAAAAACATTTATGACCACATGTGGGGTATAGCCGTACTCGGGAGAAATGGCTTTACAAATGTTGGCGTGCTTTTTCCTCCTTTATTCTTTGTGAAATTATTTTAGTGAGAATAATGTTGATATTCATTTTCACGGCCTCATTCTAATAAAATCAACAAAAGACCTGTGGGGTGAAAATGCTAACTATACCCCTCGATATCCCTTAAGTGGTGTAGTTTCTTGGGGTATTTCCACTGTGTTGGTCCCTCTAGTTCATTGCAAAATGCGACATGGTACTGAAAACGAATCCAGCAAAATCAGCGCTCCAAAATCCAAATGACGCTCCATCTCTTCTGAGCCCTGCTGTGGGTCCAAACAGCAGTTTATTACCACATATGGGGTATTGCCAAAATCAGGAGAAATTGCTTTACAAATGCTGGGGTGTTATTTCTCCTTTATTCCTTGTAAAAATTAAAATGTCTATGTTTTTTCAGAAAAAAGTAGATTTTCATCTTCACAGACTAATTCAAATACATTTAGCATAAAAATTGTGGGCTCAAAATGCTAACTATACCCCTAGATAAATTCATTGAGCGGTGTAGTTTCCAAAATGGGGTCACTTGTGTTTGTTTTTTACTGTTTTGGCACCACAAGAGCTCATCAAACCTGACATGGTGCCGAAAATATATTTTTTTAAAAAAAGGAGGCCCCAAAATCCTCTAGGTGCTCCTTTGCTTCTGAGGCCTATGCTTCAGTCCATTAACACACTAGGGCTATATGTGGGATATTTCTAAAAACTGCACAATCTCGGCAATATATATTGAGTTGCATTTCTCGTGTAAAACCTACTGTGTTACAGAAAAAACTGTATTACAAAGTAATTTTGGCAAAAATAAATGAAATTTGTAAATTTCACCTCTACTTTGCTTTAATTCCTGAGAAACGCCTATGGGGTTAAAACACTTTCTGAATGCTGTTTTGGATACTTTGATGGGTGCAGTTTTCAAAATGGGGTTTATGGGGTCTTTCTAATATATAAGGCCCTCAAAGCCGCTTCAGAACTGAACTGGTCCCTGAAAAAATGGGCTTTTGAAATTTTCTTGAAATTATGAGAAATTGTTGCTAAAGTTCTAAGCCTTGTAACGTCCTGGAAAAATAAAAGAATGTTCAAAAAACGATGCAAACATAAAATAGACATATGGGATATATGAAATAGTAACTATTTTGTGTGGTATCTTACTGTCTGTCTTACAAGCAGATGCATTTAATTTTAGAAAAATGCTAATTTTTGCACATTTTCTAAAAATGTTGGTGTTTTTCACACATAAATATTAAATTTATCGATCAAATTTTTTTACTAACATAAAGTACAATATGTCACGAGAAAACAATTTCAGAATCACTTGGATAAGTAAAAGCATTCCCAAGTTGTTACTACATGAGGTAACACATGTCAGATTTGAAAAAATCGGCATTGTCCTCAAGGCCAAAACAGGCTCAATCCTGAAGGGGTTAAAGACAGATTTCTTTGTAAAGCCAACATGAGAATGAAGAAACACACCCCACACCTTTGGAGAGGCTTTGAGATGCCAGAACGATATAAACTCCCCATAAAATAAGGTATTTATCTAGGGGTGTAGTGAGTATTTTGACCCCACAGTATTTTGCTAAATTTAATGCAAAGAAGGTGAAAAAAAATAAAATGTCACTTACATAAAAGTATAATTTTAAAGACCGATTTCTTTGTGCAGCAGCATCGGCGTTTGCAGGTAAGTCGATGTAGACTCTGTCGCCTGGTGCCGATGTGTCCTCGCTCGTCCGACACGATGCAGGACCTGGGGCAGGAAGTGACGTCACAGCGTGATCTCTCGAGAACACGCTGTGTGTCTGTGCACTGCCACAAGCTGGGTGTTAACGAGGAGAAGTGGATGATGCTGATTCGTCAGCATCATACACTTCCATTCACAACGCCCAGCTAGTAAAACAAGTAAACACACCCAGATGTACACACACAATACACGCCCACTTGGACTTAACTTTAAACACGCCCAGTTGTACTTAAGAAAGGCTCATTTGCATAAATATAAAAATGCTCATAACTTGGCCAAAAATGCTCGTTTTAAAAAAAACAAAAACGTTACTGTAATCTACATTGCAGCGCCGATCTGCTGCAATACGAGATAGGGGTTTGAAAATCTGGTGACAGAGCCTCTTTAACAACTTAAGGTCTAAGCCTATTTTGGCCTTGTGGACACAGCCGATTTTTGCACATCTGATATGTGTTACTTTATGTGGTAATAACTCCAGAATGCTTTTGCCTATCCAAGCGATTCTGAGATTGTTTTCTCGTGACATGTTGTACTTTATGATACTGAAAACATTTTGTCGTTAAATTCAATATTTATTTGTAAAAAACACCAAAATGTAGAGAAAATTTGCAAAAATCTGCATTTTTCTAAATTGTAATGTATCTGCTTGTAAAACGGATAGTAATACCACACAAAATAGTTACTAGTTAACATTTCCTCTATGTCTACTTTATGTTTGCATCGTTTTTTGAACGTGCTTTTATTTTTCTAGGACGTTACAAGGCTTAGAACTTTAGCAGCAATTTCTCGCATTTTCAAGAAAATTTCAAAAGGCTATTTTTTCAGGGACCAGTTCAGTTGTGAAGTGGCTTTGAGGGCCTTATATATTAGAAACCCCCTATAAAACACCCCATTTTAAAAACTGCACACCTCAAAGTATTCAAAACAGCATTCAGAAATTATTTTAACCCTTTAGGCATTTCACAAGAAATAAAGCAAAGTAGAGGTGAAATTTACAAATTTCATTTTTTTTTTACGAAATTCATTTGCAATACAGTTTTTTCTGTACCACAGAAGGTTTTACCAGAGAAATGCAACTCAATATTTATTGCCCAGATTCTGCAATTTTTAGAAATATCCCACGTGGTCCTAGTGCGGTAAAGGACCGAAACACCGGCCTCAGAAGCAAAGGAGCACCTAGTGGATTTTGGGGCCTCTATTTTATTAGAATATATTTTAGGCACCATGTCAGGTTTGAAGAGGTCTTGTGGTGCCAAAACAGTGGAAACCCCGCAAAAGTTACCCCATCTTGGAAACTACACCCCTCAAGGAATTTTTCTAGGGGTATAGTTAGCATTTTTAGCCCACAGGTTTTTTGCTAAATTTATTGGAACTTGTCTGTGAAAATGAAAATCTACTTTTTTTCTGAAAAAACATACGATCTTTTTGTTTTTACAAGGAATAAAGGAGAAAAAGCACCCCAAGATTTGTAAAGCAATGTCTCCCGATTACGGCAATACCCCATATGTGGTAATAAACTGCTGTTTGGACCCACGGCAGGGCTCAGAAGGGAACGAGGGCCATTTGGATTTTGGAGCGCAGATTTTGCTGGAATGGTTTTCGGTGCCATGTCGTGTTTGCAAAGCCCTGGAGAGACCATAACAGTGGAAACTCCCCAAAAGTGACCCCATTTTGGAAACTACACCCCTCAAGGAATTTTTCTAGGGGTATAGTTAGCATTTTGACCCTACACGGTTTTTGCTGAATCTATGGGAATTATGCCGTGAAATTGAAAATCTAAATTTTTCTAATAAAATGTAGTTTTAGCTCAGATTTTTTCATTTTTACAACAGATAAAGGAGAAAAAACACCCCAATATTTGTAAAGCAAACTCTTCTGAGCACAGCAATACCCCATATGTGGTAATAAACTGCTGTTTGGACACATGGCGGAAGTCAGAAAGGACGGAGCGCCATTTGACTTTTGGAGCTCAAGTTTTGCTGGAATGGTTTGCGGCCCCATGTCACATTTGCAAAGCCATTGAGGGGCCAAAATAGTGCAAACCCGGCAAAAGTGACCCCATTTGGGAAACTATACCCCTCATGGAATTTATCTAGCGGCATAGTGAGCATTTTGACCCCACAGTTTTTTTGCTGAATTATTGGGATTATGCAGTGAAAATGAAAATCTACATTCTTTCCACTAAAATGTTGAATTGTTTTCATTTTCACAAGGAATAAAGGAGAAAAAGCGGCCCAATAATTGTAAAGCAATTTATCCCGAGTACGGCAATACCCCATATGTGGTTATAAACTGCTGCTTGGATACACCGCAGGGCTCAGAATGGCAGGAATGCTACTTGGCATGTAGATTTTGGTTGATTGTTTTTTGCGCGCCATGTTGCATTTGCAGAGCCCCTGAGGTACCCGTACAGTAGAAACCCCTGAGAAGTGACTCCATTTTGGAAACTTTACCCTTCAGGGTAATCATCTAGGGGTGTACTGAGCATTTTGATCCCACAGGTGTTTCATAGATTGTATTAGAATCAGGCAGTGAAAATGAAAATAAACATTTTTTCCAAAAAATATGTAGTTTTGCACCCAATTTTTTTCTCCACAAGGGGTAATAGGAGAAAAAACAACACATAATTTGTTACCTAATTTCTCCCGAGTACGGCAATACCCAATGTGAGGCCCTAAACTGCTGTTTGGGCACATGGCAGAGCTCAAAATGGAAGGAGTGCCATGTGGCTTTTAGAGCACAGATTTTGCTGGACTGGTGTAGGGGCGCCATGTCGCATTTGCAGAGCGCTCTTAGGTACCAGAGTAGAGTGTAAAACCCTTAGAAGTGACCCTATTTGGTAAACTACACCCCTCAAGGCATTTATCATTTGCCTGGACATATGACAGGGCTTAGGAGTGAAAGGCGCATGTGAGACCTATTTTGGTGATTTTCGCAGCATTAGCCCACAACGGCAGGGCTCTGGGGTCAAATAGTAAAACAAACCCACAAGTAGAGACCCCCATTTTGGAAACTGCACCCCTGAAGGCATTTTATTAACGGGTGTAGTGAGCATTTTGACCACACAGGTTGTTTTTTTTTATGTTAGAAATGAATGCTCAGTGGATGGTGCAAAGTGAAAATTGCAAATTTCCACAGGTATGTGCCATTTTAGTGCACAATATTTTGTGCCCAGTTCGTGCCACTGAAGACAAATACCTCAAACTGTTAAGCGGGTTCTCCCGGGTATGGCGATGCCATATATGTGGACGTACACTGCTGCTTGGGCACGCTGCAGGGCGCACCATTTGGCTTTTGGAGCGTGGATTTTGCTCGCTAGTTGTTTTGTTTGGGGTTTTGCTGGTATTTCAGTTATGATGTGGGGGCATATGTAATCTGTGCGGAGAACATCAGGGGTATAATAAGAGAGTATAATAATGGGGTAAATAAATAATTATCCACAGATATGTGGTCGGTGTCTGATAAATGGCGCCCGATCTTATCCGCTTTTGGACACTATGCACATTTTGCATCGCCATATTCTGAGAGCCAAAACGTCTTTATTTTTTCTCCACCGGAGCTGTGTGAGGGCTTATTTGTTGCGGGACAATCTGTAGTTTTCATTGGTACCATTTTGGGGTACATGCGATTTTTTGATCACTTTGTATTTCATTTTTTTGGCAAGCCAGGTGACCAAAAACCTGCAATTCTGATGATTTTTATTATTTATTTTTTTACGGCATTCGCCATGCGCTATGAATGACAATTTTACGTTATTCTGCGGGTTGGTACGATTACGGCGATACCATATATATATATAGTTTTTCTTATGCTTTGAAGCGTCTGCACGATGAAATCACTTTTGTTTCAAATAATTTATTTTTGGTGTCACCATATTCTGAGAGCGGTAACTTTTTTATTTTTCCGTCAAAAAAGTGGTGGGAGAGCTTGTTTTTTGCGCGACGGGCTGCGTTTTTTAATGGTATAATTTTGGGGTACATGCAACTTTTAGATCCCTTTTTTTATTCTGTTTTGCAAGGGGTAGTGACTAACAAACAGAGATTCTGGAATAGTTTTTAATTTAATTTTTTTACGGTGTTCACCGTATGGGTAAAATAGCATGATATTTTTATAGTTTGGGTCGTTACGGATGCGGGGATACCACATATGTGTACTTTTTTTAATGTTTTTTGTTTTTTCCTATAATAAAAGACTTATTATAGGAAAAAAGGCTGTTAGTGTTTTTTAACATGAAACATATTTTTTTTTACTTTTTTACAACATTTTTATTAACTTGTTTTAACTTTTTCTTTTGTCCCACTAGGGAACTTGAAGGCATGAAGCCCTGATCGCTATTCTAATACACTGCACTACCTATATAGTGCAGTGTATTAGAGCTGTCAGCTATTCACTGACAGCAAGCCTATTAGGCTTCGCCTCCCGGAGGGGCCTAATAGGCTTCCGTACTAGGAAGCGATTGTTAGGCTATGGTTGCCATAGCAACCGTCGGAACACCCGCGGGTGCCGATGGTTGTCATTAGCAACCATAGGGCACGATCTAATCACTTAGATGCAGCGATAGCTGCATCTAAGGGGTTAATCGGCCGGATCGGAGCCTTGCTCCGGTCCTGGCCGTTAGGGCACGATGTCAGCTGTGACAAACAGCTGACACCCGCGTCCGTGGCAACCATCGTGGTTGCCGACAGGCTACAAGCCACTTCGATGCATCGATCACGTTTATCAATGCATGGAAGGGGTTAATCGGCCGGATCGGAGCCTAGCTCCGGTCCTGGCCGTTGCAGAGGGGCGTCGGACAGCTGATTCCCGGCGGTGATAACGCTGGCTCAGCTTCTGAGCCAGCGTCATCACATACACACGTCATAGAGCTGTGATTGGTCAGTCTGCTTTGACTGACCAATCACAGCGATCGCCGGCAGGAGACCGCTGTGAATGGTCCCCTGCCGTCTTACTGTGCCGGTCAACTGTCATAAACAGTTGACGGCACAGTTCTGTCACCTTGTCCTTTGACAAGTTTTTAGCCAGGACGCACCGGTACGTCCCTGTGGCTTAAAGAGGCTCTGTCACCAGGTTTTGCAACCCCTATCTCCTATTGCAGCAGATCGGCGCTGCAATGTAGATAAGAGTAACGTTTTTGTTTTGTTTTTAAAACGAGCATTTTTGGCCAAGTTATGACCATTTTTATATTTATGTAAATGAGGCTTTCTTTTTTTTTTTTAAATATCCTTTTTATTGTCAGTTTTCACATTTTCTTACAAACATTTCACGTAAGAGTTACATCATGAGTGCGCAGCACTCAACTGTCATGGGATTAACTTTTAAATTAAATTCAACATAACATATAAACACACCAACATAGAAACATGGCATAATTGTCGATCTTCAGATGGACCAAACAAACATGACTCCCCCAACTCCAACACCACCTAGATCATCAATGAGTTTCCACTCATCCTTTCTCCCCCAGCTGGTTCAGTTGCATCCTCCCTAAAACGCCTGCCAAGAGCTGCGTGCAGTACCACTTTGTGTACTGGAAAGGCCTAACAATTTCCGCTATTTCGGCTGTTGTACATTGCGTTTCTATAAATACTTGCCACTTATCAAATAGCTACTTGGTTCCCGTTTCCTTCCGCCTTTCCACCTCCACCCTCTCAAGAACCAATAACTGTTTCAGCCGTGACACAATCAATTCTAACCCCGGCGCGTCTGCCTCTAACCAGTGACTCAGGAGGCATCTCAAAGCTACCAGTAAAATCGTGTGCACTAACACGGGAGGTGATCTTACTCCTCGAGCACCCTCTTCCTCTGGCGGCCGCGCCTGATGGAATAGTAGCGCTTGAGGCGTCATTGGGAGATTCGATTTCCAATGGTCCTTAATATATTTCTGTACCATCCCCCAAAATCTTTTCGTATGTACACACCCCCACACTCCATGCCACAAATTCGTCAGTGGTGTATTGCACTTGGGACAACTTGTAATGCGATCAGGGAAAGATTGTGAGGGCAAGATATTAAAGCCATATATAGCTGTATGCATCAACTTGAAATAGGTTTCCCTCCAGCTCTCATTTATCACACTCTTCCGTACCGTCTCCCAACCCCCCAGTATGGTCTCTCCTATATCTGGATCCTGAGTCCACCGTTCCCAGCTTTTAAAACTAATCCTTAATTGCGGACGAACAAAACCCTCTCTCAATGCTCTATACATTCCTGAAATGGTCGCCCGCCCAGTTGTTGGACCTATGACCTCATCCAGAGTGTGCGTAGTAGCTTCCTTACTCAAATCCCTGAGCCTGGAGGTACAAAATGTTCGTACCTGAAGTACTTGCAAAAAATTTACTCTGATTATCTACTATGGGTCTGAGTTTAGCGGTGATTTCCTCCCCAGTTAACCACCTCTTTTCCTCTGTATGCATAAGATCCCCTGCGCTACCAATGCCTACCCTCCCCCATAAGGCAATTCCGTCCCCCTTGTCCATTCCCGGTAAAAACTCCGGATGACCGCTCAACGGCATATACTTCGATACCAGGTGGGGTAACCCAAACTGCTTACGTACCACTTTCCAAGCTAGAACTGTATCTCTCAATACAATGGAGGTTTTGAGACGGCACGGAAGAGAAGCGATTCTACAATGTAACAAAGCTTTCAGGTTCCAAGGTGAAGCATACTCCCCTTCCAGATCTAAATTGGAATAATTACTTGTTTCTTGAAGCCAATGTACTACATGACGCAAAAGACAGACCACGTTATAACCCCTAACATTCGGAAAGTTCACACCCCCTTCTTGTTTACCCATCATGAACTTGGTGAGTGCTATACGCGGCCTTTTTCCTGCCCATATAAATTTAGTGAATGAAGCCGTCAATTTCGAGACATCCACATGCTTCAATAAGAGAGGTAGCGTTTGAAAGGGGTATAGCGATCTAGGAAAACTAACCATCTTGATCAGATGACATCTTCCCAAGAGGGACAACGGCAATTGGCCCCATCTAGTGAGTTCCGCTTGTATTTTTTTTAATTAACGGGGGATAATTTAAGCCATACAGAGTGTCTGGTACCCTACCTATTTTGATACCCAGATAGTTAATGCAGTGTTCCACCGGTGATATCCCGCAACCCAAGGATTGGCAAAAGGTCTTTGGCAATGGCCTGCCCAACTCCAGCAGTTCGCTCTTAGCTATATTGACTTTGTATCCCGAGCATTGCCCAAATTCCTGCAAAAATTGAAAAACCTTCCCTAAATGCTCCTGAGGGTTTGACATAAAAAGTATGACATCATCAGCGAACAGGGCTAATTTCACTGCACAAGATCCCACTTGAATGCCTCTGAACATATCCGATTCCTCCAAGAATCTGGCCATAGGTTCCAGTGCTAGATTGAATAGCAGGGGCGACAAGGGGCAACCCTGTCGTGTTCCTTTATGTAATTGGAAGGGATCTGATAGGAACCCCGAGGAGTGAACACGTGCTTGCGGGCTATTGTAGACTCCCTTCAGGAAGACCCGGAAATCTCCCTGAATGTTCATTTTGTCTAGCACCATCCCCAGCCATTCCCATTGTATGTTATCAAAGGCTTTCTCTGCGTCTAGCGCTAAAAGTGCCGGCCTGGTACCTGGCTGGGGATCGTGCCTGACTGTTTCTAGCACCGTCAACACCTTGCGTAAATTTGTCACTGCAGCCCTGCCCTTTACAAAGCCTACCTGAGATTTTCCCACCAGTATGGGTAGATACATAGCCAGTCGATTGGCCAAAATTTTTGTGAGCAATTTCTGATCTTAATCTATCAGCGAGATGGGGCGGTACGACCCCGGGTCAAGAGGATTCTTCCCCTTCTTGGGTAACACCTTTATATGCGCTACCTTGGCCTCTGCTGGTAAAGCTCCCGTTCCTAGTAAAGTATTATAATATGCCACCAAGGTAGGGCTGATTTCTTCTCTCAGAGATTTGAAAAACTCCCCTGTGAATCCATCCGGACCCGGGGCCTTTCCGTTAGATAATGTTTTAATGGCGCTCCAAACTTCCTCTAGTGTAATCTCCGCGCTCAAATGACCATTCTGCTCCTGGGTGAGCCCTGGCAACTTCACCTTCTCCAAAAATTCCCTCCCTTTTTGGAGATCTATGGGTGTTTCTGAGTAAAGGGCTTGGTAATATTTACTTAATATGGTATTGATTTTTTTTGGGTCCGAGGTAGGAGTTCCGTTTGATTCTTTAAGTGTTGAAATATGTGCCGCTGCATACCTCCCCTTTGCTAACCGCGCTAATAATTTGCCCGCCTTATTGCCGAAACGCATTAAATCAGCATCAAATTGGGACCGGTAAATACTCTCTCTTTTGTCTAACCATTGATCAAACTGTCGCTTGGCTTCCTTCCATTCTTCCCCCAATAGCATTGATGGCGAATGTAGGAATGCTGTGTACGCACGCCGTAATCTGTCGCTCGCTGCCTTGTATCCTTCGGTCGTCTTACGTTTAAGATTAGACATATACTGCATGATTTTCCCTCTTATTGCCACCTTGGCTGTACGCTAATACAATGACGGTTCCGAGCGATGCGCTACATTATCCCCATCGAATTCCATCCACCACCCCTTAAGCTTCTGTGTAAAGCCCTCATCCTTTGCCAGAAAAGCGGGAAACCTCCAGATAAAATCCGTTCCTCTAGCTACTGTGTCAGCCAATGTAATGGTAACCGGAGCATGGTCCGAAATAACTAGATCTTCAATTGCCGCTTCACGTAAACGTCGCGCCATTGCGTCACTAACAAATAATCAATACGCGACCATGACTGATGAACATGAGAGAAATGTGTATATTCCCGCGCATCTGGGTGTAAACTCCTCCACGCATCTATTAGGGCCGTGTGTCTTAAAAAGTCGGGCAAGATCTTATCTCTATTTCTCTGCGAACTAGTCCCTGCGCTCCTATCCTCCTTTGAAGACCTTACAGTGTTAAGGTCTCCCCCTAAAATCAAAAACCTAGTGCGATCCTGCTGGAGTTGGGTTTCCAAGTGACCAAAAAAACCAGTGTTAACCGTATTTGGGCCATACACATTATAAATACTGATGGTTTCCCCTTCATGCTCCATCACTAGATGGATCCAACGGCCCTCGTCATCCCGCTCCTGGGACACCAGCGTAAACGCAAAGTTTTTATGTACCAGAATTATAACTCCCGCCTTACCCTCCCTTGCCGACGAGCCAAAAACCTGACCCACCCAGAACTTTTGCAAATACTTAAACTCCGGCTCGGTAAGGTGAGTTTCCTGCAATAGGGCCACATCAGGATGCAATCGTTTCATGTGCCTTAAAAGTTTGGTCCGTTTCTGTGGGGATCTCAGCCCTTTAACGTTCCAAGAAACTATTTTCATGTTATTGGACCGTGTTTAAAATGAGCTAAAGTGCCTAAAAGTCGTGTGGAGTCCAGGGAGTCAGATCCGTCTTTTCCCAAGAGCCATGTACAAACATTAACATTAACATCATAACCAAACCCTGGCTTGTAAGCCAGAACCAACAAGGCCAACCATCCCTTACCTAACAAAATCATAAAATCACCTGCGGCAAGGGTTAGCAGTCCCTTAATACCCACTGGTGTATGTGACTTCACTTTTTTCTGTTATGCCAGAACGCGCCCCTCCCTCCCCCTCCCCCCCAGCCTGCCTATATGGCTCCTTCCATGAGGAAGTAACACCTGCCCTTGCCCCCTCAGTACCTCTTTGTCGCCTGCGCCCCCTTATGTACATTCCCTTATCATTACTTTAACAGCCTAGAGTCCGTTAGGATTGCATCCTCACATTTCCCTATGAACCTTGCTTCGCTTCAAGGTTTCCCTACCTCCGTGTCCCCTATCTCCTACCACAATTTCCCTCAGTCTGCCATTGTAACAGATAACACTAATCCCTTGCGTGGGGGAGGCATTGTATCACTCCCGGTCAATCCCGCCCACCAGGGACAATCTCAGATCCTGATCTAACTCCCTCACAAATATCTTGCAGTGAAAAAGCAGGGAAATATCAGAATGCATATACTTCAACCTTGATAACATTGTAACATTGTAACAATAGGTCAACTATTGACCGGTACATAGTGCTGTATAAGACCGCAAAATATCCCCCTCAATAACTTTCCGATTATCTGTAAACGTATCTGTAGCTGGTCGGAATCTGCAATTGGTCTACAGCGTCCACAAAATCATCATCACAACAGCTTAAATAAAATGTGCCAAGAAGGACTTCGTCCGTCAATCAGGAGACGTGGATCGGGTGCGGTCCTGTGTTCACCTCTGCGGCTTCGGAGAGTCCCCTCCATTTCCGGCTCGACCCCCCCCCGGGATCTTCCAGGTGTGGGCATTAAGGCTTCTGCCCAGGTACGCTCCATATTTAGCCGGTTCCTTTTGTCTTCTCTTGACTTGCGCTGCGGACTATGTACTGGACTGTGACGCTCCTCTTGCTGTGATCTGTTCCCACAAAGCTCCGCAAGTGCGTCCTCCGCTTCCTGTGGAGTGGTGAAAACCTTATTCCGCCCGTTCTCTTGAAACACCCGCAGGATGGCTGGGTACTGCAGGCTAAAGCGTATTCTCGCTTGGAACAGCGCGGTGCAGATCTTGCTGAAAGCCCGCCTTCGTTTTGCAACCTCCGCCGAGAAATCCTCAAATAGTAGCACTTTCATGCCCATTATTTCCAAAGGACGCGATCTGCTGCGGAAAGCTTTCATGAGTGCCACCTTGTCATTGTAATCCAACAGTTTGAAGATCACTTGTCTGGGACGATGTGAATTGTGGTCAGCTGTAGCTGGGAGGTTTCTGGGGTCCGGCCCCACTCTATGCGCCCTCTCCACCCGGCATGGACGGGGGAGACCTAAGGCTTCCGGCAATGTCCTCTCACACACTCGTTGCAAATCAGCAGATATCACCGCTTCTTTCAGCCCCACCAGTCGCAGGTTGCTCCTCCTGGAGCGATTTTCCAGATCCTCCACCTTGTCCCCCAACTGCGCAGTAACAGACAGCACCCCTCTGAGTTTGGATTGCAGGTGTTCATTTTCATCCTCCAGCAGCGTCATACGCTGTTCTAACTCATCAGCTCTGATAGTGACTTGTGCCAGCTCCGCATGCACGCGGTTTAGAGAATCTTGCACCGTTTTTTCCAGCGCCTTTTGCAGGTCTGGCACGATCTGTTTGGCTACTTCACGGGCCAGGGTTACATAGTCAATGGCTACTGGAAGAGCGGACAGTACATGCTCTGCCGGGCTTGAAAGCTGGGACTGATGGTGCTGCAGCTCATCTTCCTGTGTGTATAGCAGGGTCGCAGTAGTGGGAAGCGCCGCCATCTTACCTCCCTTTACCACGGCCGCGGCTGATTCCTCCATGGCTGGCTTCTGCGCGCTTCTGAGGAGGTACCTGTCCATACAGGCACCACCGATGATGTTGCCGTGTGCAGGGCTGGTGACTTCCCCGCTGATTATCGTCGCCGTAGCGACTATTGCGAGCTTACAGGCTGGACGGGAGCAGGAGCTCAGTCACTCGCGTCCTGCATCCCCAGCGCCGGAACCGGAAGTCAAATGAGGCTTTTTAAAGTACAACTGGGCGTGTTTAAAGTTATGTACAAGTGGGCGTGTATTGTGTGTGTTACATCTGGGCGTGTTTACTTCTTTTACTAGCTGGGCGTTTGTAATAGAAGTATCATCCACTTCTCTTCACAACGCCCAGCTTCTGGCAGTGCAGACACAGCGTGTTCTCGAGAGATCACGCTGTGACGTCACTCACTTCCTGCCCCAGGTCCTGCATCGTGTCGGACGAGCGAGGACACATCGGCACCAGAGGCTACAGTTGATTCTGCAGCAGCATCGGTGTTTGCAGGTAAGTAGCTACATCGACTTACCTGCAAACGCCGATGCTGCTGCAGAATCAACTGTAGCCTCTGGTGCCGATGTGTCCTCGCTCGTCCGACATGATGCAGGACCTGGGGCAGGAAGTGACGTCACAACGTGATCTCTCGAGAACACGCTGTGTGTCTGTGCACAGCCAGAAGCTGTGTCAGCATCATACACTTCTATACACAACGCCCAGCTAGTAAAAGAAGTAAACACGCCCAGATGTAACACACACAATACACGCCCACTTGTACATAACTTTAAACACGCCCAGTTGTACTTTAGAAAGCCTCATTTACATAAATATAAAAATGGTCATAACGTGGCCAAAAATGCTTGTTTTAAAAAAAACAAAAAACTTTACTCTTATCTACTATGCAGCGCCGATCTGCTGCAATAGGAGATAGGGGTTGCAAAATCTGGTGACAGAGCCTCTTTAAAGCACTTCAATGCAGGACGTACCGGTGCGTCCTGGTGCGCTAAGGGGTTAAGCTGGAGATGCCACACCCAGCATGTAAACAATGCCATACTCTGTTCAATGGGATCTTGAACTTTAGCATTCAATGACCACTTTATTTGATTATTATAACAAACATGGCCTTCATGAGGGATAGATAGCGAACTAAATAAATAAAAAAAATATATGTACTAGTCCTTCTCAATGAATTAGAATATCATCAAAAAGTTCATATATTCCAGTAATTCAATTCAAATAGTGAAACTCATATTATATAGATTCATTACACACAGAGTGATCTATTTCCAGCATTTTTTTCTTTTAATGTTGATGATTATGGTAAAAGTTAATGAAAACCCAAAATTTTGTGTCTCAGAAAATTAGAATATTATATGAGCCCAATTTAAAAAAAAAATTTAATACCGAAATGTTGGCCTACTGAAAAGTATGTCCAGTATATGCACCGAATACTTGGTCAGGGCTCCTTTTGCATGAATGACTGCATCAATGAGGCGTAGCATGGAGGCGATCAGCCTGTGGCACTGCTGAGGTGTTATAGAACCAGGGCGCTTTGATAGCGGCTTTCAGCTCGTCTGCATTGTTTGGTCTGGTGTCTCTCATCTCCCTCTTGACAATGGTATTGACCAAGTATTGAGTGCATATACTACTTTTCAGTAGGCCAACATTTCGGTATTAAAAATCATTTTTGAAATTGGGCTTATGTAATATTCTAATTTTCTGTGAGAATAAATTTTGGGTTTTCATTAACTGTTAGTGTATGTTCACACGGCAACGTCAATTACGTCTGACATTACGGAGCTGTTTTCAGGCGAAAACAGCTCCTGAATTTCAGACGTTTTTGCAAGTGCACGCGTTTTTCGCGGCGTCCATTACGAACGTAATTGGAGCTGTTTTTCAATGGAGTAAATGAAAATAAATATATATAATTTTGACAATGTGATTTTCTTATTTTTTTTAATATAATCTATCTCTCACTGGTAAAATTAACCTAGCCTAAAAATTCTAGACTGTTCATGACTTTGAAAGTGGGCAAACTTACAAAATCAGCAAGGGATCAAATACTTATTTCCTCCACTGTATAGTCAAGACATTGACAAGGTTAGAAATAATGAGTTTTTATTTGAAATAATAATTTTCTCCTTCAAACTTTGCTTTCGTCAAAGAATGCTCCATTTGCAGCAATTACAGCATTGCAGACCTTTGGCATTCTAGCTGTTAATTTGCTGAGGTAATCGGGAGAAATTTCACTCCATGCTTCTAGAAGCCCCTCCCACAAGTTGGATTGGCTTGATGGGCACTTCTTGCTTACCATACGGTCAAGCTGCTCACACAACAGCTCTATGGGGTTGAGATCTGGTGACTGCGCTGGCCACTCCATTACAGATAGAATACCAGCTGCATGCTTCTTCCCTAAATAGTTCTTGCATAATTTGGAGGTGTGCTTTGGGTCATTGTCCTGTTGTAGGATGAAATTGGCTTCAATAAAGCGCTGTCCACAGGGTATGGCATGGCGTTGCAAAATGGAGTGATAGCCTTCCTTATTCAAAATCCCTTTTACCTTGTACAAATCTCCCACTTTACCAGCACCAAAGCAACCCCAGACCATCACATTACCTCCACCATGCTTGACAGATGGCGTCAGGCACTCTTCCAGCATCTTTTCAGTTGTTCTGCGTCTCACAAATGTTCTTCTGTGTGATCCAAACACCTCAAACTTCGATTCGTCTGTCCATAACACTTTTTTCCAATCTTCCTCTATCCAATGTCTGTGTGCTTTTGCCCATATTAATTTTTTCCTTTTATTAGCCAGTCTCAGATATGGCTTTTTCTTTGCCACTCTGTCCTGAAGGCCAGTATCCTGGAGTCGCCTCTTCACTGGAGATGTTGACACTGGCGTTTTGCGGGTACTATTTAATGAAGCTGCCAGTTGAGGACCTGTGAGGCATCTATTTCTCAAACTAGAGACTCTAATGTACTTGTCTTGTTGCTCAGTTGTGCAGCGGAGCCTCCCACTTCTCTTTCTACTCTGGTTAGAGCCTGTTTGTGCTGTCCTCTGAAGGGAGTAGTACACACCGTTGTAGGAAATCTTCAGTTTCTTGGCAATTTCTCGCATGGAATAGCCTTCATTTCTAAGAACAAGAATAGACTGTCGAGTTTCACATGAAAGCTCTCTTTTTCTAACCATTTTGAGAGTTTAATCGAACCCACAAATGTAATGCTCCAGATTCTCAACTAGCTCAAAGGAAGGTCAGTTTTATAGCTCCTCTAAACAGCAAAACTGTTTACAGCGGTGCTAACATAATTGCACAAAGGTTTTCAAGTGTTTTCTAATCACCCGTTAGCCTCCTAACACAGTTAGCAAACACAATGTACCATTAAAACACTGGAGTGACGGTTGCTTGAAATGGGCCTCTATACACCTATGTAGATATTGCATTAAAAACCAGACGTTTGCAGCTAGAATAGTCATTTAGCACATTAACAATGTATATAGTGAATTTCTGATTAATTTAACCCCTTCCCGCTCCTTGACGTACTATTACGTCATGGCAGCTGTATCGTTCGCGCTCCATGCCGTAATAGTACGTCACGGGAGTAACGGCCGTTTTGGCCGTCCTCCCGACACATACAGGAGCTGTGACGCTGCTATCTTGTTCAGCAGCTGTCACAGCTCCTACAGCGGGGACCGATCGCTGTGTCCCCGCTGATTAACCCCTTAAAAGCCGCGTTCTATAGAGATCGCGGCTTTTTAGGGGTTAAGCTGCCATCGCCGGCCTGCTACGCGACAGCGGCCGGCGATGGTGACTATGGCAACCGGACACCAAACAATGGCGTCCGGCTATGCCATAGACGGAAGCCTAGTGGGTCCTGACAACGTCAGGACCCACTATGCTTGCTGTCAGTGAGTAGCTGACAGTTCTAATACACTGCACTACGCATGTAGTGCAGTGTATTAGAATAGCGATCAGAGCCTCCTGTCCTCATGTCCCCTAGTGGGACAAAGTAATAAAGTTAAAAAAAAGTTAAAAAAAGATGTGTAAAAATAAGAAAATAAAAGATTTAAAAGTATTAAAAGTAAAAATACCCCTTTTTCCCTTATCAGTCCTTTATTATTAATAAAAATATATAAACAAACAAATAAACTATACATAATTGGTATCGCCGCGTCCGTAACGGCCTGAACTACAAAATTATTTCATTATTTATCCCGCACGGTGAACGCCGTAAAATAAAATAATAATAAACCGTACCACAATCACAATTCTTTGGTCACTTCACCTCCCAAAAAATGGAATAAAAAGAGATCAAAAAGTCGCATCTACCTAAAAATGGTCCTGATCGAAACTACAGTTCGTTACGCAAAAAATAAGTCCTTGCACGGCGTTATTGATTGAAAAATAAAAACGTTCTGGCTCTTAGAATAAGGTAACACAAAAAGTGAATGATTGTTTACAAAACGTATTTTATTGTGCAAACGCCATAAGACATAAAAAAAAACTATAAACATCTGGTATCGCCGTAATCGTATCGCCCCGCAGAATAAAGTGAATATGTCATTTATAGCGCACGGTGAACGCTGTAGAAAAAAAGAATAAAAAAACAATAGTAGAATTGCTGTTTTTTAGTCACCACGCCACCTAAAAATAGAATAAAAACTGATCAAAAAGTCGCATGCACCCCAAGAAAACTACAATGGATTCCTCAAGGAGTCTAGTTTCCAAATTGGGGTCACTTTTGGGGGGTTCCCAATGTTTTGGCACCACCAGACCTCTTCAATCCGGACATGGTGCCTAATAAAAAAGAGGCCTCAAAATCCACTAGGTGCTCCTTTGCTTCAGAGGCCGGTGTTTCAGTCCATTACCGCACTAGGGCCACATGTGGGATATTTCTCAAAACTGCAGAATCTGGGCAATAAGTATTAAGTTGTGTTTCTCTGATAAATCCTTTTGTGTTATAAAAAAAATGGTATAAAGAGGATTTTCTGACAAAAAAAATATGTAAATTTCACCTCTACTTTGCTCTAAATTTCTGTGAAACACCTAAAGGGTTCATAAACTTTCTAAATGCTGTTGTGAATACTTTGAGGGGTCTAATTTCTAAAATGGGGTGTTTGATAGGGGTTTCTAATATATGGACCCCTCAAAGCAACTTCAGAACTGAACTGAAACCTAAAAATAAATAAAAATGAGGCAATACTTCGCTTCTAACATTATACTGATAATGAGCCGTGCCCACCCCGAGATGACCCCAGTTTTGACCGTTTGTATAAACGGAGACCCCTATTAGACCGTTCCAGTGCCCGGTTTTCCCAAGCATACACCCCCGAGAAGTGTATTTCTATTGATGAGTCCCTGGTACATTTTAAAGGGAGGGTTCAATTCCGCAAGTACCTGCCGGGTAAGAGGGCAAGGTATGGCGTGAAGATGTATAAGCTGTGAGAGTGCATCAGGGTATACCTACAGGTTTAGGATATATGAAGGAAAGGCCACCCCCAAAACAAACTGCATCCTTGACTACAATAGGTACATGGGAGGGATGGACTTGTAAGATCAAATCCTGAAGCCCTACAGCGCCATGCTGTGTGGTATAAGAAGCTGGCCGGGCACATCATACAGATGGCTTTGTACAATGCGTACGTGCTGCATCGATGTGCAGGCCAGACGGGAACTTTCCTGGAATTTCAAGAGGTGATTATCAAGAACCTAATCTTTAGGGACCAAGAAGGGGGGGCACCCAGTACTTCTGGAAGCGGGGCCACACGCATCGTACCAGGGCGGCAACACTTTCCAGGAGAAGTTCCCCAAACTGGCAAGAAGGGAAATAGTCAATAGAGGTGCAAAGTCTGCTATAAGAGGGCGATAAGGGATGACACAATATATCAATGTGACACGTGTCCCGAATAACCAGAGCTCTGTATGAAAGAGTGTTTTAAAATTTATCATACATCCCTTGGTTTATAATTTACCCCAATTTTACTTACCCTGATACACTCCGCACAGCTTATCCCCCCTCGTCTTTCCCCTCTGAGCCCTGCTGTGTGCCCAGGCAGCTGATAACAGCCACATGTAGGGTATTGCCATACCCGGGAGAACCCACATTACAGTTTATGGGGTGTAGGTCTCCGGTCAAAATGCTCACTACACCTCTAGATGAATGCCTTAAGGGTGTAGTTTTTAAAACGGGGTCACTTCTTGCGGGTTTCAACTGTACTGGTACCTCAGGGGCTTCTGCATACATGACTTCGCACTAGAAAATCCCCAGTAGGCCAAATGGTGGTCCTTTCCTTCTGAGCCCTCCCATGGGCCCAAACGGCAGTTTATCACCACAAATGGGGTATTGCCGCACTCAGGACAAATTGGGCAACAAAATGGAGTATTTTATTTCTTGTGAAAATAAGAATTTTTGAGCTAAAATGACATATTATTGGAAAAAATATATATTTTTTTAATTCCCAGCCCAATTCAAATAAGTTCTGTGAAGAAACTATGTGGTCTAAATGGTCACATTACCCATAAATGTTTTCCTTGAGGGGTGTAGTTTCCAAAATGGGGTCACTTCTGGTGGGTTTCCATTGCTTTGATACCTCTGGGGCTATGCAAATGCGACATGGCACCCGAAAACCAAACCAGCAAAATCTGTACTCCAAAGAACACACAGCGCTCCTTCCCTTCTGAGGCCTCCCATGGGCCCAAACGGCAGTTTATTGCCACAAATGGGGTATTGCTGCACTCAGGAGAAATTGGGCAACAAAATTTAGCATTTTGTTCCCTGTGAAAATAAGAAATTTTGATGAAATTTTTTCCAATAAGATGTAATTTTTTATTTTTTTAATGTCACAGCCCAATTGAAATAGGTGCTGTGAAAAAACTGTGTGCTCAAAATGCTAACAACAACCATAAATGAATTCCTTGAGGGGTGTAGTTTCCAAAATGGGGTCGCTTTTGGTGGGTTTCCATTGCTTTGATACCCCTGAGGCTCTGCAAATGCGACATGGCACCCGAAAACCAATCCAGCAAAATCTGGACTCCAACAAACATATAGCGCTCCTTTCCTTCTGAGCCCTCCCATGGGCCCAAACGGCAGTTTATCACCACAAATGGGGTATTGCCACACTAAGGACAAATTGGGCAACCAAATGGGGTATTTTGTTCCCTGTGAAAATAAGAAATTTTGATCACAACTGACATTTTATTGGAAAAATGACATTTTTTTCATTTCACAGCCCAATTCAAATACGTGCTGTGAAAAAACTGTGCGGTCAAAATGGTAACAACAACCATAAATGAATTCCTCGAGGGGTATAGTTTCCAAAATGGGGTCACTATTGGGGGATTCCTACTGTTTTGGCACCTCAACACCTCTTCAAACCTGGCATGCTGCCTAAAATATATTGTAATAAAAAAGAGAACTCAAAATGCACTAGGTGCTTCTTTGCTTCTAGGGCTTGTGTTTTAGTCCACGAGCGCAGTAGAGCCACATGTGGGACATTTCTGAAAACTGCAGAATCTGGATAATACATATTTAGTAGTGTTTCTCTGGTAAAACCTTCTGTGTTACAGAAAAAAAAATGAATAAAATTGAAATTCAGCAAGAAAAATTAAATTTGCAAATTTCACCTCCACTTTGCTTTAATTCCTGTGAAATGCCTGAAGGGTTAAAAAACTTTCTAAATGCTGTTTTGAATACTTTGAGGGGTCTAGTTTTTAAAATGGGGTGTTTTATGGGGGTTTCTAATACATAGGCCCCACAAAGCCACTTCAGAACTCAAGAGGTACCTTAAAAAAAAGGCATTTGAAATTTTCTTAAAAATATGAGAAATTGCTGTTTATGTTCTAAGCCTTGTAACGTCCAAGAAAAATAAAAGAATGTTCAAAAAACGATGCCAATCTAAAGTAGACATATGGGAAATGTGAACTAGTAACTATTTTGGGTGGTATAACCGTCTGTTTTACAAGCAGATGCATTTAAATTCAGAAAAATGCAATTTTTTCAACATTTTCTCTAAATTTTGCAATTTTTCACCAATAAACACTGAATATATCGACCAAATTTTACCACGAACATGAAGCCCAATGTGTCACGAGAAAACAATCTCAGAATCGCTTGGATAGGTTTAAGCATTCCGACGTTATTACCACATAAAGTGAAATATGTCAGATTTGAAAAATGGGCTCTGAGTGTAATGGCAGGAAGGAGGTGAAGGGAAAGTGAGCCCTAATCTACCCACCGCCCTGTCCCTGCCTACTTGCAACGACCCGCCCTAGGCGACGAGGTACAACTGGGCGGCGGTCCCTACGCTGTCTAAGTGCACAGGAAAACAAACAGGGAACATGCAAGGGAAGGGGCAGTAGCCACGGAACGCCACGAGGAAACGGAGCGGCGAACGGACAGTCAGGACCAGGACGAAGTGAGTACACCCAAGCGGGCAAGGAGACAGAAGCAAGCCAGGGGCAAAGCAAGCAGGTCAAGCAGAACTGCAGCAAGGCAGAAGCACGGCAGAAGCAGGCTGGAGCAAGCAGCAGTGGGGCCAGGAATCCAAAAGAATTACAAGCACTGAGGGAGAGAACAGGGCAGGTAATAAAGGACAGGGGGTGGAGCTAACTCCGACAGACCAGGCCGCGATAGGCTCTCCCACTCCTGAGCCTGCCACCCTGGTTGGTGGGAGATGGTGTCAGTCGAACAGGTCTGGCCTCAGGTGTGGATTGATTAATCCCAGGAGTATACCTAGATGAAGTACCTGGCAGATCCCTAACAGTACTCCCCCTTTTATGAGGGGCCACCGGACCCTTACTAAGGGGACCCGGTTTAGTGGGGAAGAGAAGGTGGAACCTCCTGATCAAAACCCCAGCGTGAACATCACGGGCAGGTACCCAAGTCCTCTCCTCCGGCCCGTATCCTCTCCAATGGACCAGGTACTGGAGGGAGCCCTGGACCATCCTACTGTCCATAATCTTGGCCACCTCGAATTCCACCCCCTCAGGGGTGAGAACGGGAACAGGAGGTATCCTCGAGGGGGACCAGGACGGGGAGCAGCGTTTAAGGAGGGAGGCATGGAAGACGTCATGTATGCGAAAGGATGGGGGGAGCTCCAGACGGAAGGATACAGGGTTGAGGACTTCAATGATCTTATAAGGTCCAATAAATCGGGGAGCAAACTTCCTGGACGGGACCTTAAGGCGCAATTTCCTGGACGACAACCAGACCAAATCCCTGACGACAAACCGGGGGTTAGCAGAACGTCTACTATCCGCCTGAATCTTTTGTGCGCTCTGGGACACCTCTAGGTTCTTCTGAACCTGGGCCCAGACAGTGCACAGTTCCCAATGAACATCCTCTACCTCAGGATTATTGGAACAACCAGGGGAGACGGAGGAGAATCTTGGGTTAAACCCGAAATTACAGAAAAACGGGGAGACCCCTGACGAGTTACTGACCCGGTTATTCAGGGAAAATTCAGCAAGGGGAAGGAATGAGACCCAATCGAATTGACAGTCAGAGATGAAACACCTTAAATATTGTTCCAGGGATTGGTTGGTCCTTTCCGTTTGGCCATTAGTTTCGGGATGGAAGGCGGAGGAGAAGGACAGATCAATCTCCAACTTTTTACAAAAAGCTCTCCAAAATAAGGAAACAAATTGTACCCCTCTGTCAGAAACGATATTGACTGGGGCCCCATGGAGACGCAGGATGTGTTTCACAAACAAAGAAGCTAACGTCTTGGCGTTAGGTAGCTTCTTAAGGGGCACAAAGTGGCACATCTTGCTGAAGCGGTCGACTACCACCCACACCACCGACTTGCCCTGAGATGGAGGCAAATCGGTGATAAAATCCATGGAGATATGGGTCCAAGGTCTCTGGGGAATGGGCAAGGAACGTAGTAGGCCCGCAGGTCGGGACCTAGGGGTTTTGGACCTAGCGCAAACCTCACAAGCGGCGACGTAAGCCCTAACGTCTTTAGGCAACCCAGGCCACCAATAGTTTCTGGTAATGAGGTGTTTGGTGCCCAAGATGCCAGGATGACCAGATAGAGCGGAGTCATGGTTTTCCCTGAGTACCCTAGGACAAGACGGCCCCCACTCCCACCTCGGAAGCGTCAACCTCCACAATAAATGGCTCCTCTTGGTTGGGCTGAATCAGCACGGGGGCCGAGATAAAGCACTTCTTGAGAGTCTCAAAGGCCTGGACGGCCTCAGGGGGCCAGTGGAGGACATCAGCACCCTTGCGGGTAAGGTCCGTAAGAGGCTTAGCGACGACCGAGAAGTTGGCAATAAATCTCCTGTAATAGTTGGCGAACCCTAAAAAACACTGTAACGCCTTAAGGGAGGCAGGTTGGACCCATTCCGCCACAGCCTGAACCTTGGCAGGGTCCATGCGGAATTCATGAGGAGTGAGGATTTGCCCTAAAAATGGTATCTCCTGTACCCCAAAAACACATTTTTCAGTCTTAGCAAACAGATTATTCTCCCGAAGGACCTGGAGCACCTTCCTGACATGCTCCACGTGGGAGGACCAGTCCTTGGAAAACACCAGTATGTCATCAAGGTACACAACAAGAAAATTACCCAGGTACTCTCTCAGGATTTCATTAATAAAATTCTGGAAGACAGCAGGGGCATTACACAACCCAAAGGGCATGACCAGGTATTCGAAATGACCCTCGGGTGTGTTGAACGCAGTTTTCCACTCATCCCCCTCTTTGATGCGGATAAGGTTATATGCCCCCCGTAGATCGAACTTAGAAAACCATTGGGCTCCCTGAACCTGATTAAAAAGATCCGGAATCAAAGGAAGTGGGTACTGGTTCCTTACAGTGACCTTATTCAGGTTACGATAATCAATGCACGGCCTAAGACCACCATCCTTCTTCCCCACGAAGAAGAAGCCAGCACCTACAGGAGAAGTAGAGGGGCGAATGAAACCCTTGGCCAGGCATTCTTGGATATACACCCTCATGGCTTCACGTTCAGGACATGAAAGATTAAATATCCTACCCTTAGGAAGCTTGGCACCAGGCACCAAATCGATAGCGCAATCGTAATCTCTATGGGGGGGCAACACCTCGGAGGCCTCCTTAGAAAACACATCGGCGAAGTCCTGAACAAACTCAGGAAGCGTGTTTACCTCCTCCCGGGGAGAAATAGAGTTAACAGAAAGACATGACATAAGACATTCATTACCCCATTTGGTGAGATCCCCAGTATTCCAATCAAACGTGGGATTATGCAACTGCAACCAGGGAAGGCCTAAAACCAGATCAGACGATAATCCCTGCATCACCAGTACAGAGCACTGCTCCAAATGCATGGAGCCAACCAGGAGTTCAAAAACAGGAGTATGCTGAGTAAAATAACCATTAGCAAGGGGAGTTGAGTCGATTCCTACTACAGGGATAGGATAAGGTAAATCAATACAAGGCATCTTTAGAGACATAGCAAATTCCACAGACATGATATTAGCAGATGAGCCAGAATCCACGAAAGCACTGCCGGTGGCAGACCGGCCAGCAAACGAGACCTGAAAGGGAAGCAAAATTTTATTGCGTTTCACATTAACGGGAAATACCTGTGCGCCCAAGTGACCTCCCCGATGATCACTTAGGCGCGGAAGTTTTCCGGCTTCTTATTCTTGCGCCTGGGACAGGTGTTCAGTAGATGCTTGTCGTCCCCACAGTAGAAGCAGAGACCATTCATTCTGCGAAACTCCCTACGTTGTCGAGGGGACATGGAGGCCCCGAGTTGCATAGGTACCTCCGAGTCCTCCGTGGAGGGGCGAGGAGACGGGACCTCGGGGGAGGATCGCAGAAAAGTCAGAGGGGAGCACACTGAAGCGTTCTAGCTGACGTTCCCTGAGACGTCGGTCAAGTCGTACTGCTAGGGCCATAACCTGGTCAAGGGAGTCAGACGAGGGGTAGCTAACCAGCAGATCCTTCAGGGCGTTAGATAATCCTAACCTAAACTGGCACCTTAGGGCCGGATCGTTCCACTGAGAAGCTACGCACCACTTCCTAAAATCCGAACAGTATTCCTCAACCGGTCTCCTACCCTGACGTAAGGTCACCAGCTGACTCTCGGCTAACGCAGTCCTGTCAGTCTCGTCGTAAATGAGTCCGAGGGCAGAGAAAAAACGATCAACAGAGGAAAGTTCAGGGGCGTCAGGAGCCAAGGAGAAGGCCCACTCTTGGGGCCCTTCCTGGAGTCGGGATATGATGATACCCACCCGCTGGTTCTCGGAACCTGAGGAGTGGGGCTTTAGGCGGAAATACAGTCTGCAACTCTCCCGGAAGGAGAGAAACGTCTTACGGTCCCCTGAGAACCGGTCAGGTAACTTGAGGTCGGGTTCTAGAGGTGAGGTGAGGGGTACTACTAAAGCAGCGTCACCCTGATTGACCCTTTGGGCCAGGGCCTGGACCTGTAGGGAGAGGCCCTGCATCTGCTGGGTCAGGGTCTCAAGGGGGTCCATGATAGCGTCAGCGTAGGAGAAATGGTAGACTAGGTAAGGGCTTGTAATTGGCTTGTAATTATGTAATGGCAGGAAGGAGGTGAAGGGAAAGTGAGCCCTAATCTACCCACCGCCCTGTCCCTGCCTACTTGCAACGACCCGCCCTAGGCGACGAGGTACAACTGGGCGGCGGTCCCTACGCTGTCTAAGTGCACAGGAAAACAAACAGGGAACATGCAAGGGAAGGGGCAGTAGCCACGGAACGCCACGAGGAAACGGAGCGGCGAACGGACAGTCAGGACCAGGACGAAGTGAGTACACCCAAGCGGGCAAGGAGACAGAAGCAAGCCAGGGGCAAAGCAAGCAGGTCAAGCAGAACTGCAGCAAGGCAGAAGCACGGCAGAAGCAGGCTGGAGCAAGCAGCAGTGGGGCCAGGAATCCAAAAGAATTACAAGCACTGAGGGAGAGAACAGGGCAGGTAATAAAGGACAGGGGGTGGAGCTAACTCCGACAGACCAGGCCGCGATAGGCTCTCCCACTCCTGAGCCTGCCACCCTGGTTGGTGGGAGATGGTGTCAGTCGAACAGGTCTGGCCTCAGGTGTGGATTGATTAATCCCAGGAGTATACCTAGATGAAGTACCTGGCAGATCCCTAACACTGAGCCTTAAGGCCAAAACTAGGCTGCGTCCTTAAGGGGTTAATGTTATCTTCATTGAAAAAAACTGTGCTTTTCTTTCAAAAATAAGGAAATTTCTAAGTGACCCTAAAGTTTTGAATGGTAGTGTATCAAAAAAGTATACAGTAAAAATAAAGTAAAACCACTTTTTTTCCCCAAAAAGAGGTCTTATTTAGTAAAAGCGTCAAAACAAATAACACATTTATGGTATCGCTGCGATCATATCGACTCGGACAATAAAATGAACATATTGATTAAACTGTGTGATGAACGGCGTCCAAAAAACCATAAAAAAATAAAAACCATAAAAAAATAAAAGTTAAGCAATAAGTCCCATGTAACCCAAAATAGTACTAATGAGAATGCTTCGGAAAAATCATGCCCACATATGGCCACATTGACAGAAAAATAAAAAACTTACGGCTCTTGGAATGCGGCGATGCAAAAACAAGTACATTTTTTCTAAAAGGGTTTTCTATTGTGCAAACGTAGGAAAACATATAAAACCATTACATATTTGGAATCCCCGTAATTGTGCTGACCTATATAATAAAGGTAAGATGTTATTTACGCTGCATAGTAAACGGCGTAAATTTGTAATGTGAAAATCAATGCTGGAATAGCTGCTTATTCTCTATTCTCTCCTAAAATAAAGTTAATTAAAGTTAATTTATATATTATATGCATCCAAAAATGGTGCAATTGAAAAATAAATCTCGTCCTGCAAAAAATCAAGCCCTTATACAGCTATGTCGACAGAATAAAATAAAAGTTAAAGACTCTTGGAATGCGACCGTGAGAAAACAAAAAAATAATACCTTGGTCATTGACGCGCAAAATGGCCTGGTCATTAAGGGGTGAAGCCCATATTGTTTACATAACTGTATATTTAATATGTTTTGGTAAACAGTTAAAATGCCAATACTTGTGTCACTGTCCAAATAATTCTGGACCTAACTGTGCACAGACTCAATTAATCAGTCTGACTCTAACCTCTACAACATGGGCAAGACCAAAGAGCTTTCTAAGGATGTCAGGGACAAGATCATAGACCTGCACAAGGCTGGAATGGGCTACAAAACCATAAGTAAGATGCTGGGTGAGAAGGAGACAACTGTTGGTGCAATAGTAAGAAAATGGAAGACATACAAAATGACTGTCAATCGACATCGATCTGGGGCTCCATGCAAAATCTCACCTCTTGGGGTATCCTTGATCCTGAGGAAGGTGAGAGCTCAGCCGAAAACTACACGGGGGGAACTTGTTAATGATCTCAAGGCAGCTGGGACCACAGTCACCAAGAAAACCATTGGTAACACATTACGCCGTAATGGATTAAAATCCTGCATTGCCCGCAAGGTCCCCCTGCTCAAGAAGGCACATGTACAGGCCCGTCTGAAGTTTGCAAATGAACATCTGGATGATTCTGAGAGTGATTGGGAGAAGGTGCTGTGGTCAGATGAGACTAAAATTGAGCTCTTTGGCATTAACTCAACTCGCCGTTTTTGGAGGAAGAGAAATGCTGCCTATGACCCAAAGAACACCGTCCCCACTGTCAAGCATGGAGGTGGAAACATTATGTTTTGGGGGTGTTTCTCTGCTAAGGGCACAGGACTACTTCACCGCATCAATGGGAGAATGGATGGAGCCATATATATATATATATATAAAGTAGAGGAAAACACAGCACTCAATGCAAACTGAACATCAGGCCATGTGCACGTTACCAGTGGAAGGACGAATCAATTCCTTAGATTAGAATACCAAAAAGACAAAAGAGCAAGTAACAGCACCAGGACTTCAGCGTTGGGGAGATGTTGGTTTAATTCACCACCAGGTGGAAGAATGAGCAACGTTTCGGTTCACACCTGAACCTTTCTCAAGCTAATTCAAACAGTGTGCAATACCACATATATATAGGAGGATACACAAAGTATACAGTATACAGTGCAATTATATAATATGCATAAAAAAGTAAATCCATATATAGAATATGTTCATATAATTAATGAAAACATATATTAAAGTGACCAGTGCATTGATTTCAGTACAACATCTCTCAATATAAAATACAGACATGTATATAGCACAAGTAATACTATAATTACCCTATCTAATGATATCATATCCTAATGAAGGGGCGGAGCAGAGGAATCATATCGGAATTTAGTAAAGTACAAGAGGATTTTAAACTTGTAATTGAGAAACTTACATTATCAGCTCTCGGTGAAGCATGGAGCAAGTAATGGCGTCCCCCACTCCATAATGCGCATGCGCAAGATGGCGGACTGGCGGAAGTGCGTCACATGGAACGCATCCCCGGAACGCAGTGCAGCCGCGCATGCGCAGATATCTAATATCGTCACAACGCATATTATAGCAGGACAAAGTAATAATCAACTCAAGGAATAATCCGGCAATGAGTATTTAAATGTAGATATCCTACCACCAATGTATATGTATAGTTTTATGCCTATATATAATTCTAAGACTCAATATGGAGTCTAGAAAAAGAGGGGGCCACGGACTGTAACATAGGAAGGAGAAGTAGCTGTGTCACAAGGACGAACAGCAATATATCCTAAACCAAAGGTTAAAGTGGTGTAACACACCCGTCTATGTATTTACATAGAACCTTGTTGATATGAATAATAGAACAAGACATATATAAAGGTGGGGGAGTCATATATAAGGTCAAAATGCCATGTAAATTTTTATTCCAAATCTTTCACAGAGAGCATAAATTTATACAAATATGTAAATAATGAATAATCAATAAACCATAACTAGCCGAAAAAAACGTAGCCTCTGCTCCAATGTTGTACATCCCTTCATATGGATCAGTATCTGTAATAGAAAGGAAAATTGTCAATGAAAAAATAGATATACATAAAAAAGAAAAAAATTATATTACGATTCAAATCTAAAGTTACGTGAATTTTTTTATATTAAAAAAAATAGAATACTGGATAAATTATCCTAAGTATACTAAAGAACAGACTACCTATACTGAGAAAAATGCAGCAGACTCATGGACTATCAAATATGTGGAAAATATGTATAATCCACATTAAGCCCCTTTGGGGCCATAGTTTCAAGAGTGAATATCCACTCAAGTTCTTTTCTTTTGAGTGCCAGTTCTCTATCACCTCCTCGTCTATGTTGGGGAACAGAATCAATAATTTTAAAACGCATTTGGGATACATTATGTTTACAATCTAAAAAGTGTCTAGATACTGGTAGATCTCTTCTCTTGGTCTTAATATTCGATTTATGATTCCTCATTCTTAGAGTTACTTCAGTTGTAGTCTCCCCCACATAATTTAAACCGCAAGGACAACTAAGAAGATAGATTGCAAAAGTAGTTTTACAAGTATAGAAACCCTGAATTTTGAACATTTTTCCAGTTTGTGGATGACAGAAACTATCTCCTTTGATCATGTGATTACACATGTTACATCCCAAACAGGGAAAACATCCACGTTTAGACGGGGCTAGAGTGCTTTGTGTAATTTTAGTTTTTGGTCCAATATCTGCCTTTACCAACCTATGTCTAATGGTTTTACCTTTACGATAAGCTAACAGGGGTGGTTCTTGAAACTCTTTAATAAAGGGGAAGGCCCTGGTCAATAAACGCCATTCTCTTTTCAGAATATTCCCAATTTCAGAACTGGAAGTCGAAAAAGTAGAGACAAATGGTATGCGAATATTATTTTTATGTCTCACTGACTCTCTATGTAGTAGTTGTTGTCTATCCATTGAAAATACTTGTTCTTTGTGGATATTAAGCATGTCCACCGGATATCCTCTGCTAATAAATTTATTGCACATTTCGTCAACTCTGTTGGATAGCTGATCCTCATTACTCACAATTCTTCTAACCCTGAGAAGTTGACTAAAAGGCAATGATTTCACCATAAAAGAATTACAAGCACTGAGGGAGAGAACAGGGCAGGTAATAAAGGACAGGGGGTGGAGCTAACTCCGACAGACCAGGCCGCGATAGGCTCTCCCACTCCTGAGCCTGCCACCCTGGTTGGTGGGAGATGGTGTCAGTCGAACAGGTCTGGCCTCAGGTGTGGATTGATTAATCCCAGGAGTATACCTAGATGAAGTACCTGGCAGATCCCTAACACTGAGCCTTAAGGCCAAAACTAGGCTGCGTCCTTAAGGGGTTAATGTTATCTTCATTGAAAAAAACTGTGCTTTTCTTTCAAAAATAAGGAAATTTCTAAGTGACCCTAAAGTTTTGAATGGTAGTGTATCAAAAAAGTATACAGTAAAAATAAAGTAAAACCACTTTTTTTCCCCAAAAAGAGGTCTTATTTAGTAAAAGCGTCAAAACAAATAACACATTTATGGTATCGCTGCGATCATATCGACTCGGACAATAAAATGAACATATTGATTAAACTGTGTGATGAACGGCGTCCAAAAAACCATAAAAAAATAAAAACCATAAAAAAATAAAAGTTAAGCAATAAGTCCCATGTAACCCAAAATAGTACTAATGAGAATGCTTCGGAAAAATCATGCCCACATATGGCCACATTGACAGAAAAATAAAAAACTTACGGCTCTTGGAATGCGGCGATGCAAAAACAAGTACATTTTTTCTAAAAGGGTTTTCTATTGTGCAAACGTAGGAAAACATATAAAACCATTACATATTTGGAATCCCCGTAATTGTGCTGACCTATATAATAAAGGTAAGATGTTATTTACGCTGCATAGTAAACGGCGTAAATTTGTAATGTGAAAATCAATGCTGGAATAGCTGCTTATTCTCTATTCTCTCCTAAAATAAAGTTAATTAAAGTTAATTTATATATTATATGCATCCAAAAATGGTGCAATTGAAAAATAAATCTCGTCCTGCAAAAAATCAAGCCCTTATACAGCTATGTCGACAGAATAAAATAAAAGTTAAAGACTCTTGGAATGCGACCGTGAGAAAACAAAAAAATAATACCTTGGTCATTGACGCGCAAAATGGCCTGGTCATTAAGGGGTGAAGCCCATATTGTTTACATAACTGTATATTTAATATGTTTTGGTAAACAGTTAAAATGCCAATACTTGTGTCACTGTCCAAATAATTCTGGACCTAACTGTGCACAGACTCAATTAATCAGTCTGACTCTAACCTCTACAACATGGGCAAGACCAAAGAGCTTTCTAAGGATGTCAGGGACAAGATCATAGACCTGCACAAGGCTGGAATGGGCTACAAAACCATAAGTAAGATGCTGGGTGAGAAGGAGACAACTGTTGGTGCAATAGTAAGAAAATGGAAGACATACAAAATGACTGTCAATCGACATCGATCTGGGGCTCCATGCAAAATCTCACCTCTTGGGGTATCCTTGATCCTGAGGAAGGTGAGAGCTCAGCCGAAAACTACACGGGGGGAACTTGTTAATGATCTCAAGGCAGCTGGGACCACAGTCACCAAGAAAACCATTGGTAACACATTACGCCGTAATGGATTAAAATCCTGCATTGCCCGCAAGGTCCCCCTGCTCAAGAAGGCACATGTACAGGCCCGTCTGAAGTTTGCAAATGAACATCTGGATGATTCTGAGAGTGATTGGGAGAAGGTGCTGTGGTCAGATGAGACTAAAATTGAGCTCTTTGGCATTAACTCAACTCGCCGTTTTTGGAGGAAGAGAAATGCTGCCTATGACCCAAAGAACACCGTCCCCACTGTCAAGCATGGAGGTGGAAACATTATGTTTTGGGGGTGTTTCTCTGCTAAGGGCACAGGACTACTTCACCGCATCAATGGGAGAATGGATGGAGCCATATATATATATATATATATATATATATAAATATATAACCCCTTAGTGACCAACAATACGCCTTTTCAAGTTCGTCACTAAGGGGCCTTAGGCTTGGCTGAAGCCTTTTCACGTTCGCCTAGTCTAAGTCCTGCACGGGTCTCCCGTGCAGGCTGGAGCCAGGGCTCAGCTGTCTCATGACAGCTGAGCTCCTGCTCCAACGCCCGCGATTGAAGTTTACTTCGATCGCGGCCGTTTAACCCGTTAAATGCCGCCGTCAATAGCGACAGCAGCATTTAACTTGTTTACAGAGGGAGTGAGCTCCCTCTGTCACCCATCGGCGGCCCGCGAATGCAATCGCGGGTCTCCGATGGGTTGTCATGACAGCCGGGGGCTTGATAAAAGCCCCCAGGTCTGTCCTGAACATATGCCACGTCTTAACAGATTGCCTGTCAGATTTACACTGACAGGCAATAATGCTCTGGTATACAAAGTATACCAAAGCATTATAGCACCGATCTGAAGATCGCACAGTAAAGTCCCCTAGTGGGACTAGTGAAATAAATAATAAATGTGAAATAAAGATTATTAATAAAAATTACAGTAAAAAAATAAATAAAACAATTTTTTTCAATAAAAAGTGGTTTTATTTAGTAAAAGTGTAAAAAATAAATAAAAGTACACATATATGGTATCGCCGCAACCGTAATGACTCCATTAATAAAGTTAATATGTAATTTAAACCGCAAGGTGAACACGTAAAAAAAAAAAAAAACAATGGCGAAATTGCAATTTTTTTCCATTGCCTCCCAAAAAAGTCATAATAAAAATGAATCGATAAGTCCCATGCACCCCAAAACAGTACCAATCAAAACTACGTCTCGTCCCGCAGAAAACAAGCCCAAAAAATCACTACATTGATGGAAAAATAAAAAAGTTACGGCTCTTGGAAAGCAACGATGCAAAAACAAATAATTTTAGTTCAAAAGTGTTTTTATTGTGCAAAATTCGTAAAACATAAAAAACCTCTACATATGTGGTATCGCCGTAATCGTACCGACCCATAGAATAAAGGTAACATGTTATTTACGCCGCACAGTGAACGGCGTCAATTTAAAAACGCATAGAACAATGGCGGAATTTCAGGTTTATTTTATAATCCCCCCCAAAAAAGTTAATAAAAGTTAATAAAAAAATTATATGTACCCTAAAATGGCGCTATTAAAAAGTACAACTAATCCCGCAAAAAACAAGTCCTCATACAGCTATGTAGACGAAAAAATAAAAAAGTTATAGCTCTTTGAATGCGACTATAGAAAAACTAATAAAATAGCTTGGTCTTTAGGGCCTAAAATGGGCTGGTCACTAAGGGGATAAATAATATACAAACACACATATATATTTTTACTTTTTGAGATACAGCTGCTTTGTATCCTGAATACTGAGCAGCTGTATCGTGCGCTGAAACCTGTATCTGTCAGGTCAGCGGCACTGAGGATCAAATTGTTATCGATCACATCTAAGTCCACCTGACGGATACAGTTTTCAGTGCACGATATAGCTGCTATGTATACAGCATACAAAGCAGCTGTTTCTGAAGAAGTTAAAACAATTTCTATATTTCAATGTTTTTATTACATTTTCCAAACATAAAAGGGGAAGGGAGGTTAGGGGATGACATATAGTTCATAACAATTTTAGATGCAAGTATAGAGTAAGTATAGATCACAAGTGTTCCATAGAAGATTACATCTCCAATTCAACCTACTCAGAAACATAAAATTACAATGTACGTATTATAACAGACCAGGTCTCATTGCGAATTGCCTAAACCTGAAAACGAAAAACTCAAGCAGATGTATAAGTGTCCACGGTATTTCTCTGTGTTGAGACAGTTGATAATATGGTTCGTTGAACAACACAACAACAACAATGAATACTTTCTCTCCTGGTTTATCAAGTACATCTCACATGTCCCATGAAAGACTAACCGGTCTTTCCGATGACCATGACACGCAAGGCCCTCCAACACCACTACGGCATGCCGTGACACCACGTCAAAATCGTTGATGTGCTCCCTGGCGAGCGACTCTATTGAAGTTCCCTTGTCTATGTAAAAATTATGTTTTTTAATAAAAAGTAATTACAAAGTTGCACCAAACACACTGTTTTATTTCAATTTAAAAAAAAATTGTTATCAAAGGTGTACATAGGCTTAAATACAGTAATTGGAATAATTAGGAAGCTGCAGATGCCAATCATATAGTTAATACTGTAAGACACTTATATCACTATGCAGAAAGGTATGTTCATATCGGCGTCATAGCACCTCTACTGCGCATGTCAAAGATGGCACAGTGACCGGAAGTACCTCACTGGAACCCATCTACTGTGAGAGCCATAACTGTGAATGGGATGACATTATAGTGTCATGGCCGCGGGCCGTCAGGCTCACTCACCTCCTGACGCTCGCAGCCATGGATCTGCGAGCGCTGGCCCCAGTCTCCTCCTCAGGAGACGCCAGCGCTCACCTCGGCCGGGTCCCGTAGGGGTAGTGCGCGCACCGGACTTTCATGTTTTATTAGCCCATAGCACCCTGGACTATAAGAAGGGCTCAGCCCCTTCCTCCCACGCCTGGGCGTTGTTGTCGTACCCTAAGTTTGTCTATGCAAATGGTCTCCTAGTGTTTCCCAGTTACCAGTGTTCCCTGCTCCTGTATCCCTTGCTATCCTTGTCAAGTGCCGCGCCGAGTAGAAGTCGTGCAGTGCTGTATACCACGCCTGTCCTGCTTCACCACGCCTGACGTCTACCTGCTGCCTAGTCCCAACCGAGCCCGCCTTGATACTGTCCGAGCTGCCACAGGTACCCTATACGAACTATAGACTGTAACCTGCGCCCTGTTGCCCATCTGCCATACCGCCAAGGCGGTACGGCCCAGTGGGTCCACGAACCCAACGTGACAGTACGCTCAGGCCATGGAACGCGCTGGTCGATCCAAGACCAAGATGACGTCACAAGAGATGCGGACGGATATGCTGTACCTCCGGACTCGACAGGACCAACTCCTCCAGGCCTTGAATAAATACCCTTTGCCACTGATCTCTGAACTATTTGATTGTATACGAGGAGCCAAGATCTTCTCTAAACTAGACCTGCGTGGGGCCTACAACTTAATCCGAATCCATCAAGGTGACATGTGGAAGACGCCATTTAACACTCGAGACGGGCACTATGAATACCTGGTGATGCCCTTCGACCTGTGTAACGCTCCCGCGGTATTCCGAGAATTTGCGAATGATATCTTCAGAGATCTTCTCTATGTCTGTGGGGTTGTCTATCTCGATGACATTTTGATCTTCTCCCCAGATCGGACGACACATCGGAGGCATGTCCGTCAAGTCCTGCTGCAATTAAGGGAGAATCGTCTGTATGCCAAGCTGGAGAAACGCACTTTTGAATAAAAAATCTCTGCCCTTCCTGGGCTACATCATCTCGGATCAGGGTCTCAAGATGGAATGACCACGTACTCAGGGCCTGCGGTTCATACAGCGTTTTTTGGGATTTGCTAACTTCTACCGGCAGTGTATCCCAAACTTCTCTTTGCCGACAGCCCCCATCTCTACCCTTACCAAGAAAGGTATGAACGCCAAGGTGTGACTCCAGAGACAGAATCAGCATCAAGTGTGCCTTCACTTGAGCCTCGATCCTCAATCATCCTGACGTGTTTCGGCAGTTCTCGTTGGAGGTGGATGCTTCTTCTGTTGGTGCAGGTGTACTTCTGTTCCACAGAAGCTTTAAAGGAAAGGCAGCAGTTTGTGGCTATTACTCGAAAATTTTTCCTCCTCAGAGCGCAATTACTCTATTGGGGATCAGGAGTTACTGGCCATTAAATTGTCTCTGGAGGAGTGGAGACATCTGCTAGAGGGCACAGTTCACCCTATCATGATATACACTGACCACAAGAACCTTACCTATATCCAGTTGGCTCAACGGCTAAACCCCCGTCAAGCCAGCTGGTCGCTGTTCTTCACCCGTTTCCAATTTGTGCTCCACTACTGTCCCGCTGACAAGAATGTGAGTGCCGATGCCCTGTCCAGGTCATTTGAAACAGAGGACACGGTAGAGACCCCTCAATGTATCATAGAACCATCCTGAATTGTCACTGCCAATCCTCTGCAAGTTAGAGACATCCCTACGGGGAGGACTTTTGTTCGATTGGCAGACAGGAGAAGAATTCTTCTCTGGGGACACAGCTCCAAACTGGCTGGGCACGCTGGTGGTCGTAAGACTCGAGAGCTGATAGCTCGTCATTTCTGGTGGCATACATTGCCCAAAGATATTATAGACTTTGTCTCTTCCTGCACTATGTGTGCTTCTAACAAGGTTGCTCACTCCAAGCCTGCCGATCTGCTCCAACCTCTGCCTGTACCCAATGCCCCCTGGCAGCACATTGCGATGGACTTTGTCACAGACTTTCCTCCCTCAACAGGTGGACCGGTTCTCGAAGATGGCACATTTTATCCTGCTGACTGGCCTACCTTCTGCTCCACGACTGGCAAATCTCTTCATTCAGCACATTTATCGTTTGCATGGCTTGCCCCTTCATATCGTGTCTGATCGGGGGATTCAGTTCACCTCAAAATTCTGGAGAGCCTTCCGTAAACTCCTGGATGTGAAATTGGACTTTTCCTCAGCCTACCACCCTCAGTCCAATGGTCAAGTCGAGAGGATTAACCAGATCATGGAGAATTATCTTCGTCACTTAATTTCTTTGCAGCATGATGACTGGGTACAGCTTCTTCCATGGGCCGAGTTCTCATATAACAGTCACACAAGTGAGTCCACCATTCTACACCGTTCTACATTGTCTATGGTCAACATCCACAAATCCCTCTTACTGTTTCGGCTACATCTCAGGTACCCACAGCTGACTCTGCATTTGGGGACTTTCTACAAATCTGGCAGCAGACTCGGTCACCTATTCTGCTGGCAGTCGATCGCATGAAGCGAAAGGCGGATACAAGAAGAAAAGAGCCACCTCAATTTCTTCCGGGTATCAAAGTCTGGCTGTCCTCAAGGAATATCCGTCTGAATGTGCCTTCTTACAAATTTGCTCCCAGGTACCTCGGATCTTTGAGGTCCTAGAACAGATTAACCCTGTCTCCTATAAGCTTCGGCTGCCTCCTACCCTCAAAATCACCAACTCCTTTCATGTGTCCCTCCTGAAGCCTGTGGTCCTGAACTGCTACACTAAAACTCCTAGTCCTGCAGTTGCTCCCAGCGGTTCTTCCGATCTGTTCGAGGTAAAGGAGATCCTAGACTGCAAGAGGATAGGAGGAAGAACTTTTTTATTTGGTGTATTGGAAGGGGTTTGGTCCAGAGGAGAGGACCTGGGAGCCAGAAGAGAACCTCAATGCTCCTTCCCCCATTAAGAAATTCCTCTCTCACTCTGGTCCCAAGAAAAGGGGGCGTAAGAGGGGGGATACTGTAAAGTCCACGGCCGCGGGCCGTCATTGCTACTCCTCCCACGACGGCCGCGGCCATGGACTTGTGAGTGCTAGCCGGCATCTCCTTCCTAGGAGAAGCCAGCACTTACTTCCGCTCTGTTCTGCAGTGTCCCGTAGGGTGTACACGCGCACTTGTGCCCGGCCTTAAAGGGCCAGCGCGCGCACATGAAAAATGTTACTAATTAGCAATAATCACTCTGGACTATAAAAGGGGCTCTGCCCCTTCACTCTTGAGCGTTGTTTGTATACCTATGTTAGTCTTGCAAATGGTTCTTTAGTCGTATCCTGTTCCCAGTGTTCCCGTGCCCTGCTACCTGTATCCCGTGCTGTATTTGTTCCTGTGCCCTATCTAGTGTTGGAGTCGTGTTGTGCCGTCTGTTACACCTGCTGTCTTACACCACGTCTGGTGTCATCTGTCACGTCTGGTACCTCCTGCCACATTTTGCATCACCTGTCGTGAAAATACCATCTGTGCCTAAGCCGCTACTATTGTCTGGACTATTGCAGGTACCCTTGTGCTTGGACTTTGTATAGACTTGGTACACTGTTGTTTGGCCAGCTGCTACTCCGCTACGGCGGTGCAGCCTAGTGGGTCCTCATACCCACAGATCGTGACATGCTGTAGCTGCAAGCCCAACTCTTTCCTCAACTCCTATAGACTGTGTAGTGTTTCTGCCGCGATTATGTAAATTGCTGTAAAAAAACACACAAAGAACCTCATGTAAATACACCCTTACGAACAATGGAACTAATAAAATCAGTAATACAAAATGTTGCTTCATAAAAGTTTATATTTTAAGATAGTAGGGGACTCTTGTACCCATTTTTATTTTCAAACGTTAAAATGTCTAAAAAGGTAAAATGCGATCAATAGAGAATTTGAAAACATGAGATAGTAACATGACACAAGCTTTTCTCTGCTGCTCGCGACAAGAGTAAAGAAGTAATAAAATATAAAGGTGAAACAAGCAATAACACATTAGTACAAAGTTCACACTATGGGTCTGGAAGGCCATATAAGTCCACAATATGTAGTTATGACTTTTATGACAGATCAGGAGTGCACTGTGCAGTGTTGCTGACTTGATGCTAGGCAATCAAAACTGGGGCAAGTAGGAGCTGCCAATATTAACCAATCCCATTGTAAAAGTCTGTGATCGCAGACCACCACCAATATACAGAATGAAAACAACCAAACAACCAGACAATTTTGCCTTGATTTCACCTTATACTGTATTAAGTAATTGCTCTGATAGCAATTCCCTCATATAATGTCAACAACAGCCTGTATTCTGTGAAGCTCTCCAGAGGACTAATGCTCTGCCCATCAGCACACTAAAAAAGGCCTCTAAGAGCAATCCATAACGAATACTGGTTGCAATTAATGGAAGCCTGTACTCTGCAAATGCTGCCAGCATAGGGTTGCCACCTTTTCCACCAAAAAAAAATACTGGCCGTTTAAAAAGGTGAAGTGAACTTGGGTGCATCGCTTTAAACAAAGGCTTTTTATTATTTAATGAGTTACTGTAAGCATCCCTGGTGGCCTAGGGCAATGAAGTGGTTAATTTAAGCATATCTGATGGTTTAAGGCAGTAGGAGGTTAATGAAAGAATCCCTCGTGGTCTAGGGGCGTGAAGGAGTTACTGTAAGCATCCCTGGCAGTGAATGGTTTAATATCAACATCGCTGGTGGTAGAGGGCAGTGAAGAGGCCAGCATCCCTCCCAGCCTACGGCAGTAAGCGGTTAATGTTAGCATCCCTGGTGTTCTAGGGCATTACGGGGTTAATTTTAGCTTCCCTGGTGGTCTAGTGCAGTAAGGAGTCAATGTCAGCATCCAGGATGGTCTAGGGCAGTAAAGTGGTAATGCCAGCATCCCTGGTGGTCTAGTATGGTTAGAGGCTTGTCATACCTGGGGTCTTGTGGGTGACCCCAGGCTCCAGCAATGTCCAGCAGAGAAAGCATTTTTTGCTGTTTTTTTTTTGCCTGCTGGGCTCAATGGCCGCGGCCGAGAAACACAGAGAAAAACACTGCGGAAAATGCGGCAGGAAAGTGCAGGCAGGTCAAAATCGGACTCAAAATTCCTGAAGGAATTTTACAAGGAATTTTGAAGGAATTTTGAGGCAGATTTTCTCTGCCTGCAAAATACTCTGTGTGAACAGGGCCTTACAATTCAGCTTCCTGCTATTTCCCTGCACTCATCAGAGATATCAGAGCAGAGAAAGAGAGAACTCTGCACCTGTGATTAACCATTTCAGGACTGATTTGTACTTAAAGGGAATGTGTCGCTAGAATTTTTTATTTTTTCAGTTAAACAGTTAGTATATAAGTGATTACACATTGTTTTAATTTTTTCACAAGTCAGGAAATATTAGAAATTAGATTCTAATTTATAACATTTGCATGTGCTGGCCACTAGAGGGAGCAATTCCCGAAATTGCAGCATTGGCAATGTGATAAAGCAACCTCATTGCTTTATGCTGCAAATTTGGAGTAGACACACTCGCTCTAGTGTCCTCACACAATCCCCCCTCCCTTCCCCTGGCTAGTGCCCCCTCCCACACAGACGGCGTACGCTATAGTGAATGGAACGGCTCCCGTTTGCATTCTCTATGGGGATGTATGTGCCGTATTCCATCTCTGTATGTGTCATTAATCGACATATACAGTGGTGAAAAAAAAAATGGCAGCCCCCATAGAGAAGTAAAAGTAAGAAAAAAGTACAACACAAGAACACAAATAAATAAAATTTATTTTAATACCATACTAAAAGCAATATTATATCAAAAACTTTTTTTTTCGTGACGCCTTACCTTTGAAGACTAAGCTGATTTTTTCAAATCTGATGTGTCACTTTATGTGGTAATAGCTTTGGAATGCTTTTACCTATCCAAACGATTCTGAGATTGTTTTCTCATGACATATCACTTTATGTTAGTAAAAAAATTTGGTCGATAAATTCAATATTTGTGAAAAACACCAAAATTTGGAGAAAATGTGCAAAAATTTGCATTCAGTTGTTAAGTGGCTTTGAGGGGCCATTATAATACAAACCACCATAAATCTCCCCATTTTAAAAACTGCACCTCTTAAAGTATTCAAAACAGCATTTAGAAAGTTTCTTAACCCTTTAGGCGTTTCACAGTGCAAAGTGGAAGGGAAATTTGCAAATATAATTTATTTTTTTGCAGAAATTCCATTTTGATCAATTTTTCCTGTAAGGCTGGATTCACATGAGCATGTTTGGTCCGTAAAGGACGGAACGTATTTCGGCCGGAAGTCCCGGACCGAACAAACTGCAGGGTGCCAGGCTCCTATCATCATAGTTATGTACGACGCTAGGAGTCCCTGCCTCTCCGTGGAACTACTGTCCCGTACTGTAATCATGTTTTCAGTACGGGACAGTAGTTCCACGGAGAGGCAGGGACTCCTAGCGTCTGTAAAGACGGGGTAGGGAGACAGACAGGTGAGCCCTAATCTACCCGCCACTCAGTCCCTCCCTACTTGCAACGGCCCGTCCTAAGTGACGGCGTACAACTAGGCGACGGTCCTTACTCTCACTATGTGCAAGACAGACAGACAAGGGTACAAAGAAGCTAAGGAAAATGGGGCAGATGCCCACGGCAACACTGTGAGCTACAAGAGTAGTGAACGAGCCGAGTCAAACCAGGAGTGTACGAGGTACCAAACGCAGAGCAGGAGAGTAGTCAGTAAAGCCAGGGTCAATATGAAGCAGAGGACAAATAGTACAAGCAGCAGAGCCAGGAAACAAGCAGAATCACAGGCAAAGGAGGAGCAGGAAATGAAGGTATAAATAGACAGAGGGCGGGAGCTAGCTCCGTCTGGCCAGGCTGTGATAGGCTCTCCGACTCCTCAGCCTCCCAGCCTGAGTGGTAGAAGAAGGAGTCACTCTATCAGACTTAGGAGAAGGTGCAGACTGACTAACCACGGGCGTCGACACAGAAGCTGTGTCTGGCAGATCCTTTTCAGCGTCGTACATAACTATGATGCTAGGAGCCCGGCTCCCTGCAGTGTGTTCGGTCCGGGACTTGCGGCCGAAATACGTTCCGTCCTTTACGGACCGAACATGCTCGTGTGAATCCAGCCTTATACTAAAGGTTTTACCAGAGAAACACAACTGAATAATTATTGCCCAGGCTCTGCAGTTTTTAGAAATATCCCACGTGTGGCCCTAGTGTGCTAAAGGACTGAAACACAGGCCTCAGAAGCAAAGAAGCACCTAGTGGATTTTGGGGCCTTCTTTTTGTTAAATATATTTTAGGCACCATGTCAGGTTTGAAGAGGTCTTGTGAGACCAAAACATTGGAAACACTCCCCAAAATACACCATTTGGAAAACTACATCCCTCAAGGAATTTATCAAGGTTTTTTTTTGCTGAATTTAGTGGAATGAGGCAGTGAAATTGAAAATCTAAATATTTCCAATAAAACGTAGACATTTTCAAATTTTACAAGGCATAAAAGGACAAGAAACACCCCAACATTTGAAAAGCAATATCTCCCGATTATGGAAATACCCCATATGTGGTAATAAACTGCTCTTTGGACAGACAGCAGAGCTCAGAAGGGAAGGAGCGCCATTTGGCATTTGGAGCTCAAGTTTTGCTGCAATGGTTTTCGTTGCCATGTCGCCTTTGCAAAGCCCCTGTGGGACCAAAACAGTGGGAAAACCCCCAAAAGGACCCCATTTGGGAAACTACACCCCTCAAGAAATTTATCGAGGGGTATAGTAAGCATTTTGACCCCCTATGGTTTTTTGCTGACTTTAGTGGAATTAGGCCATGAAAATTAAAATCTACGTTTTTTTCTAATAAAATATAGTTTTAGCTCAGATTTTTCCATTTTAACAATAGATAAAAAGCACCCCAAAATTTGAAAAGCAACCTCTTCTGAGCACAGCAATACCCCTTATGTGGCAGTAAACTAATGTTTCGACCCACGACATGGCTTAGAAGGGAAGGAGCACCATTTGGCTTTTGGAGCTCAAATTTTGGTGGAATGGTTTGCAGTGCCATGTCACATTTGCAAAGCCCCTGCGGGACCAAATTAGTGGAAACCCCCTAAAAGTGACCCCATTTGGGAAACTACACCTCTGAAGGAATTTATCGAGGGGTATAGTGAGCATTTTAATCTCACGTTTTTTGCCGAATTTAGTGGAATTAGCCCATGAAATTGAAAAGCTAATTTTTTTCCAATAAAGCATGGACATTTTAGATTTTTACAAGGAATAAAGGAGAAAAAGCACCCCAACATTCGAAAAGCAATATCTCACGATTACGGCAATACCCCACAAGTGGTCATAAACTGCTGTTTGGACCCACGGCACGGCTCAGAAGGGAAGGAGCACCATTTGGAGATCAAATTCAGCTGGAATGGTTTTCGGGTGCCATGTCACATTTCAAAAGCCCCTGTGGGGCCAAAACAGTACGAACCCCACAAGTGTTTTGCAGAAATTCAATTATCTACCGAGGGCACTGTGGCATTATCTACCGAGGGCACTGTGGCATTATCTACAGAGGGCACTGTGGCATTATCTACAGAGGGCACTGTGGCAGTATCTACAGAGAGCTCTGCGGCACTATCTTAAAAGGGGCTGCCCAACCTTGACATTTGTGTTTCTGCCAAACGCTGCCAACTGAGCCGACTGCATTTAGCGACACTTAAACTGGAAAACTTGATTGTTGAAATGCGGCCCGTCAACTTCAAATTTTTTCTATATGTGCCCCTCCTACCCGGCCAAGTTTGAGACCACTGCCCTAAGGCCTTATTCACACGAACGTGTTATACGTCCGTGCGACGGGCGTCAAAACAACGGCTGTCACACGGACCTATGTAATTCAATGTGGCCGTTCATACGGCTGTTGTTTCAACGGACCACGTGAAGGGTCCGTGAGAAAATAGGACATGTCCTATATTTTCACGCTTCACGCATCCCTTCATAGACTCTAGTCTATGGGGGATGCGTGATATCGCGTCCCGCAGCGGAGAGCATGGATATACCTCGGACGTGTAAAACGCCCGTGTGAATAAGGCCTACGGCTTAGTTCACACAGTTTTTTGGCGCTGATTTGATGCAGAAACTGCGTCAGAATCAGCACCAAAAAAAGCCCCAAAATCTCCCTCCATTGATTTCAAAGGGAGGCAGAGGCGGTTTTTTTTTTATTCCGTACTGTTTTTGACCGCTTGTGGAAAAACAAATTGGAATGCCCTATCTTGGAGCAGTTTCCGCCACTCTGAACCTCCGTTGAAATCAATGGAAAGTAGAAAAAAAAATGTCCATTTAAAACGTTTTTTTGCACGTTTTTTGCATTTGGTCAATTAACAAAAAAAACACGCCTAAAAAAAAAAGTGTAAAAAAAAACACTTGTATTTTAAAATCTGCCTAAAAAATTACTGAATGAATTTTGAGGAAGCATTTCTCTGCCTGCCAAAAACCTCCATGTGAACTAGGCCTAAGTTTATTGTATTTTCCAATTGGATTATCATTGGCAGTGGTCTCCAAACGGTGTCTCTCCAGCTGTTGTAAAACTACTACTCCAGCAATCCCTGACATCCCGCTGAATGCTGGGAGTTGTAGTTGGAGAGCCACAGACTGGAGACCACAGGTCTCAGGATCAGTTTTAAACCCCCCCCCCCCCCCCAAAAAAAATGCAGATAACCAACTATTCTGTACTAGGACTCCATGCTTATGTTTTATCAATCACCATTACATGATACAGCATTCCTGATAAGGTTGTCACTCAGTTACCTCATACTGACCCCCCTGCCACTGGTTACGCAATATACCTACGCTCTCATAGACCTTACATACCTGATGCGTGACGTCAGTAGCACATTCTAAAGCAAGTGGGCGTGGTTACTGAAAACCCCGCCTTACTCAGGTGCCCTGGTTTCAGCGAAACCTTTAGGAAGGCGTGGTTAGTGATAGTTGAGCGTAGTTCGCGCTACTTTCTGGCAGTCGGGTTAGTGGGAGATATTGTTGTGGTAGAGCGCTGTATACCTGTGACTGCGGGGACGACGACGCCGCTGCTGCTGTGCGGGATGAGGGGCTGGCAGCTCCTGCTTGGCGCTGCGCTCTTGTCTACCTGTGTCGTGACAGTGTCCGGTAAGTAACCTGTGGATGTGCTTGTTGGCAGTATGTCGACTCAGTGCTGTATTCTAGTGCAATGGCTGGCGAGCAGGGAACTGGGGGCTCAACTCTCGTCTCCCCGGCGACACACCCTAGTAAATGGCCATGGCGGGTGTGTCTGATATTTCCTATAACCTCTGGTACAGGTGATTGTTTCAAGTATTTTGCTTTGGTCAGAGATTGTTCGGTTTTGTTCACACTAGAGTTGTCACAATGCCAGAATTTGGACAATACCAGTACTTTGTGTAGTATTGCGATTCTCGATACCAAAACGATAATAATAAAAAAAATAATTCTTTCGGAGGTTTAACCCCTTAGTGACCAGCCTATTTTAGACCTTAATGACCAGGCTATTTTTTACGTTTTTCCATCGGCGCATTCCAAGAGCTATAACTTTTTTTATTTTTGCGTCGACATAGCTGTATAATGTGTTGTGTGTGTTTAATAGCACCATTTTTGGGTACATATAACTCATTGACTAACTCTTATTATCTTCTTTTTTTTTTTTTTTTTTTTTTAGGGGGGTAATGGGGAAAAAAAAAACCATAAATTATGCCGCTTTTTTTTTTTTTTGTCTTAGATTTTTGCTGTTTTACTGTGGTAAAAACAACTTTATATAACGTTTTATATAGATTTTTGTATGTTTTGCTGCTTTAACACCGTAAACTTTTTTTTTTTTTTTTTTTTTTCTCAAAATTATTATAAACCGCCATAGTTTTTTATTTTTATTTATTTATTTCCGCCGTTGTAGCTGTCCCAGGCTGATATAGAAGACTTTGGCACCCTCCCCTCAAATCACTTGGATGCGGCGCTCGCTATTGAGTGCCGTATCTAAGGAGTTAAATGGGTGAGATCAATGTTGAAATCGATCCCACCCGTTAGAGCAGGTGCCCGGCTGTCTTTAGACCGCCCAACACCCGCTTTGGCCGGCACAGGACACCCATGAAAAGGCGGCGCTCTGGCATAAGTACCCTTAACGGTGTTTTGGCGTTCGTTAAGGGGTTAATATAACTCCTCGTGCCTCACATTAATAAGTGAAAGCAGTTTTTTGTTTTTTTTTTTACAGCTTACACAACATAAATTATGCTTAAATTTGTTGTGCAGGTAATTACGGTCGTGACGATATAGAATTTTTATATTTTATGTATTGAGACCTTTACTTAAATGTGAAAAGTATTTTTTTTATTTTTAAAGTGTAACTTAACATTCAACAAACTTCTGACGTGTCATAGCGATATGTCAGAAGTTTTTATTTTGGTGGGGGTCCGAGCACTGAGACCAAGGCCGGATTTACACGAGCGTGTGCATTTTTGCGCACGCAAAAAACGCGGTGTTTTGCGTGCGTAAAAGGCACTTAACAGCTCCGTGTGTCATCACATAGGATGTGCGGCTGCGTGACTTTTGCGCAGCCGCCATCATTATGACACACTGTATGTTTGTAAACAGAAAAGCACGTGGTGCTTTTCGGTTTACATTCATAGTTTTTACTGCTGTTGCGCGAATCACGCGCGTCCCACGGAAGTGCATCTGTGTGCTGCGCGTGATTTTCACGCCCCCATTGACTTCAATGGGTGCGTGATGCGCGAACAACGCACAAATATAGGACATGTCGTGAGTTTTACGCAGCGGACACACGCTTTGTGAAAATCACGGACTGTCTGCACGGCCCCATAGACTAACATAGGTCCGTGTGAGGCGCATGAAAATCACGCGTGTTGCACAGACCTATTATACTTTCGCCTAAATAAGCCCTAACAGAAACAAAGCGCTTCTGATGCTTCGTTTTAGCGATTTGGTGGGGCCTCAGTGCTCGGACCCCCACCAACCAAAACTTCTGACATGTCGCTGTGACATGTCAGAAGTTTGAGCGTTAGTTACCTTTTACTGTACTGGCATATATCCAAGGGGCATGCCCTCCTTCTCATTTGCCCCTTGAATGCTGCGGTCACCTTTGATCACAACATTCGAGGGAATAGTGGCGGAGATCAGAGGTTTCTCTGATCTCCGCAGTTAGAGCAGGGCTGCAGCTGTGTAATACAGCCATTGCCCCGCTCCTAACAAGTGTGCGCGAGCGCGCGGTCAGCATGAGGTAAAGCGGCCGGCACTGAAGAAAGAACCTGGGGGTGTTTTGCAATGCGTGTTCGGTCTTAAGTGCTGGTGCAGTGCTGGCCGTATCGCCTCATTCTGACAACGCTTGTCAGGAGCGGGGCAATGGCTGTATTACAAAGCCACAGCCCACTCTGACTAAATTCATGTTCCAATACTAAGCTGTGCTGCCGCAAAGCTTAGTATCGTAATACATAAATTAACGGTATTTAACAGATTGAGGGTGCACGGCATCAAAATAGTATCGATGGCATCGTGCAACCCTAGTTCACACTGCGCCTTAAATCCGCTCACAATCTGTCTCCAATTCAAGTGAATAGGGTTTTTGTAACCCCATTCACATGCACCAGAATAAAATCCATGTGGATATTTTAACTGCGCCATGAAAAAAAAAAAAGTAGCATTCTCGTCCTTGTGGATTTCACGTGGAAAAGCCATGGAGCCACGTTAGGAGGCCAGGAAATGTCTGTTTCTACTGGGGCCGTAGGTAGGCTGGTCATACGGAAAATACAACTGTGATCCTCGACTCGCTGTAGATATAGAAACTTAGCATAGCCACCTGTAGTTCTGCTATCTCCAGGAAACAAAGGATTGGATAGGTTTTTCCCGAAACAGGAGACCTCTAGGAGTGATTAGACTGCCTCATCATTATCTGTCCGCAGAGTCATCTGGGTTCTCTGGCACAGAACTTCTGCTAGCTCTGATGAGTGATCCAACATTTGTGATGTTATGGGCCACGGTCTCATCCACTGGATAACTCCCAGTGCGCTTGCAAGTTTATTGCTGGTGCATAGCATTTTGGGCTTTTTCTATTGATGTATATGAAAGGTCTTCTTTATTTTCCATGAGAAAAGTAAAGTTTACTCGTGAAGTGGTTTTACCTTCTCCATAACTCTAGAGTTTATTAACCTTCCCTAAAAGGGTATTCCCATCTTAGACATTTATGGCATGTGCACAGCATCTACCATTGATGTGGATCCAACCTCTGATACCCACACCTACCGTGTTTACAAAACGGGGTCCCTCTGGCCGACGCATCTATGCAGAGAATCCATGCCGAAAACTATGGGAGTTCCGGAAAATGCTCAGCTACTGTTTCCAGAATTCCTTGTCCTCTGTCTTAATTCTCCACCTGGATAGGTGTGGGTCCTATCCAGTGGATATGCCATAAATGTCTAAGATAGGCATACCCCTTTAATACTATTAATACAGTGTGTCCATAGTCTAGTGAATAGATGTGTGAATTAACAATAACTTCATATGCACTAATCCTTTGGGTATGTTCACACGCTGAGAGGCATTTACGTGTGAAAAGACAGACTGTTTACAGCTGCCTCGTTTCACACGTAAAAGCTCCTCCTCGTAATTTACGAGGCGTCTGAGACGCTCGTAAACCTTGAGCCGTGCTTCATTGATTTCAATGAAGAACGGCTCAAATTACGTGGCAAAGAAGTGCCCTGCACTTCTTTTGCCGAGGCAGTAAATTTACGCGTCGTCGTTTGACAGCTGTCAAACGACGACGCGTAAATAACAGGTCGTCTGCACAGTACGTCGGCAAACCCATTCAAATGAATGGGCAGATGTTTGCCGACGTATTGCAGCCCTATTTTCAGACGTAAAACGAGGCATAATACGCCTCGTATACGTCTGAAATTTGGCCGTGTGAACATACCCTAAAGGATTAGTGCATATGAAGACGAGATCATTGTCCCTGCTGTAATGGTGCGGTTAGTCAGTGAGGGTGTCTATTGTGAATGAAAGCATTTATTCATTAAGAACATAATGGGAGACTACTCCTTTTCTCTTTGTGGATTGCTCATTTCCAACACCCCCATTCAAGTTTATGGAGAGGGACAGCACATTTTCGTCATGTCTTTCCAGCTGAGAACGGGGACTAAGGATCCCTTGTTCTCGGCAACAGCAATGGTACCAGAGGTCGGACCACCACGTTCTTTTATAAATGTCTGATTAACAGGTCTTCTAAGTAAATAGGGTTGTCGTGGGACAACCCCTTTTAAGGCTGGGAGTCCGATGTAAGCCAAACTATTCTCTCTAAAATGTTCCAGAATAGGTTGGTACTATGTCAATACATGATACATGGGTGTCTAGGTAAGTTATCTACCAGAACATGACCTAGTATACTGCATAGTATATTGATTCAGTCTGGAAATTTGCCAGGGACGTTGTTCGCTTGCATGCATCTCATCCATAAGGGTGGTTTCACACAGTGTTTTTTTGAGCCAAAGTGGATACAAAAGGAATGGGAAATATTAAGAAAGGACTTACTCCTGGATGCATTTCTAGCGTTGGCTCAAAAAACCATCAAAAACTGCAGTGACACTTTTCCAAAAAAGGTGTGTGTAACAACCATAAGAGAGGAATATCTAAAGCCATTTGTGTTGTGAACTAGAGTTGGTTGATATATGGTTATGGTCAATGTATAATATTTATGGCTCCAAGCCAAAAATCTCTACGGATAGGTGTCCGTGCTGTAGAACTGTACCGCAAAAGATAGAACATGTTCTATCTTTTGCATTTTACAGGCCGTGCTCCCATACTTGGTATGGGAGAACGAGCCGAAAATGCTGTCTGCGGCAGTCGGTGGCCGGCCGTGCCCACAATCGTGGGCCGTGATTACGGGCACAGCCGTGTGTGTGCTCCTAATTTCCACATTTAGTCAACATGTGCTGGCTCTGTTCACATCTGGGTTGGAGGCTCCGTTAGGGGGCTCCGTCGCAGATCTGACCGAGATTACTGGAAACAATATCGCTGTGCTATTTCCGGTAAAATTATGGACACCCCGACGGGAAGTAAATCGAACCCATTAAAGTCAATGGGTTCCGTCAGCCGCCAGCGTTGTCCGTGGTGCAACGGAACTGTTGCTTCTGGAGATTCCCTTGTTCTGCTCCTGTGACGGAGCAGAACAACGGAATGACATGACGCAGGTGTGAACCCAGGAAATAAAATCAGGACCAGAATTTACCTCGTATAGTCCCGAGGCTGCAGTGAGTGAATGGTGACGTGTACAGGTCGTGAAAGTCTTGTATGGACATTTAAAGCATAGTCTGTGTTCAGTAAACACAAGGAACACCTTTATACAGTAATATATGGATCCCCCAAGCAGGCGTTAGGCCTAAAAAAAAATGGCATGTCTATCAAATCATGTTGTACACAAGGGACCTTTACACTAACTAGAGACTTTTGGACCCCCAGCGATCCTAGCAAGTCGGACCACCACTAATCGTTAAGTAAAGGCATATCCTAGCAATATACCATCTATTATAAGATGCAAACGTCCCTTTAATCTCTGTATTGCTCCATCTTCACAGCAAACAAATGTGTTCTTTTGAAATGGATTATCTTGGTACACATTTCCACCCATACCTATGAGAGATTGAGTGGATGTGTATACATAGGCTTCACATATAAGGGCCTGTTCACATCACAGTTGCCCTTCCGTTTCCCTCACCATTGATATCAATGGTGACGTAAACATTGCTAAAGGTTTCAGTTTCTCACCATTGTGACTGGGTTCCGTAGTTTTGACGGAATCAATAGCGCAGTCGACTAATTACTTGCTGGTTGTGTGTTATCCAGTGTTGCAATTAAAGAGGCTCTGTCACCACATTATACGTGGCCTATATTGTACACGATGTGATCGGCGCTCTAATGTAGATTACAGTAGTGTTTTATTTAGAAAAACGATCATTTTTGACGGCGTTATGACCTATATTAGCTTTATGCTAATGAATTTCTCAATGAATAACTGGGCGTGTTTACTTTTTGGCCAAGTGGGTGTTGTACAGAGGAGGGTATGACGCTGACCAATCAGCATCATGCACTCCTCTCCATTCATTTAGTCAGCTCATAGGGATCCTTTTAGATCACTTTGTGCTGTCTTCTACTAACACATTAACAATACTGAAGTGTTTAGACATTCCACGGGATGTCTATTCACAATCCCTGCACTTCGTTACTATTTCTGTGGTAGTTACAGCAGATCAAGTGTAATCTCGTTGTAACCTGTCATCTACAGCGTAATCTCGCGAGATTACGCTTCCTCTGCTGTAACTACCACAGAAACAGTAATGATGTACAGAGATTGTGAATAGACATCCCATGGAATTTCTATTCACTGTCTAAACACTTCAGTATCGTTAATGTGTTCGTATAAGACAGCACAAAGTGATCTAAAAGGATCCCTATGCGCTGCCTAAATGAATGGAGAGGAGTGCATGACGCTGATTGGTCAGCGTCATACACTCCTCTGTACAACGCCCACTTGGTCTAAAGTAAAAACACGCCCACTTGAGCATTAAGCAACTCATTAGCATAAATCTAAAATCGCTAATAAAGTGGTGAAAACAGATCGTTTTTTTTAAATAAAAAGCACTGCTGTCACTTACATTATAGCGCCGATCTCCTTATGTAGGAGATAGGGCACTTCTAATGTGGTGACAGAGCCTCTTGAACTAATTTTTACTTTTTTTTTTTTTTTTATTAGTCCCCCTAGGGGACTTCAACCAGCCAACGTTGGATCGCTTGCACGATATAGTGCAATACTAATGTATTGCAGTATATCGTGATTCTGACAGGCATCTATTAAGCCCTGCCGTAGCAACCATTGCCCTCCCGTGATTGCGTTGTTGGGGGCGTGATGAGCTGTTAGAGGGGGTCGCCCCCCTCTTTCTAACGATTTAAATGCTGCGGTCTCGGTTGACCGCGGAATTTAATGAGTTAAACGTGATGCCGCTAGTTACTCTAAGTTTTCGGCTGTAACAAACAGCCGACACCGGCATCGTATGAAGCGGGTTCACTCAGTGAGCCTGCTCCATACTTCTCCTACCCGACTCTGGCATATGGATACGTCAAATGTCGGGAAGGGGTTAAAAGGGTTTATTTATTTGTTGCTTATATAGCGCTGTACAGAGGTCCTTACTGTCCCCATAGGGGCTCACAATCTAAATTCCCTATTGGTTTGTTTTCGGGGTGTGGGAGGAAGCCAGAGTACCCATAGGAAACCCACACAAACACAGGGAGAACATACAAACTTGCAGATGTTGTCCTTGGTTGGATTTTAACCCATGACCAGCGCTGTAAGGCAACAGTGCTAGCCACCGTGCCACCGTGCTAAACCAGGAATGGGTGAGAATGGAATATGGCTCTGCCAGGGGAAATCTAAGTATACAAGAAAATTGCAACTTGAAGGCATTTATATGTGGCCTTCAAATCTGCAGATAGGGAAGGATCACTTGTATGTAAATTATTTAAAGCGGCTGTCCAGTTTTGTCAACCCCCTTCCATCTAAAAGGTTCCCTGATCACACCGCTTTGGTAAACAATCACAGAACAATATAAAATTACAGAGCGAGTTTACCAAAGTAATCACAGAGTAGATGTTTGCAATGCTGCCATCAATATTCCCACTTGATTGTTGGTCTTTCCATCCTGCATACCAATGGTCTAGCTCATCCGATGGGATTATTGAAGGCTTTGTCACTAGCTTTTATGTATACACAAAATCTGCTATGAGTGGTTGCCTACTATTAACCCCTTCCCTCTTTAGCCACTTTTGACCTTCCTGACAGAGCCTCATTTTTCAAATCTGACATGTGTCACTTTATGTGGTAATAACTCCGGAATGCTTTCACCTATCCAAGCGATTCTGAGATTGTTTTCTCGTGACACATTGGACTTTATGTTACTGGCAAAATTTGCTCGATATGTTCAGTATTTAATTGTGAAAAACACCAAAATTTAGCGAAAAATTGCAAAAATTTGCATTTTTCTCAATTTAAATGTATCTGCTTGTAAGACAGGCAGTTATAATACACAAAATTGTTGCTAATTAACATCCCCCATATGTCTACTTTAGATTGGCATCGTTTTTTGAACATCCTTTTATTTTTCTATGACCTCACAAGGCTTAGAACTTTAGCAGCAATTTCTCACATTTTCAAGAAAATTTCAAAAGGCTATTTTTACAGGGGCCAGTTCAGTTGTGAAGTGGTTTTGAGGGCCTTATATATTAGAAACCCCAAAAAAGTCACCCCATTTTAAAAACTTCACCCCTCAAAGTATTCAAAACAGCATTTAGAAAATGTCTTAACCCTTTAAACATTTCACAGGAATTAAAGCAAAGTAGAGGTGAAATTTACAAATTTCATATTTTTCTGCAGAAATACATTTTTAATACAATTTTTTTTATAACACAGAAGGTTTTACCAGAGAAATGCAACTCAATATTTGTTGCCCAGTTTTTGCAGTTTTAGGAAATATCCCACATGTGGCCGTAGCGTGCTACTGGACTGAAACACCGGCCTCAGAAGCAAAGGAGCACCTAGTGGATTTTGGGGCCTTATTTTTGTTAGAATATATTTTAGGCACCATGTCAGGTTTGAAGGGCTCTTGCGGTGCCAAAACAGTCAAAATCCCCCAAAAGTGACCCCATCTGGGAAACTAGACACCTCAAGGAAATTATCTAGGGGTGTAGTGAGCATTTTCACCGCACAGGTTTTTTACAGAAATTATTGGAAGTAGGCCGTGAAAATTAAAATCAACATTTCTTCAAAGAAAATGTAGGTTTAGCGATTTTTTTTTTTTCTCATTTCCACAAGGACTAAAGGAGAAAAAGCACCGCAAAATTTGTAAAGCAATTTCTCCCGAGTAAAACAATACCTCACATGTGGTAATAAACGGTTGTTTGGAGACACGGCGTGGCTGAGAAGGGAAAGAGCTCCATTTGGCTTTTGGAGTTCACATTTAGCAGGAATGGTTTGCGGAGGCCATGTCACATTTACAAAGCCCCTGAGGGGACAAAACCGTGAAAACCCCAAACAAGTGACCCCATTTTGGAAACTATACCCCTTGAGGAAATTATCTAGGGGTATAGTGAGCATTTTGACCCCACAGGTTTTTTGCAGAAATTTTTGCAAGTAGGCTGTGAAAATGAAAATCTACATTTTTTCAAATAAAATGTAGGTTTAGCTAATTTTTTCTCATTTCCAGAAGGACTAAAGGAGAAAAAGCACCACAAAATTTGTAAAGCAATTTCTCCCGAGTAAAACAATACCCCACATGTGGTAATAAACGGCTGTTTGGACACACGGCAGGGCTTAGAAGGGAAAGAGCACTATTTGACTTTTTGAGATCACATTTAGCAGGAATGATTTGCGGAGGCCAGGTCACATTTGCAAAGCCCCTGAGGGGACAAAACAATGAAAACGCCCAAAAAGGGACTCCATTTAGGAAACTACACCTCTTGAAGAATGCATCTAGGGGTGTAGTGAGCATTTTGACCCCACAGATGTTTCATAGAATTTATTAGAATTAGGCAGTGAAAATAAAAACAGTCCTTTTTCTTCAATAAGACGTAGCTTTAGCGCAAATTTTTTCATTTTCTCAACAAATAAAGGAAAAAAAGAACCCAACATTTGTAAAGCTATTTCTCCCGAGTACGGCAATACCCCATATGTGGTCATAAACTGCTGTTTGGGCAAACGGCAGGGCTCAGAAGGGAAGGACCGCCATTTGGAGTGCAGATGTTGCTGGATTGGTTTCTGGGCACCTGTGGGCCCAAAACAGTGGAAACCCCCCAGAAGTGACCCCATTTTGTAAACTACACCCCTCAATGCATTTACCAAGGGGTGTAGTAAGCATTTTAACCCTGCAGGTGTTTTGTAGAAATTAGTGTGCGCTCAATGTTGCAGAGTGAAAATGGGATTTTTTTCCATAGATATGCCAATATGTGGTGCCCGGCTTGTGCCACCATAACAAGACAGCTCTCTAATTATTATGCGGTGTTTCCCGGTTTTAGAAACACCCTACATGTGGCCCTAATCTTTTGTCTGGACATATGACAGGGCTCAGAAGTGAAGAGTACCATGCGGAGTGGAGGCCTAATTTGGCGATTTACAAAGTATTGGTTCACAACTGCAGAGGCTCAGATGTGAAATAATAAAAAGAAACCCCTGATAAGTGACCCCATTATGGAACTGCACCCCTCAAGGCATTTATTAAGGGGTGTAGTGAGCATTTTCACCCCACAGGTCTTTTCCATAAATGAATGCGCTGCGGATGGTGCAAATTAAAAATTTATATTTTTCCCTAGATATGCCATTCAGTGGCAAATATGTCATGCCCAGCTTATGACGCTGGAGACACACACCACAAAAATTGTTAAAAGGGTTCTCACGGGTATGACGGTGCCATATATGTTGAAGGAAACTGCTGTTTGGGCACGCTGTAGGGTTCAGGGCCGAGGGAGCACCATTTGGCTTTTGGAGAGCGGATTTTGCTTGGTACTATATTTGTTTGAGTATTGCTGGTGTTTTATAATTTGGGGGTACATGTAAGCGGGGCGGAGTATATAAGGGGCATAGTCAGGTGGTATAAAAAAATAAAAATAATCCATAGATGTGTGTTACGCTGTGAAGCAATCCTTTCTGCACAGGCCGGTGTCGCACTGATAAATGGTGTCATTTCTTATCCCCCTTTTGGTCCACACTCCGCGCCTTTGTAGTTTGGGGAATTTTGCTGGGAAAGTATTATCCTGGTATAATACGGGCACCGTCGCTTCCATCGGATATGATTGGGCCCTCCCTTCCTGGTTCCCTAATTTTAGGTCCTTGATAAATCGCCTCTTGAAACAGAAGAAATGTTCTCCTCGGGCACAACTGCATATTTTTTTATTTCCTGACTTATTGGAGCCATAACTAATTTTATTTTTCATAGACGTAGCGGTATGAGGGCTGGTTTGTTGCGGGACGAGCTGTAGTTATTATTGGTACCATTTTGGGGTACATGTGACTTTTTGATCACCTTTTATCCTATTTTTTGGGATGCCAGGTAAACCAAAAAACGCAATTCTGGCACAGCTTTTTTTGGTTTTTTTTTATACAAAGTTCACCACGCATTATAAACTACATGTTACCTTTATTCTGCGGGTCAGTACGATTCCGGCGATACCTCATTTATAGAACTTTTTTATGTTTTACAACTTTTTGCACAATAAAATTACTTTTGTAAAAAGAATGTATTTTTTCTGTCGCCAAGTTGTGAGAACCATAACGTTTTAATTTTTTTGTCGACGGAGTTGTATGAGGGCTTGTTTTTTGCGGGACGAGCTATAGTTTTTATAGGTACCATTTTTGGATACGTGCGACTTTTTGATCACTTTTTATTGTAATATTTGTAGGGCAAAGTGACTAAAAAACAGAAACTCTGGTAACGTTTTTTACGGGTTTTTTTTACGCTGTTCACCGCGTGCAATAAATAATATAATATTTTGATACCTCCGGTCGTTACGGTCGTGGCGATACCAAATACATATGGTTTATTATTATTTTTCAATAATAAAGGACTTGATAAGAGTAAAAGGGGGATTGTGTGTTATTTGATTACTTGAAACTTTTATTGTTTTCAAACTTTTATTTTTTGCACTTTTTTTACACTTTTTTATACTTTTTTTACACTTTTTCTCAAGTCCCACTAGGGGACTTGAAGGTCCAACGGTCAGATTTTTTTTTTTCTAATACATTGCACTACCTATGTAGTGCAATGTATTAGATCTGTCAGTCATTCACTGACAGCAAGCCGTTTAGGCTTCGCCTCCCGGCGGGGCCTAAATCGGCTTCCGTAATGGCAGAGCAGGAGACCATTGTGTCTCCTGTTGCCATAACAGCAGTCGCCAGTCCCGATTGCCTGTCAGGGCTGGCGATCTGCTTGTAACCGCTACGATGCAGCAATCGCTTTCGATTGCTGCATCGAAGGGGTTAATGGCAGGGATCGGAGCTAGCTCCGGTTCCTGCCGTTACAGGTGGATGTCAGCTGTACAGTACAGCTGACTTCCACCGCTGATGACGCCGGATCAGCTCCTGACCCGGCGCCATCTTGCCGGCAGCTACGGAAGCCGATCAGGCTCCGCCGCCGGGCGGATCTTGACCGGCTTCGGTGCTAGGCAGACCGGGAGGCCAGTATTAGGCCTCCGGTTGCCATTGCAGCCACCGGAACCCCGGCAATTTCATTACTGGGGTTCCGATGAGCTGCAAACACCTTAAGTGCAGCGATCGCGTTTGAGCGCTGCACTTAAGGGGTTAATGGCGGGGATCGAAGCTAATTTCGGTCCCCGCCGTTACAGTCGGATGTCAGCTGTAAGATACAGCTGAGATCCGGTGATGATGGGACCGGCTCAGCTTCTGAGCCGGTGCCAAACGTTTGACGTACATGTACGGCAAGATGCGGGAAGTCAGTACTTTCCATGACGTACATGTACGTCAAATGTCGGGAAGGGGTTAAAAGTCCATTTTCTGTTTTTGTTTTTTTAATGGAATTCATGTTTTGGAAGAACCTAACTAAGTTTGTATGTCTATTGTTTTATAGGTCAAAATGTTACTGGAAAAAAGAATGGAAGAAACTTTATTGGCAAACCAGAAACATACAACAACATCACTGGAAAATACGGCTATACAGTGAATGAATTTGCAGAGAATGTCTTGACTGGTGGCTTGACAAGAGTCTTCCTTCCTTTAATTTACATTATCGTGTTTGTCATTGGATTGCCAAGCAATGCTATTGCATTATGGGTATTTTTTTTCCGAACAAAGAAGCAGCACCCAGCAGTGATCTATATGGCCAACCTGGCAATGGCTGATTTAATGTTCATTATCTGGGTTCCACTCAAGATTTCATATCATCTGAATGGCAACAACTGGATTTATGGAGAAGCCATGTGCAAAGTGCTGGTGGGTTTTTTCTATGGCAACATGTACTGCTCAATACTTTTCATCACATGTCTAAGTGTTCAGAGATATTGGGTAATTGTAAATCCCATCTCTCACACCAGGAAAAACACTAAAATTGCATTCATTGTATCAGGAGCAATATGGATCATTATCGTGTTAAGCACCATTCCGTTATATCTCTTCGATCAGACGGTGTTTGTCTCCAACCTCAACATCACTACCTGCCATGATGTCTTGCCACTCAGCGTTCTGGCTACCGATATGTTCAGATACTTCATCTCACTTGCCATTGGGCTTTTTTTCTTCCCAGTTATTCTCATGTCAGTGGCTTATGCGTTTATGATTAAAACCCTGAATGACTCAATCACAGATGAAGCTATTGGCAAAAAAAGAAAGCGAGCCATCATGCTAATTGTTACCGTACTAGTTATGTGCTTGGTGTGTTTTTTACCCAGTAACATTTTGCTCTTGGTTAATTATGCTACTATAAAGGAAAACCATGTTGGGAACATCTACGCCTTCTACATTACAGCCCTTTGTCTCTCTGCCTTGAACAGTTGCATCGATCCCTTTGTCTACTACTTTGTGTCCAAAGACTTTAGAGAAAATGTCAAAAACACCTTCCTCTGCAGGAGCGTAAGAACTGTGGAAAGAATGCAGATCTCATTTAGCTCCATGAAATATTCCCGAAAGAGCAATACCTACACCAGCACGTCCAGCAGCACAAAAACAAGTAGCTGCTAAAGACGGACAATGAACACTGTAGAAACCAGATCTGACTAGAAAACTCTGGTGTTGCTTTCCTTTTCCGTGTGAGAATGCAAGTCCTATCGGCACAAGAAAGCCGGGTCATTTGCGAATGTTGCCTTCGGAGATTCTAATTACACTTTATACAAGTTAAACACGAAGTCTCGGTTTTAATGTAAAGGTTTTAGCGTTGTGTTGTGTGGAAGTTTTTATAAAATAAAAATGTAACCTTAGTAGGGATCATTTCTTACAACCTACGGAGGTATCTGTATTTCTAAACAAAACTCTGGGACCGATCCTAGAAGAATGAGAGCCTTCAGAGAAAGCTCAATAGCTTGTGAGAACTGAGCCTTAAAGTGAATATCCTTTTTAGCACTGTTTTAGGTCCAACATCCTATGCTGATAATTTCATAATATCTTTGATACAAAGTTTCAACATCTTATCATTTAACGATGTCTATGCAGATGATTTGATTTATTAGGAAAACCGATCGGCATAGAAGTTTATACATATTTTAGATAAAGAACCAATTGGCGTTTAATAGTAAACGTCCCCTGTAAAGCAGGTCGTCCTCACGCATCCGTTATTGTTCGCTTCTGACCTGTAGAAATGAAAATATGATGTTTGTGGTTACCAATTGTCCCATAGCAGTTTGGCCTTGGTTAGAATTGCTGTAGGGGCCTCTTCATAAGCTCTTGTTCTACAGCTTTGCATTTAAAGCTTGAGAATGATAAATGGGCTTGGTAAATATGCGTAATGAAGGAAAACGGTCGTCTTGAATGACCATTTTCATTACATGTGATAACTTTCCTAAAACGTTAAGTTTCCAGTTTTGCACTACGGAGGTATCCTTACATTTCTTAGTTCATTATTTCCCTTCTGAAGCCATTAGCCATGTCTTTTATTTTAGGTAGACCAATTTCTTTTCATAGTTCCGGCATCTCGCAGAACTTCTCTGTGCTCCTGCCTTGTGACACAGATACCAACATACATGCCAGGATGAAAATGTTTTCTGCCTTCAGGCATATACAATAAAATGGGAAGCTAAATACACACTGTGTGCTTGGCAATGATTCCTGATGGCAAAAGTACAGAAAAACAATTAAGTTTAATTGGAGGTGAAAATGTCTGGACTCAAAGGTGAATTGAATAAGTAGGTTAAATGCCTTATGCACTCATTGGTTGAGAATACAGTCACAACCAGGTTGGGTCACCCATGATACTGTGTATTAATGCCTCTGGATGTGGTGAAATAGGCCAAAACTGGATAAAAACCTATATTTCATACTAATTTGCATTAGTACGTCTTCATGATCAACTAAACATCGGTCTCAGTGCAGTTGGTGTTTCGTTGTGTTTATGCTCTACCTCTAAAATGCTAGTATAGACCGTCCAATATATCAAGACACTTCCATTTGCTCAATAACTTCTGTCTTAATATTTCAGTATTGTATAGAGGCAGGTAAACTGAGGAATATGGGCAGTTCTATGTGGAATGTATTATCAGATTATATATTTTTTTTTCATAGACCATGTGAATTTTTATTCTGTAAAATGTGAGCAGTAACTTTTTGTAGTACTAGTGTTTTATTTTATATTTCTGTATTTAGCATGCAAGTAATCTTATGTGTGTGTATATAAAAAGTATAAAAGATCGTTTTGAGTAATTCATTTAAAAACTCCTTTGGTCCACACAACCCGCACAAGTTAAAAGATCGCTGGTAATTTGTTTCTGAAACGATTGAAAAGGGACTTTCTGCAATCGCACCCATCTCCTCTATAGGGTCGGGTTGACATGTGGCATAAATACTGCGAATTTTCCGCAACTGATTTCGTAATTGGAAAATCCACAGCATAATACAGTAGTAGAGTGGATGAGATTTGAACAAATCTCATCCACACGCTGCGTAGATGAGCGTAAAAGATATTCTGTTATTTGGCTTGTGCGTTTTTAATCTGCACCATGTGAATTGTATTTGTGTAAACGCTGTTTTTTTTTGTTTCAGGTTTTTCTCATTGAATTTGATGGAGGTAAAACCCGCAACAAATAGCAGTTGCGATTTTTGCAGTGGGAAAGCTGCGATTCCGCTGCAAAAATCACAAATCTTATACTTACCCAGAATTCTGTTTTTCATCCAGGCCGGCCTCCTGGGATGACACTTCATCCCATGACGGCAGGCTGTGGGATGCCAAAGGAACGTCACCATAGCTCTCGAAGTATGAAACAATATTTTTTTTCATTCAGTTTTCCACAGCGGATGTTCTGTCCGAAGCACTGCACGGTATTCGGCTGGAATTCCCTGCGGCGACCAAGGCGGATACGCTGTGTGCTTTTACGCAGCGTATCCTCTCTGTGTGAACATACCCAAAACATGTTTGTTGGCACATCCTGTTGAGGTCTATGGCAAGCCCACAAATGCCACAAATAGTCTTTTTCAAAGTTCATGTGTATTGGGAACTTGTCCTACCAAATGTTTTAAACTACTCTCTATGTGGATTGTTCTGAGACACCTGCCCCACTTTTTTTTTTTTTTTCTCTATTCTTTTTATTTTAAATGTCTACACTTCCTCACCTGCACCTTGTTTTCACTACCTGTTGTGTACCTGGACGCTTGCCAATCACAGCTTGTGGCTACAGGCTTAACCATTATCGTTATTGTTACAAATTATTTTCAAATCTGTTGGACTGAACACTTAGGGTATGTTCACACGGCTTATTTACGGACGTAATTGGTGCGTTTTACGCCTCGATTTACGTCTGAAAATGCGCCTCGATAGCGTTGGCAAACATCTGCCCATTCATTAGAATGGGTCTTACGATGTTCTGTGCACACGGGCATTTTTTTTTTTTTTACGACCTGCTGTCAAAAGGCGGGGGCGTAAAAAAAAAAAAAGACGCCTGCGTCAAAGTGCCTGTCACTACTTCAGACGTAAATGGAGCCGTTTTCCATGCACTCCCAGCTCCACTTAACGGCCGTAATGGACGCAGCAAAAAGCGCCTTAACATGCCATTACGGCTGAAATTACGGTGCTGGTTTCTCCTGAAAACAGCCCCGTAATTTCAGCCATTACGGACGCTGCCGTGTGAACATACCCTTATGGTTCCTGCTTCAAAAAGTGCTCTTCGTCACTTGTGGTAAATGTTAACCATTGTCTTAGAAACAATATGCGGAATAATAGTTATCATGGGTAATTTTATTTCCTCTTGCTTATATAGCCCCATTATATTGAATAGCGCTGTATGGAGATGATCACCATCTACATCAATCCGTTTTCCAAATGCAATCTCGTGATTTTTGTAAGTAGCGCCGAACACCAGTGGTGGGTGCTTGCCACTGCTGACTAAACCCTATCTGCATGTCTAAACTGAGTGCTCCAGTTTATCTTTACAATGTTGGTGGGGTGAAAATTCTACCTACAGCATCTAGAATATACACCGAGTGCCACAGATAATATCCACATTATTTATTCATCGATCAATACGCTATGTAATAAAATAGTAATTTTAAATTCTAATATTTTGATTCAAAATAAGATTACACCATAAACTATAATAAATGTACTCTGTTTCTGGGCTTCCTACCCAAGGCCCCATGCATACGAGAGAAACTAATTGCGGACCGTGATACGGTGCACAATTATGGACCTGCCCAAGTCTGTTGGCAGCAGACACCTTTCCATATCGCTACAGAAGGGTGTCTGTGCCGTAAATTATGGAGCATGTCCTGCTTTTGGGTTTTTTTCGGCCGTGCTCCCATACTTTATGGGAGCACGGCACGAAAATGCAGCCCGTGGTGGCTGTCCGTGCTCGCAATCGCAGGCTGTGATTATGAACACAGCCGTGCCCATGAGGCATAAGGCTGGCCATACACACTAGATACTGTATATGTTCCTCCTGATCCCATCATAAACATGTACGCTTGGTCAAGAATTCATATATTCTGGATGGGCAGAAAGGCTCTGCCAGACAGCCAGCGGCTTATTTTCCCTTCAAACAAAAGGAGTGGGCGTGTTGATATCGAACTGACCGATCCTTTTCACCCCTGAAATTTGCTGTCGAGTGGAGAAGCCCACGTGCACATTAGATGGGTGTCCGATCCTTCTTTCATTAATCTAATGTGTACGGCCACCATAAAGCTTATATTAGCTTCTTGCACACCAACTTATTGGGTGGTGGGTGTATACATATGCTTTGCAATAGTTCAAGGAATCTGTTAGCAGTTTTGAGGCCACTGTGAATGGCCACAAAACTGACTGCAATATAGTGGACGTCATTGCAACGTTACCGTTTATCGCAGTCATGTAAGTTGCTTGACTGAGTAACCGACATTTAATTCTCCCAATGAGGGGGTTGCAAGTGCCACTCTCTGCTCTGAATGCCGGATCTAATGCCCAATCGGGAGACTGTTAGGGCTGTCCCTCACATCAGACGGAGTCAGCAGTTTTAAGGCCTCGAAACTGCTGTCAGATTCACTTTAACAAGTGAATTACACAGCTCGGAAGAAAATAATTAACTTAGGTTACAGATATATCAAATACATATTCATTCTCTACTACGTGGGTCACTTTAACGGGCAATAAGGGTTGACCGATATTTATAGAACAATTTTTATGTTGTATATTACAGTTTAGCATATACAGCTTTTGGTCATTGCATTAAGAAAAATACTTTCTCAAGGCAATCCTTAAAAATAGAAGGTACACAAGTATTTCACTTTTTTTTGTAAACTGGCGGATTCCAGAGGGTGCGGCCCAAACGTGTGTTTCTGGCTTACCAAACATCTAGCAAGTGCCTTTCTATTAATAGGTACATTTTAATAGTGTGATGTATGACTGATATGACAGTAATAGTCTACTTCTTACGTAGTGCTTGCAGTCAAATTCATGTTTACGTTTCATGCCAACTGAAGCCTTTACTGAGTCCCAGCCGGATCTTCCGGTCTTTCTAGGTTTATCTAACTGATGTATCTATAGAAAGAGCTGTGACGTGACTGAAAACTTTATCAACTGAAAAGAAAGATTTTTTTTTTTGATTTTTTTTAAAGTTTCTCGGTGAGTTTTAGGCCTGGTTTACACAAGCGTGTGCGTTTTGCGTGTGCAAAAGGCACTTAACAGCGCCGTGTGTCATCAGCGTATGATCCGCGGCTGTGTGATTTTCGCGCAGCCGCTATCATTATTACACTCCGTTTGGATGTTTGTAAACAGAAAAGCACGTGGTGCTTTTCTGTTTACATTCAGAGTTTGACAGCTGTTGCGCGAATCACGCATGTCCCACGGAAGTGCTTCCGTGCGGTGCATGTGATTTTCACGCACCCATTGACTTCAATGGGTGTGTGATGCGCGAACAGCGCACAAATATAGGACATGTCGTGAGTTTTTTTTTCAGCGGACTCTCACTGAGCAAAACTCACGGACTGTCTGCATGTCCCCATAGACTTAAATAGGTCCGTACGACACGCGTGAAAAGTATGCACGTCGCACGGACGTATATCACGCGCGTGTAAACGAGGCCTTAAGGTAAATGTGAAACATAATGCAAAATTTATATCCACCTCTAACTACTTTATCATACTATATAATGATTGAACTTTTATAGGTCCACAAACATTATACTTGGCACTGGTTAATAAAACCCTTTTCCAGTTGTACAGGAAAATTCCTTGGAGCCAGCCGGCCGTTCTATTGATGTCACTGCATGGTCATCCTACTAAATGATCTGTTCCCACTATATCCACCCATACCGTAAACCCATACTGGAGCAGTACTTTAGACTAGTAGGCTCAGTCTTCAGTTAGTGAGGGAAAGGACAGACCACATTAGCGCAGATATCTTGTGGCTAGGATCTCAATAATAATTCTGTCTATAACATCCCTCTAGTAGCAGCTACTGAAATGGCAGGATTTAATAAGGCTAATAATTCACATATCTGCTCTTTAACCTTTTCCTTAGACAAAAATTTACTATGCCCATTACAACATGAAGGAAGTGCTATCTTGTAGTGCGCTTAGGGGGTTGTCATTCCACTTCACATAGACATCGGTGGGGAAGCAGAGCTGACTTTTCAGGTGATGTTTCAGAATAAGTAGTTGTGTGTATGTGGAATAACACTTTCTGACCATTATGTGACTTGTAAGTGGCATTATTTAGCAGTTTTCCCCTCCGATAATTCTCGGTTATCTCAAAGCAAGTGGGTGGAGCCTAACTGCTATCATGTCTTCTATTCACTGCATACATAGAAGAGAGAATCCTGTTTGCCTATCGCTTACATATAAATAGAGGCAGTAGTAGCATGGAGGACATTATACAGCAGTAATGACCAGTGTAGCTGAGAATCCAGCACTGGGATGATATAGAAATCCTACCATTGCGTCTGTGTTTTTCTTTCTGCTCCTACTTCCTCCTCCTGTCCCCAAAAGCTGCCCCATACAGTATAATGCCCCTTTAGCTGTCTCTAGTGCCAGTGCCCACATAAATAGTGGCACATAGCACCACTGTGCACATGTAGATAGTGCCATATCCTCTGTAGATAGCGCCATTGGGGCTCCCTCTAGGAGCAGAATCCCCAGCTGTAACGTCGGCAATGTTCTAACCAGGGATCTCGCTCCTAATGTTTCTGTCCATATATGGACAGTGATGTCAGGGGTTCCCTCTAGGAGCGGAATCCCTGCCCAGAGCGTCGTCAACACTCTGAAGGGGATTCCGTTCCTGGAGGAGACCCTGATGTCACTGTCCATATATGGACAGTGACGTCAAGGGCTTTTGCGGGCTCAGCGCTTAAAGTAGCGCTGTGGCTGTCGTGTCCTAGACGAGTGGAGGAGCTCCCTCTGCTCTGTACTAATGCTAAAGCAGAGAGCTGACTGTTTCCTGCTTCAGCATTGGGTTCAACTGTATCTGCTTCCTGTGGACACAGATGCAGTTGACACCAGGACATACCACTGACTGCCCGGGACAACAAGACACCGCCCCGAATTCGGGACTGTCCTGCTGAATCCGGGACGGTTGGGAGGTAGGATTTAAGGGGTTGTCTAGGAGTACAAAAACATGGCTTCTTTCTTCCAGAAACAGCGCCACACCTGAAAACAAGTTGTGCCTGGTATTGCAGCTTGGTTTCATGAAAATGGTGTAGGGCTGAGTTGCAATACCACATACAACCTTTGGATGGGTGTGGCACTGTATTGGGCAGAAAGCAGCATTGTTTTTCTAATGCTGGACAACCCCTTTACGATTAAAGGAGCCTTTATACCCACACTGGTGAGGGGGATGAGCTGTCTACATGAGAGATATCACTGAGAGGGGTTCTGTTAGCAGTGGGTAGAGAAGCTGTGAGAAATAGAATTTACCTGTCATTCTAGCGTTAAGTGCTGGTGCCATTGCCCTTACCCCAATTCATTCTATGTTAGTACCGTGTTTAATAAAGATACCAGAGGGCCCGATTCTCATCATAGAGCATACAGGAGTTTAGACCTATGAAATACATTAGCTCATTCTCTAACATACAATCTAATAAACAGTTAGAACCTGGTTTAAAGGGGGCAGTGGGCCCTCTTACCTGTCGGGCCCCCGTGCAACTACACAGGTCGCAGATACGATATGTCTGCCAATGCTTCTTACTTATGCCTATGATGTGTCAGAAGATAGGCATAATTATAGCTGAGAACAAGATATCAACGTTGTCTCTGTTATAATATATCTCTGTGTAATTATTATTATTTTTTTTCCATAGACACAACCTAATAAAACATGCATATTTTTTTGTTTTAGGAGACCAAATATTTTCTGCTGATATATGGCTACATTCATATTCGCTGTGACTTGTTTCTTATGAAGATACCTAGGGAGTGTTTTGCTGTTTTAGTTCCCTGAAGACTTCATTCGTCCTCCTCCATTAAGAAATGTGTGCAAACACTTACACGCCTATATCATTTGCTTGCTTACGTTATTTAAAAGCTATAAACTGAAAGTGTGAGGAAAACACAAGGAAACAGCAACTTTATATGCTTTATATTGGGTTTGCAATTCCGGTTCCATGCATTGATTTATACAGATAAATATAATTGGATTCTCTACAATAGATTCCAAATAACTTTCTAATGGAAATATGTATTACATAAGCAGGGCTGCCACCAGCAATTCCTGGGACACATACTGCGAAGAAGTCTATGCCCCCTTATGGAGGGGTTAAGAGGAAACACAACTTGCAGGTGCGTCAGGTGCAAGGTGGAATGAGATTTTGCGGGAGGTAGGAGCTTTGTGAGAAGACAGAAAATAAAGACAGGCGGGTTCTGTTTGAGGGAGAGTGGACAGAAGCATGTGACGGGCTCTGAGGGAGGGCAAGGACACGGAAGAAAAAAGGTTGAAAGGGATTTCTATGGGGAGGAAGGGCACAGAAGGTGGAAGGGTACTGCATGGGATGGAGGGGGGCATAAAGTTGCAGGAGCAGGTGTGCAGGAGGAGAGAGGGGCTCTGCTATGGTAGTCCATATATGGACAGTGATGTCAGGGGCTTCCCCAGCTGGAGTCCTGCAGCAGAGCGCTACTAGCTTTCTGCCTGAGATTCCTCCTCTGCTCCTGACATCACTGTCCATATATGGACAGTGATGTCAGGGGCTTCCCCAACCGGAATTCCAGAGCAGATCCGCTTCTAGCACTCTCCCTGGGACTCCTGCTCTGCTCCTGACATAACTGTCCATATATGGACAGTGATGTCAGGGGCTTCCCCAGCTGGAGTCCTGCAGCAGAGCGCTACTAGCTTTCTGCCTGGTACTCCTGCTCTGCTCCTGACATCACTGCCCATATATGACCATCGCTCCCCGCTATGAGCGTACCGGCAGGGTTTAAATAGCTCTGCGTCGGTACACTCAGGGGCTGGAGCTAGCGGAGTCTGGCCTCCCACACCCGAGCTAGCTGGGTCCTGCCACCACACCACCAACGAGAGCTACTTACCTGCTCCACTATGGACCGGCTCACCTCTCTTGTCGCCTGTCCTGCCTGCCTCCTGCCTGCCTCCTGCTCCACCAACGAACTCCTGCACGGACGCTCCCCAACACCAACGAGTGCTAAGTATCTAATGCAGCAACAGCTGCATTTAACCCTTTCCCATCTCTCCCTATTCCCCTAGAACAACCCTTTCACCCCTGTCCTAGCCCTGCACTTTAAACCTCTCTCCCCTACACTGCAGCAAGATCCTGAGTTAACCCTTTGCCTCACATCCCCATAGTCACTACTTAACCCTTGATTCTCCTGGAACCCTGAGTTAACCCTTGAACCCATGCTGTCCCAGAGTCCCTGAGTTAACCCTTGCTGCCCCATAGTCCCTGAGTTAACCCTTGCTGTTGTATCCCTGGTTAACCCTTGAACCCTTAGCGCTCTGCCTGGGACTCCTTCTCTCCCTCTGACATCACTGTCCATATATGGACATTGATGCCATGGGCTTCCGCAGGGACAGAATCCCAGAGCACAGCCGCTAGCACTCTGCCTGGGACTCCTTTTCTCCTCCCGACATCGCTGTCCATAAATGGACGACGTCAGCGACAGCACCCAGCCTCCAAGTGGGCCCCCCACCCCGAGGGTAGTGGGCCCCGGCACTTGCCCGGGTTTGCCTGCTGCTGCGCCGACCCTGGAAAGGCCAATAACTTAAGTTTGGAGATCTCGAGTTTTCAAGATGAAAATTGGTGCGGACAGATGCTCAGATGATTGGGGCACTTTCATTTGGCTGAGGTCCCAGCTCTCAGACCTTAGACCTGGATAATAGCGTTTGAAATGGGCCTCTGGGTTTTGCAGTACTGACTCATGATGAAGCTTTTTCCATTTGCTTAAGATAAAAGCCAAAAATAATAAGTGAATTATCCAGACAACACGTACAGTCAGAGCTAGGTGGGTGCAGTGTTGTTTGAGTGTCAGGAATATCTGACTTGCCTTTCAGGGAATATATCATTCTGATGATTCACTTGGGTCTCTCCAACTAAACATTTATTGTTAGATCCAAGTTATGTGTGATGTTACAAATGAAGTGCTGAGTAACAGCATCCTCATGTCTCAAGAATCAAACCTTATTGTAAACGGTCCTTCATTCCAGGATCTATTACTAGAATTTTCTGTGACTTACTTGCTGGATCATTCAGTTAGAGCTGTTTTTTCTCAGAACTGACACTCTTTAGTATGGCGATCTGTTCATATAATTTTAGTCTGCTCACATGTTGCGGTCGAATCTAGTTTTTTGCAAAACCACAGTTTGATCGCAGCGTGTGAATATTCCTTAAGGCCGGGTTCCCACATAACGTAAACTCTGTGGAATATCCGCAACAGAATTCTGTAAGAAAGTTCCGCAGCATTTACAGTAGCAGCAAAGTGAATAAGATTTAAGCCAATCTCATGCACATGCTGCAGAAAAAATCTGCAGCCAAAATGTTCGAAAATTGACTGCTGTGCGGAATTTAAATCTGCACAACATGTCAATTTATAGTGCGGATTCGTTGCTCTTCTGTAGCGGGTTTTCCTCATTGAAGATAATACTTATAGCCCGACCGTTGTCATAAGAACGCTTTCTTCTGTTGTCTGTCCAGGCCGGCCTCCTGAGATGACGTTTCATCCTATGTGACTAGGCTGCAGTGGTTACAATGGCTGCCGCGTCATCTCAGGATGTCGGACTGCACGGACAACGGAGAGATACGTCGCCATGACATCGGTCGATTGTAAGTATAGACTTTTTTTCAAACGCTGTTTTCCGCAGCGGATATTCCGCCCAAAAAACTGCACCACTATTTGGTGCAGTTTTTCGGGTGGAATTCGCTGCGGGTTTTAGGTCGGGTACACTGCATACTTATACGCAGCGTATCCGACCCTTGGGAACCCAGTCTAACTCTTAGAATTAGGAGCCCTTCACGTCACACTCTTTCCCTATGCTTAGCGTGTATGTCGGGAAAGCTCCTGATGTACACACAATAAACGTGTACATAGGGCTCCATTAGCTCCACGGAGGCCGAAAGGATAAAAGAGCTTTACACTGCATGCCCTCCCCTACCGGTAAATTCTCTCCTCCGCAGAGCATTGCCGGGCTCCAGAGCTGCATAATGCCACAATCAGAATACATTTCCTGTTGGACAGTTGAACAAATTACTAATATGCAGATATCGATAGATTGCCACATCCTTATCAATAATCATTTTGTCATTCGCATAATATTATTTGTCACTTGATATCAGTCCCAGCAATGTCACTCGAACACATGGATGCCCCATTATTCCATGATTCTATTTTAATGTATGTCTTGCCTTCAACCCTTGTCATGATCTAATATTAACCAAAACGAAACATTTCCTTGCACTTCTTCACAGAAATCAGATTAAAATCGATCAAATCAGAATATATCACATCCAGGTTAACAGAATGGAAATACAATGGCTGAGCCTCATAAAGAAGACATCGTATGGAAACACCATAATATCCGAATCCAATCTTGTAAGTCTAGCAGTTAGATCACTTCCAGCACTCTCTCAACCATTAAGTACTGTATGATCAAGAGATAATCAGTAAGAACTCATCATTCAGCCACTATGCATAATATCAGATGGTGGTCATTTTAAAGTAATGATATTGAGGCGCATGGTCAACTGCCATTTTACTATATAGTGCTGCACATAACATACAATTATTTATTATCTTGATTGCACCATCTAGTGACTAAAACAGGAACTTGTTAAAAAATAATTTGTGGGTGTTTTAGTTTTTTGCTTTTTTCCCCCGTCATGTTTTTATTCTATTACGCTTATTCATATGAAAGGAAAACTAAATATGAAATATTGCCGTTTTCACATTGTTCACTACAAGTCAACACAAGAACCTTGTTTTAAATCTTCTAAATCTTGTTTTACATTGGACAAAGGAAAACTGTATGTTAGCATCTCATTATAATTTTTCAACAGAGAGCTAATGATATAATGACATGTACATTGAAGCCTCTTTGAGCCGAAAACCTCTTTGATTCCTGGTCTCCAACATGGCTGTAGCGTCCATGGCCGCGGGCCGTCGGGTTTACTCACCTCCCGACGCCCGCAGCCATGGATCCGTGAGCGCTGATCCCCGTCTCCCTCCTAGGAGACGCCAGCGCTCACTTCCGCTCCGTTCGGCTGTATCCCGTAGTGTGCTCGCGCCCGGCCTTATAGGGCCAGCGCGCGCTAATAGGAAATCGTCATCATCATCAACTGCCACGATTTCCTGGTCTATATGAAGGCCCCTGGCCTTCTAATCCTTGCCTGAGCGTTGTTAATTTTCACAGTCTGTCTTGCAAATGGTCCCTTGGTGTTTCCCGTTCCAATTGTTACCCGTGCCTTGTTACCCGTTCCTGTTTCCCGTGCTGTGCCTTAGTATCGAGTCTTGCCACGTCCTGTGTCTTCTGCCACGTCCTGTGCCATCTGCCACGTCCGGAGGAAACCGCCACATCCTGTGTCATCTGCCACGTCCGGAGGAATCCGCCACATCCTGTGTCATCTGCCACATCCGGAGGAATCCGCCACGTCCTGTGTCATCTGCCACGTCCGGAGGAATCCGCCACATCCTGTGTCTTCTGCCACATCCGGAGGAGTTCGCCACGTCTGGTGCAACTTGCGGCTCCTGTGTCATCCGCCACGTTTGGTGCCATCTGCTGCACCCATCTCATCTGTGCCAGAGCTGCGGCGACCATCTGGACTATTCAGGTACCCTTGTGCGGGACATTGTATTTCTGGGGTGTCCTGTTGTTTGGCCAGCTGCCTCCCCGCTGCGGCGGTTCGGCCTAGTGAGTCCACTAACCCGCTCCGTGACAGTACGCTCAGGTCATGGACCCCGCTGGTCAACCTGAGACTTTGATGACACAAGCCATGCTGGCCGAGATGGAGGATCTCCAGTCACGACAAGACCAGCTCCTCCTGTCGGTGAATGCCATAGCCCATCGGCTGCTTGCTCCAACCACAGTCGTCACCGCACCCGTTCCTGCGGTTCCGCCTGCTACACTTCCTGTCTGTACTGGTACCAACCCCCTGTGTTTCTTGCCGCTACCTCCACGCTATGACGGAGATCCGAGGTCCTGCAGGGGATTTTTGAATCAGTGCCTAATCCATTTCAGACTACAGGCCAGGTCCTTCTGTTCGGATGACGTCAGGATCTCCTTCATCATCTCTCTCCTTACTGGCAAAGCCCTGGCATGGGCTAATCCTCTGTGGCAACATCAGGGACCAGAGACCCGGGACTTGCAGTGCTTCCTACAGACCTTTCGCTCGATCTTTGAGGAACCTGGGAGAGTTTCTTCGGCTGCTGCAGCCTTGCTAACCCTACACCAGGGAGACCTCTCCGTGGGCGAGTATGCCATCCAGTTCCGTATCCTGGCTGCTGAATTGACCTGGAACAACGAGGCTTTGGTGGCTACGTTCTGGCAGGGACTGTCTTCAGGGATCAAGGACGAGCTGGCTGCTCGTGATTTGCCATCTACCCTGGACAATCTTATCCTACTCGCCTCCCGAGTTGACATGAGGATCCGGGAACGTTCCCAAGAGGTTCTCCGGGAGAGAGAACTTCCCAGGCTGGATTCTGCTGTCCCACAATCCCCCTCTGTCATCCCATCAGAGGATCCGATGCAGAGTAATTATGTCAAGTTGTCTACCCAGGAGAGACAACGCAGACGCACTTCTGGATTTTGTTTGTATTGCGGCCATGGAGGCCATATTGTGCATCTGTGTCCCCAGAAGCCAGAGAAACCCCCTTGCCTAGGATTGGTTGGAGAGACAAACCTAGGTGGAACAGAGCATTCGGTTCCAAATTGACTATTTCTGTGACTCTAGTATCCGGCGACAGGACGCATCAAGTCTCTGCCTATCTTGACTCTGGCTCTGCTGCAAATTTCATCCAGAAAGAGCTTGTGGATCATCTTCAGCTGCCCACAGTTCCCCTGGAGACATCTTTGGCTGTTGCCTCAGTTAATGGACTGCCTCTGCCTGATCCCATCATTACTAAGACCAAGCCGTTGAAGCTCCAGGTTGGAGTCCTGCATTCTGAATTCATTTCTTTCCTCGTTTTGCCAAAGGCCATCAATCCTGTTCTACTGGGCCTGCCTTGGCTTCGACTACATGCCCCAGTCCTGGACTGGAATTCTGGAGAGGTTCTCCAATGGGGCTCCAAGTGCCATGGTCGTTGTCTGTTGCAGATCCATCCTGTCAAGCCTTCTCTGCCTCAGTCGTTGGCGGGACTGCCTCCCCAATTTGCTCAATATGCAGAAGTTTTCAGCAAAAGGGGGGCTGAGACGCTGCCTCCACATCGAACTTATGACTGCCCCATTGAACTGGTTCCTAATGCCTCGCTCCCCCGTGGACCGGTATATCCTCTCTCCTTGCCAGAGTCCCTATCCATGTCGGCCTATATCAAGGAGAATCTGGAGAGGGGTTTCATACGAAAGTCTTCCTCCCCGGCCGGGGCTGGATTCTTCTTCGTTAAAAAGAAGGACGGATCCCTTCGTCCCTGCATTGACTACAGGGGCCTCAACCTGATCACAGTCAAGAACAAATACCTGTTGCCACTAATTTCTGAGCTGTTTGATCGCATACGAGGAGCCAAAATTTATTCTAAGCTAGACCTGCGGGGGGCTTACAATCTAGTCCAGATTCGCCGGGGTGATGAATGGAAGACGTCTTTTAACACCCGGGACGGGCACTACGAATACCTGGTGATGCCCTTCGGACTGTGTAACGCTCCCGCAGTGTTTCAGGAGTTCGTTAACGATATCCTCCGAGATCTACTCTATGTCTGTGTTGTTGTTTATCTCGATGATATTTTGATTTTCTCCCCAGATCAGACGACCCATCGGAGGCATGTCCATCAGGTTCTACTACGATTAAGCGAGAATCATTTATACGCCAAGCTGGAGAAGTGCGTCTTTGAGAAGAGTTCTCTGCCCTTCCTGGGCTACATCATCTCGGATCAAGGCCTCAAGATGGATCCTGAGAAAGTGAAAGCTGTCCTGGAGTGGCCACATCCTCAAGGCTTAAGGGCCATACATCGGTTCCTGAGATTCGCCAATTTCTACCGGCAGTTTATTCCTAACTTCTCTTCTCTGACGACCCCCATCTCGTCCCTTACCAAGAAGGGTGTGAACGCCAAAGTGTGGACTCCAGAGGCAGAGTCCGCATTAATTAGCCTCAAGAGAGCCTTCACTTCAGCCTCGATCCTCCATCATCCTGACGTATCTCGGCAGTTCTCACTGGAAGTGGACGCTTCCTCTGTTGGTGCAGGTGCACTTCTGTTCCAGAGGAGCTCCAAAGGAAAGGCAGTGGTATGTGGCTACTACTCAAGACTGTTTTCTTCTGCTGAGCGCAATTACTCCATTGGAGATCGGGAGCTACTGGCCATCAAATTGGCCCTGGAGGAGTGGAGACATCTTCTAGAGGGCGCTGCTCATCCCATCCTGATCTTCACCGACCACAAGAACCTCACCTACCTTCAGTCTGCACAACGACTGAATCCCCGTCAAGCCAGGTGGTCGCTGTTTTTTACCCGTTTCCAATTTCTGCTCCACTACCGTCCCGCAGACAAGAATGTGAGGGCCGATGCCCTGTCCAGATCGTTTGAGACGGAAGACACGGTGGAGTCCCTTCAGACTATCATAGACCCGTCCTGCGTTGTTACCGCTTATCCTCTGCAGATTAGAGACATCCCTCCTGGGAGGACGATTGTTCGGTTGGCTGACAGGAGAAGAATTCTCCGCTGGGGACACAGTTCTAAACTGGCTGGGCACGCTGGTGTCCGTAAAACCCGAGACCTGATTGCTCGTCACTTCTGGTGGCCCACGCTACCTAAATATGTTCTGGACTTTGTCTCTGCTTGCACGGTGTGTGCCTCTAACAAAGTGACTCACTCCAAGCCTGCCGGCCTGCTTCAACCTCGGCCTGTACCCAGTGCCCCCTGGCAGCACATCGCAATGGACTTCGTCATTGACCTTCCTCCCTCAGCAGGATGCAACACCATCTGGGTGGTGGTGGACCGGTTCACTAAGATGGCACATTTTATCCCGCTGACCGGCCTACCTTCTGCTCCTCGTCTGGCGAGTCTCTTCATTCTACACATCTTTCGCTTGCATGGCTTGCCTCTACACATCATGTCAGATCGGGGTGTTCAGTTTACGTCAAAGTTCTGGAGAGCCCTCTGTAAACTCCTGGATGTGAGTTTGGACTTTTCCTCAGCCTATCACCCCCAGTCCAATGGGCAAGTTGAAAGGATCAACCAAATCATGGAGAATTATCTCTGCCACTTCATCTCTTCACAGCACGATAACTGGGTACAGCTTCTTCCATGGGCCGAGTTTTCATACAACAACCACACAAGTGAGTCCACCACCTCCACTCCATTTCACATCGTGTACAGTCAACATCCCAGATTCCCTCTTCCTGTGTCGACTTCATCTCAGGTATCCGCTGCTGACTCTGCATATGGGGACTTCCTGCAAATCTGGCAACAGACCCGGTTCTCTATTTACCTGCTGTAGATCGCATGAAGCGAAAGGCGGATACTAGGAGAAGAGAGTATCTTCCGGGGACTAAAGTTTGGCTGTCCTCTCATAACATTCGCTTGAGGGTGCCTTCATACAAGTTTGCTCCCAGGTTCCTTGGTCCTTTCAAGATCCTGCAACAGATCAACCCTGTCTCCTATAAACTGCGGCTGCCTCCTACCCTCAGAATCCCTAACTACTTCCATGTGTCCCTCCTGAAACCAGTGGTCCTGAAGCGCTACAGCAAGACTTCTAGTTCCAAAGTTGCCCCCAGCGGTCCTTCTGATGTATTCGAGGTAAAGGAGATCCTGGACTGCAAAAGGGTAGGAGGAAGGACTTTCTATTTGGTGGACTGGAGAGGGTTTGGTCCTGAGGAGAGGTCCTGGGAGCCAGAAGAGAACCTTAGCGCTCCTGCTCTTATTAAAAAATTCCTCTCTCGCTCTGGCCCCAAGAAGAGGGGGCATAAGAGGGGGGATACTGTAGCGTCCATGGCCGCGGGCCGTCGGGTTCACTCACCTCCCGACGCCCGCAGCCATGGATCCGTGAGCGCTGTTCCCCGTCTCCCTCCTAGGAAACGCCAGCGCTCACTTCCGCTCCGTTCGGCTGTGTCCAGTAGGGTGCGTGCGCTAATCATCATCAACTGCCACGATTTCCTGGTCTATAAGAAGGCCCCTGGCCTTCTAATCCTTGCCTGAGCGTTGTTCGTTTTCCCAGTCTGTCTTGCAAATGGTCTCTTATTGTTTCCCGTTCCAATTGTTACCCTTGCCTTGTTACCCGTTCCTGTTTCCCGTTCTGTGCCTTAGTATCGAGTCTTGCCACGTCCTGTGTCTTCTGCCACGTCCTGTGTCATCTGTCACGTTCGGAGGAATCTGCCACATCCTGTGTCATCTGCCACGTCCGGAGGAATCCCCCACGTCCTGTGTCATCTGCCACGTCCGGAGGAATCCGCCACGTCCTGTGTCATCTGCCATGTCCGGAGGAATCCGCCATGACCTGTGTCTTCTGCCACGTCCGGAGTAGTCCGCCACGTCTGGCGCAACTTGCGGCTCCTGTGTCATCCGCGATGTTTGGCGCCATCTGCTGCACCCATCTCATCTGTGCCAGAGCTGCGACCACCATCTGGACTATTCAGGTACCCTTGTGCGGGACATTGTATTTCTGGGGTGTCCTGTTGTTTGGCCAGCTGCCTCCCCGCTGCGGCGGTTCGGCCTAGTGAGTCCACTAACCCACTCCGGGACAATGGCTTTCATCTCATTTCTAGTCCTCAACATGGCTCCCCTCTCATTCCTAGTCCCCAACATGGCTCCCCTCTCAATACTAGTCCCCAGCATGTCTCCCCTCTCAGTCCTTGTACCCAACATGACTCCCTTTCATTCCTAGTCCCCAGCACGGCTCCCCTCTCATTCCTGATCCCCAGCATAGCACCCTTCTCATTCCTGTTCTGCAGCATAGCTTCTCTCTCATTCCTAGTCCTCAACATTCATGGCACCCCTCTCATTCCTTGTCCCCAGCATGGTTTCCCTCTCATTCCTAGTCCCCAGCATGGCTCCCCTCTCATTCCTGGTCCCCAGTATGGCTCCCCTCTACTTCTTGGTTCCCATCATAGCAACCCTCTCATTCCTGGTCCACAGCATGGCATCCCTCTCTTTATAAGTACCCAGCATGGCTCCCCTCTCATTCCTAGTCCGCCACCAAAAACGCCACTAAAAATACCACAAAATACCAGAAACTTTCTGTTTGAAGGAGGCCTAGAGGGGTTTTCTAGGACTGTTACGTTGATAACCTATCCAGAGAATATGCCATCAATATTTGATCGGTGATCCTTTAATGCCTGGAGCTAAGTTGAGCTGAAAAACCATTCCTGACTTGCTACTGACAACTATTTGAATCGTCACTTAAACATTGTATCACTGCCTGTCTACATGAAGCAAGTGAATTTTAAAACACATAAATCACTTTTACTAGCCCATGCAGAGCAGCGTGTTTAGAGCTATTAATATGGACATTATTAGTATTAGCCCTTTAAAACTAACCAAGAGGATGGCAGTTTGGCAACTGTAGGCAATCATGCTGTAAGCAAGAAGACACACACATATATACAGAATAGTAAAATATTATAATCAAAAGTTTTTGTAAAGTTGCTTCATTTTCTTTTCATATACATTGAAGCAAAAAAATTTAATAAAACAGTTCAGTTTGGAAAATTTTATATTTGCTTTTTTATTCCCAAGCCCTGCTGACTTTCCTGAAGTATTCTTAAAGTGAAACTCCAGGGAAATTTTCATTAGTAAAATGCAACTACTAGGGTCATGTAATATACCAGTACTAATATTTCTTTCACGCTGGTCCTTTTAAATGAAAGTTTCCAAAGTGTTCTGTACCAAGCACAAATCACAGCAGCCCACACATGTATGTGGTTAGCACATACACTTGCTATATACAGACACACATCTACTACTTAAAGAGGCTTTGTCACCAGATTTTGCAACCCCTATCTGCTATTGCAGCAGATAGGCGCTGCAATGTAGATTACAGTAACGTTTTTATTTTTAAAAAACGAGCATTTTTGGGCAAGTTATGACCATTTTTGTAGTTATGCAAATGAGGCTTGCAAAAGTCCAAGTGGGCGTGTTTAAAGTAAAAGTCCAACTGGGCGTGTATTATGTGCGTACATCGGGGTGTTTTTACTACTTTTACTAGCTGGGCGTTCTGACGAGAAGTATCATCCACTTCTCTTCAGAACGCCCAGCTTCTGGCAGTGCAGACACACAGCGTGTTCTCAAGAGATCTCGCTGTGACGTCACTCACTTCCTGCCCCAGGTCCTGCATCGTGTCGGACGAGCGAGGACACATCGGCACCAGAGGCTAGTGGATTCTGCAGCAGCATCGGCGTTTGCAGGTAAGTCGATGTAGCTACTTACCTGCAAACGCTGATGCTGCTGCAGAATCCACTAGCCTCTGGTGCCGACACGATGCAGGACCTGGGGCAGGAAGTGAGTGACGTCACAGCGTGATCTCTCGAGAACACGCTGTGTGTCTGCACTGCCAGAAGCTGGGCGTTCTGAGGAGAAGTGGATGATACTTCTCGTCAGAACGCCCAGCTAGTAAAAGTAGTAAAAACGCCCCGATGTACGCACATAATACACGCCCAGTTGGACTTTTACTTTAAACACGCCCACTTGGACTTTTGCAAGCCTCATTTGCATAAATACAAAAATAGTCATAACTTGGCCAAAAATGCTTGTTTTTTAAAAATAAAAACGTTACTGTAATCTACATTGCAGCGCCTATCTGCTGCAATAGCAGATAGGGGTTGCAAAATCTGGTGACAGAGCCTCTTTAAGGCTTGTTCACACATAACGGAATTGCTGCAGAAAATTTCTGCAGCATTTCCGCTAAAACTAGCAGACATTCTGCTGCGAAAAAAAACGCACAATTTTCTGCGTTTTTTTTTACTGCAGAAAATAGTGCGTATTTTGCTGTGTTTTTTCCCAAGTCTGTGAGATGGCGATATTTCCTCTGAAAAACGCAGGAAGTCATTCCACTATTCGCAGCAGAAATTGACATGCTGTGGAACAAAAAATACGCACCGCAGGTGAATTTCAGGACTGAAATATTACGCAGCGTATGGATGACATTTGCTCATTCACACCCACTTTGCTGCTGCTGTATTCTGCTGCGTATTTTTCATCCGCAATTACGGACGAAAAATATGCAGCAATTCCATTACACATATTCACATAGAGAATTGACATACTAACTACCTATGAGGAGACATACGTACTATATACATGGATCAAACGTACTACATTTGTGCAGACATACATAAATACTGTACATACACACATAACAATAAATACACATGTACTTGCACTTGCTACATAGAAATACACACATTGAATAACAGAAAGTCTCCCAGATCATGGCCACTACTAAGCATTTTAAAGCATTATACAAGCAATTAAGAATTAGAGCTTCAAGTCCCCTAGCGAGAGTAATAATAAAAAAAAGTGTAATAAAAAAATTACGCAAAATATAAAAAAATTCAATAAATAATTTTTATTCTAAAAAAGGAGTATATTTAGTTAAAATAGTGAACTATAAAAAAAAAAATACACATGGTGTATCACCACAATTGGCATGACCAGTAGAATAAAGATAACATAATATTTATACCACAAAATTGAATGCTCAAAAGCTATAGTGGGTTTCAATAAATCATATGTACCCAAAATGGTGCCATTAAAACTACAACTCGTCCTGCAAAAAATAAGCACTTATATCGCTACGTTGACGGAAAAGTTAAAAAAGTTATGGCTCTTGGAATGTGGTGACACAACATTTTTTTTCCCCATAAAACAACTTTTTATTGTGCAAAAGTACTAAAATATGAAATAAACTATACATATTTGCGATTACTGCAATCGTAATGACCTATAGAAAATTATCTATTTGCTATTACCGCAATCAGTTATATTGGCGGGGAAGCTGCAGGGAATTATGTGCCAATATTTCAAATAGATGACCCTGCGATAAATAGGCTGTCCGGGTCTACCACAGCTGCTTTTACTTGGCAGCTACCAGCTCTGTCTCTATAATGTCCATATGTCCTAACGAGGCATATAGAAAGTTTTTTTTTCTCATGAGACAACCACTAAGGGCACGGCCAGACGTCGCAGAGTTTTTCCGATGCAAATGTTGGTGCAGATTTGGGGCAATTACGCAACAAATCTGCAGAAACATTTGAATATTTGACAGGTAATTCAGACATTGCAGAAAAGACAGCGGATTTGCCACAGATTTCAGTTTTTGCATTGCAAAGGCTGAAATCCGCAGTGAAATTCCGCTTCTTCTCCGCAACAGACAGTGCATGCTGCGGAGGGAAAATTCCGCACCGCGGCCTATAGTCCGCAGCTGAGTTTTCCGCAACGTCTGAACTAACTTGTCTAAAAATGTATTGAAACCACTGTAAAAAACGTACGCTGGAGAATTCCACTACGGACTGTCCGCAGCAGAATTCCACAGCAATTCCGCACGTCCGGCCGTGCCCTTAAATGGCTCCTCTGCATGGCCATATTATGGTCAGTGTATATGAATACCAAGGTATCAAGGAACCAATGTAATATGTTATACACAGATTTATCAAAAATAGACAAAAGTGGAGAAGTCGACCGTAGTTACAAATTAAATTCCCCCTTTAATTTTTCAAGGGCCCTTTGGAAAATGAAGGCAGCAACCTGATTAGTTGCCCGTGACAACTACTCCACCTTTCTTGTGAATACGTTTTGACACATTTCTCACATTTACATGATTGTATCATCTAAACGACACTTTATGGACAAAAGTGTTGGGACACCTACACATTACACCTGCAGGAGCTTATATGACATCCCATTCTAAATCCATAGGTATTAATATGGAATTGGTCCCCTGTTTGCAGCTAAAACAGCTTCAACTCTTCTGAGAAGGCTTTCTACAAAATTTTGGAGCGTGTCTGTGCGAACTTTTGCAGAGCATTTGTGATTTCTGATACTGATGTAGGACGAGAGGGCCTGGCTAGCAACCTCCAATCTAGTCCATCCCAAATGTGTTCGATGAGTTTAAGATCAACGCTCTATGCGGGCCAGTCAAGTTCTTCTACACCAAACTCACCTAACCATGACTTTATGGACCATGCTTTGTGCACTGGGGCACAGACATGATGGAGCCTTCCCCAAACGGTTCCCAAAAAGTTGGAAGCATACAACTGTCCAAAAGATCTTGGTATGCTGAAGCATTAAGATTTCCCTTCACTGGAACTAAGGGGCCTAGGTCAACCCCTGAAAAACAACCCATAGTATTATCCCTCCTCTGCAAATCTTTACTGTTGGCACAATGCAGTCAGGCAGGTAACGTTCTCCTGGCATTCATCAAACCCAGACTCGTCCATCAGACTGCCAGATAGAGAAGGGCGATTAGTCACTCCACATAACACGTTTCCACTGCTCCACAGTCCAGTGACGGCGTGCTTTACACCACTCCATCGGACGCTTGGCATTGCGCTTGATGATGTAAGGCTTTCATGCAACTGCTCAGCAATAAAACCCACGTCATGAAGCTGCCGGTGCACAGTTTAGCGTTGGCAACTTTTATGCACTATGCATCTCATCACTCAGCGACCCCGCTCTGTAACTTTCTGTGGTCTGCCACTTCATGGCTGAGTTGCTGTGTTTTCTAAAAGCTCCCACTTTACAATAATACCGCACACATGACTCAAATAAGTCGAGTCGCTTCTCCCCTTATGTAAATCTACCCTCCCAAAGCAGACACTGAAACAGAGTTGGATTTTAATGGCCACAGCAGCCGTTTATTATTTAAATAACAATAACTTTAAATACCATAATTTTTGAATCCCCAAAAAAGGGGATACATCATAACAACAAATAACCCACTGCGACCCTATCAGGGTCATAACATTATAAACCAACCAGAATGACAGGGGCAAGTCCTTGAAGCCACCGATACTTAATTTTGGCCATCTGCCCACAAATACCTTACCCCCAGCCGTAACCCGGCCCAGGAGCACCAAATTACCTTTTTGCAGATGACCACCATATATATATAAATATATATAACCCAGCTTTCAAAAGGGGTAACACCCTAAGAAGCCGACAAATTGGGGGTGCATCCCGTGATGCATTCCCCCCCACCACTTTTTACGACCTACTTCAAGGACTCCCCCCCCCGCCAAAGCGAAACAGGCCTTGACCACCTCACGCCTGCGAGCTCCTCCACACTCCCACCGCTCGCTCAATTCCATCGGTCAAAGCCAGACTCCACATATCCATCCCCACCTCATTGAGGTGCACACCGTCCTCTCTCCAGTAGCTGCCTGTCCCAGCCTCCAGATCCCAGTGGCGCACCGCAACCCCACCATTACGCGTCACGAAGCTCGATATGGCCCTATTAGCCTTAATGCGAGCCTTGTTAATTTTTCCCACAGAACGGGCCATCCGCCAGTTCTTCCTAGGGACCATCTCAGACCACACCGTCACCAATTTAGGATAAGTTGCCCATAAGCAGAGCAAATCATGCTTGACGTCCCGTACCAACTCCCGGAAAAGGCGTATACCCAAATCGTTGCCTCCCACATGCAACACCAGTACCTCCGGCGCCCTGTCAAGCAGTACAAAATTGTGAAACTCGGGCAATACCCTGTTCCATGTCATTCCCCGTATACCCATCCACCTCACAACCGCCGCGTCCCGCGGAATCCTGAGCTGTCGACCGTCCGGCCGTACATCCGCGCGAAGGGCACCCCAGTACACAAAAGAATGTCCCATAATCCACACCATGCATGAGTCACGGCCTGCAAAACAAATGAAGAACATACACGCACCACCTCTTGCTGCCGCGTACCATTAATACTCAGGCGGAAACGCACGCACCCGGAACATGCTATACATCAATATATCACAACATGTTCAAGCGCACATAAGAACGGAAACGCGCCGACTCCCAACGCCCTATCCGCTGCACGCCTGCATCATCTAAACCCCATCTCACCGCCTCCGTCGCTGCCCCTATACGGAAAGAATGAGACGAGTATTGCTCTGCCTGCACCCCGCTAGCCACCAGACACTTTCTGAAAACCGAAATAAACTGATACCGCGACAGAAACGAGCCATCCTCGTGCCGCAGCAACGGCCCGTCTGAGAGATCTAAACCCGCCAAGTACTCCTTGACACACAACACTGGACAAACCGGATTCTTTGGGACGGCCAGCAAAACCACTCGACGTCCTGCCCCTCCTTGGTCCGTTTTGGACCTTCGCAACACTATCTCCACCCTGTCTTCATACAAATCGACATTATCCTGCAACAAGCCCCCCGCTCTCACCGAACTGGGGGAAACCAATTCCCCTACCCGAAAAGCTCCAAAAAAGGCTAACGCAAAAGCCAACCGGAAAAGCTTGCTCTCATACTCTGAACGACACACCTGCCGCACCACCACCTCCAGGGAACACAACAATTGAAATGACACGGGACGCCTCTTATCCCTCACGACTACACCCCGTCTCAGCCCTTTCAATGCCTGGCCCACCAAAAACCGCTTCGTGATATCTGCCAACCCCCGTAACTTACAACCGAAAGCAATGGCCGCCACGAAGCGATTAACCTTAGCGACCGTGCAACCCCGGGCGAACGCATCCCCCAACCAAAACAGCAAGGCCACCATCCTATCATCCTCCGAGCACACATCTCCCAAAGATCTCACCCACTCCTCCCATTGCCTCCATCCAGCCGCATACGACGACCACGTCGCACTGGCCAGTGAACGTTTAATCAATGCACCTGCCGCCTGGATACCAGCTCCCACAGATGACTGGGACAGTCCACCCCTGTTAACTCCGCGTCCGGGACCAGCTGCCGGAAACGATCCCACTGCGAGCGAGAAAGCGCGTCAGCAATACAATTCTCTACCCCGGGAATATGCACCGCCACCACCCATGCATTTAAACTCAAACAGGAAAGCACCAACTGACGCAACAAGCGAACCACTGGAGGGGACGACGCCGAAGTATTATTTATAGCCATCACCACCCCCAAATTGTCGCAATGAAAACGCACTTTTTTGTCCCGGAACCTGTCTCCCCAAATGGTGACCGCCACCACGATGGGAAACAGTTCGAGTAGGGCCAAGTTACGCGTCAGTCCCGCCTCCACCCATGCAACCGGCCATTTTCCCGCGCACCATTGACCTTTAAAGAACGCCCCGAACCCCACCGCCCCAGACGCGTCAGTGAACAATTCCAAATCGAAGCTATCTAACGCCCGGGACATCCAAAGAGAGCGCCCATTATACTGTGCCAGAAAATGGAGCCAGACCTGTAAATCTTCCCTGTGCTCTGCAGCCAGACGAATGAAATGATGGGGTTCCCGAACCCCCGCCGTCGCCGCTGCCAACAAAAAACCCTGCCCATCGGCATGATGCGGCAGGCAAAATTCAACTTCCCCAATAAGGACTGCAATTCACGTAGCGTAATTTTCCTAATCCGACACGCTCGCTCCACTACCAACCGCAAATCCCCCAACTTATCCTCCGGCAATCTGCACTCCATTGCTACGGAGTCGATAGTAATTCCCAAAAAACAAATGGTCGTCACCGGACCCTCAGTTTTTTCCACAGCCAAGGGTACACCGAACTCCCTTGACACCCAATTGACCGTCTCCAACAAATTTGCGCAAACCCCCGAACACGACGGGCCAACGCACAAGAAATCGTCGAGATAGTGAATAACTGATTCCACCCCCGCGACCTCCCTGACTACCCATTCCAAAAAAGAACTAAACACCTCAAAGTACGCGCACGACAACGAACAACCCATGGGAAGGCATCGATCAATGTAATAATCCCCTTCCCAATAACATCCCAACAACCTCTGGCTGTCCGGATGAACCGGCAACAAACGAAACGCCGCTTGAATATCAGTTTTTGCCATCAGAGCCCCTCTTCCGTAACCACGTACCAACGCTACCGCCGCATCAAACGATGTGTAGACCACAGAACAGAGATCCTGGTCAATGCCATCGTTAACCGACGCCCCCTTCGGGAAGGACAAATGCTGAATAAGCCGGAATTTGTTACCTTCTCGTTTTGGAACCACCCCTAACGGTGACACCACCAAACCTGGAACTGGGATCGTGCTAAAGGGGCCCGCCATTCTGCCCAGATCAATCTCCTTCCGGATTTTTTCCGAGACTACCCCCGCATGCTGATATGCCGACTTAAGGTTGCGCTGCGTGAAAGGGACCTCATGCACAGGGGGCGGAATAACGAAACCGTAACCAAAACCTAAACTAATCAACCGCGCCCCCTCCTTATTGGGGTACCTACTTAGAAAGGGGGCCATCTTTATGAGTTTCACCGGAGTCTCCCCCATAACCAGACGCACCGCTGGCTCCCCCTTGTCGTTTACCCTTCTTAAAACATTTAGACGCTCCATGTGACTGCCCGCTGCAATGTGAACACGCATGCTTGAATTTACACGTCGCTCCAAATTTGCACTGCCCCTCATTGAACTGCCAACACGTCCCAAATTTTGAACCTGAGGCCTGACTACCCCTGCCGGAAGTTCCTGCTGCATTCCCGCTCCCGGGAAAGGACTGCCCCTGCTTATAAAGTGCCGTCACTTTCAACCATAAGGCTATGTCCTTATGGTCCCACCGTATATTCGGCCGCACCGCTTTCCTCTGCCGAAACTGCTCATCGTAACGAAGCCAGGCCTGGCCCCCATAAACCCGATGCGCCTCCCCCACCGCATCCAAATAACAAAACAAGCCGGAACAATTATCTGGCGCCTTTTCCCCAATAACGCTCGCCAAAATTGCAAAAGCCTGCATCCAATTGACGAACGTTTTTGGAATCAACCTGTACTGTCTCTTTTCTTCCTCATCCTTTTTTGTTTCATCCCGCTTCACCTTATCTAAATTAAACTTCTCCAGCGGAAGCAAGGAAAAAATCTCCACATACTCGTCCTTCCAAATCCTTTCCTTTACCTCCTGCTTTAAATGCGCCCCTAACGGGCCCTCATAACAAACATAAACCTCCCAGCGCGCACGATCATCAAGACGCACCCTATCAACCTCCTTTGGCGAGTCTGTTTGAACCGCCGCCGCCACTGCCACCGCTGCCCCGGCATTCAACCCCCCACCGTTTTGACGAACCGGAGCGCTTCCAACACTGCCCCCCCACACCGCGGCCGGCGCCACACCTGACGATTCTTGGGAAGGGGAACCACCTAGCCGCCCCACTAACACTTTTAAACATCCTACTAACTCCGCCAAACTATCCCCCGCACCCGCCTGTAGCGACGGGACCCCCGACTCCGCCGCGACGCCCACCGCCTCGACACCCTCTACACCGATACCCGACATCAATAAAGCTGGAAATGGTAACGTAGGTGTCAACTCACCAGGCTGCCCAGGGGCTGTGAACCCGTCAGCCGGACCCCCATGTCCACGTGGAGAGGCCCGCCGCTCACCGTCCTCCAATGCTCCGGACTCCCTCTGGCGCTGTCCGCATTGGCAATGTGTGCACGGGGAATTCCGATTTTCGTCTGAGTAAAGGGGGGGTGACATCGCATCATCCAATTGGCCGAGGTCCAGTTCATGCCTCATCCGTCCCGCTGAACCAGCTCCAAGCTGTTCCGTCCCTGGCACTCCAACCACCGACCTCATCCTGCGACCTCTGGTCGTTTCCACCTCGACGACACCATGAGCCGACCCTCTGGCTGGCACATCACCATGCAGGGTCGCCGTTGCCCTTCCGCCACGTGCTGAAGAAGGAGAGGATGTGACCGGAAGTGAAGGCCGCGTCCTCCTCGCCGCTGCCGCCGGGCGCTGCCGCGTTTTGGGATTCCTCCCAGGACCAGACGAAAGAGCAGCGGCCGGCCGCCCTGGTGTCTGGCCTGCAGGGTCCACTGATGGGCTCCTCTTGCGCCGCCGCGCCCGCGGGATGTCTTCAGGACTCAGCCTTGCGGGCGGGCGCGAGCGCCTCGTGCTGCGCGTCACGCCGGGAGTGCCAGCCCTGGCCTGAGTCATGGGGGAAACGGGCTCTCCTCTTCTCCTGCCCGACCCCCTGGTACGCCGGTCCTGTACCTCGGCCTGCTCCAGCAGCCCCGCGACCACCGGCATGACAGAGCGCTCCCCGCTTGCTCCAGCCGACTCTGCTCGCTCCTGGACCGGAGCGCCCGATTGTCCCTGCAGCAGCGTCGCTACTCGTGCTCCGAGCCATCCAGGACCCTGAGAGGCTGCCGCGGCCCGCAACAGCTCCATAGCCTCCTCATCAGACGCAGCAGGGGTAACAAACATGTTCCTGCTTCTGTGTCCTGGCGAAGAGAGGGAGAGCACAAACAGGAAACAGGTACATCCCCTTCAATCCCCACCCCTTCTCACTCAAGCCCTCCTGCTGTCCGTCCCCCCCTTTCCTCTCATAGGCCAGCCAACTCTGTGTCCCTCCCATCTATTTTAGTCATGGAGGCCTTCCCTTATTCCTTTTTTTCTTCTTTCAGTACGGCCTCTTCTGTTGATCTTGGAATATCTAGGAGGGAAGGAATTTCAAGAACTAACTTATTGGCATCCTATTACAGTAACACGCTGGAATTCAGTGAGCGCTGCGCTTTAGAGCGACCCATTCTTTCACACGTTTGCAAGGGCAGACTATGGCTAGGTGCTGGATTTTATATACCAGTGGCAATGGGACTGAATGAAACACCTTAATTCAATGATTAAGAGGTGTGACCCAATACTTTTGTCAATATAGTATATGTAATGTATGATCAATGATAATTAAAGTGTAACTAAACTTTTAGAAAACTTCTGACGTGTCATAGTGACACGTCAGAAGTTTTTATCAGCGGGGGTCTGAGCACTGAGACCCCCACCAATCGCTAAAATGAAGCGACAGAAGTACTTGGGTGAGCACTAAGCCGCTTTGTTTCTGATTGGCTTTTAAACTACCTATTGAGTCCGTACACTGTTAGATCCGCTTTCCGAGAAAAGCCGATCAGAAACCAAGCAGCTTCTGCTGCTTCGTTTTACCGATCGGTGGGCGACTCAGACCCGCACTGATCAAAACTTCTGAGATGTCACTATGACATGTCAGAAGTTTTTTGAAAGTTTAGTTACACTTTAATATTATGGTGGACTGTTGCATATTGGGTATTATTGTGTACAATTGTATATTATGCCCAGATATATAACAGCTTTTATGTCGCTCTGAAACAGAGGTGCTAACTTTCCTGCCCTTTTCTGTGTTGGTTATATCTTGATGGTTTTAACTTTTTTTTTTAATGATGATTGTGAACATTAATAAAGATTTTGTTATGACAGTACATTTGTGGGTTGCTCATTAGGTTTTCAGTTTATTAGCTTATAGTGTTGAATGATAAAGATTCTATACTTTCCATCATTAGAAACTCTTACAAACAATGATACGAGCATGACATTAATTTCACATTTTTTAAGCAATTTGTGTAGTTTTTTTGACAATCTGCCAGTTGTTTCAATTATGTATATAGCAGGGCTAGGCCCCTGTGGAAAAATTATCATAGGCTATGCCCCTATGGAAAGAGTTTTCAACATGGCGGGAAATCATTTTAAGATGCTTCTGCGATTTTGGTTGTTTGCGCAACATAAAAAATATGCAAAGTCTTTCATTATAGTGAAATATTCACCTAATCTGAAGAAGGTCGCACTATATATGGTGCATGAACACAACTATAATTAATATGGTTTTATAAAATTCCTTATGAAGGTAAATAAATGTATGAACCCTTTACATGACATTAACACTGAATGAAACCAACAGTAGGGGGAGCAGTGGAGCTACAGCAGCATCATGAGCGGAGAACAAGCAGAAAATCAAACCTGGAAAATAGAAAATTAGTTTGCATCATAAATCATAATTTTTCAATATTAATGGATGACAAACATAATTCAGAAACTGTAAAAGGTCCAGCAAATATAAATTGATTGTTACACAGAGACACGTGATAAAATAAGAGAAAATGTCCACAATCATCAGGACCAGTTTTTTATAACACAAGTGTAGAAATGCTACATCGTTACATGGCTTTTTTTTTTCCATCCCATAGATTTAACCATAGAAAGAAGATAAACTTGGCTACATCTGTACACATAGCTCTGCCTGTACAGCCACACATGAAGTCCCTATGACACTGCACTACGGAGCCGTAGGCACTTCGCGTGCTGCCATATGGTGTCTTTGTATGGCACCGTAATACAGAGCTAATTTACCCTAGAAACAATTCTTCTAGAGAAGAATACCTCAATTAAACGGCTGCCGATGGAACATAACACAAACTCAGACTCCACATGAATCCTACAAACAAAATACTATTCCTCAGTGTGAAATCAGAAGCATACGGAAGCAGAGTAGTGCCCCATATAACTATATGGGTGCCGTTTTATGCACAACTCGTATCTTTTACTGGGCCGTAATATAACCATGTACATGAGGCCTGAGAATCAGAATAAAAGTCATTTATAAGCCACAAACTGTATAGATCTTCACCCTTTTGTGACCAAGGCCTTCAAGATCTGATTGTTCACAGCAAAATTTCATTGTTTGGTAGCCCCTGACGTCACTGTTCATATATGGATAGTAATGCCAGGGGCTTATCCAGGAGCAACACTCTGGCCAGAGATTCCACTCCTGGAGTAGCCCCTGACGTCACTGTCTATATATCGACAGTAACCTAAGGGGCTCCCCCTAGGAGTGACATCCCCGGCCAGATCATCTGCAATACTCTTGCCGGGGATTCCGTTCGAGGAGTAGCACTTGACTTCACTGTCCATATATGGATGATGATGCCAGGGGCTTCTCCGAGAGCGGAATCACCTGCCAAAGCATCGGCAACGCTCTGGCTGGGGATTCCGCTCCAGGAGTAGCCCCCATCAAGGCCCTAATATTTTGGAACCAGAAAGGGGAGGACTCAAACATATCTGCTTGAAGTGATGGTTCCAGTATTATACCAGGACAACACTTGACCTAAGGTATGTTTGATGCCTTTGGTATAGATGACCTCCCACCACCAGTAACCCAATAAGGGACCACGACTTGAATTGGTGTAAAGGCCACAGCAGCCATTTATTAAATACACAAAAATACTCAATAGCAATCAAATAGCATAAAACATAATATAACAAACACTATAAAATAAAATCCTGCTCTATTCTGCAACATTCCCCTGTTAAAGGATCATTGAAGGCACTTCAGGCATTATATTTTCACTCCATCCTTTCCTTGTCAGGTCTGGAACTTATACCAAGCAAAATCTGCGTTCCATAAGCCAAATGGTGCTCCTTCCCTTCTGAGGCCTACACTGTGCCCAAACAGTAGTTTACGTCTACATATATCGCATCGCCATACCCCGGAGAACTATCTCAGCAATTTATGGCTTGTGTGTCTCTAGTTGTACAAGCTGGGCACAACATATTGGGCACTGAAATTGCATATCTGTGGAAAAATTGACATTTTCTCTTTGCCCCTTCCGCAGGTGCTTTCATTTCTGTAAAACACCTGTGGGATCAAAATGCTCAATGCACCCCTTAAGAAATGCCTTGAGGGTTTTAGTTTCCAAATGGGAGTATCTTATCAAGGGTTTCTTTTAATTCGTCACATCAGAGTACTGCAATTGCGAACCAATACTATGTAAATCAACAAAATCACTCTGCAACATCCACTGCGGACTAATTTCTAGAAAACACCTGTCGGATGAACATGCTCACTACACTCCTTTTCTTCTGAGCCCTGCTGTGTGCCTAAACAGTTTATGACCACATACAGTGGAGGAAATAAGTATTTGATCCCTTGCTGATTTTGTAAGTTTGCCCACTGTCAAAGTCATGAACAGTCTAGAATTTTTAGGCTAGGTTAATTTTACCAGTGAGAGATAGATTATATAAAAAAAAATAAAGAAAATCACATAGTCAAAATGATATATATTTATTTGCATTGTACACAGAGAAATAAGTATTTGATCCCCTACCAACCATTAAGAGTTCAGCCTCCTCCAGATCAGTTACACGCTCCAAATCAACTTGGTGCCTGCATTAAAGACAGCTGTCTTAAATGGTCACCTGTATAAAAGACTCCTGTCCACAGACTCAATTAATCAGTCTGACTCTAACCTCTAAAACATGGGCAAGACCAAAGAGCTTTCTAAGGATGTCAGGGACAAGATCATAGACCTGCACAAGGCTGGAATGGGCTACAAATCCATAAGTAAGACGCTGGGTGAGAAAGAGACAACTGTTGGTGAAATAGTAAGAAAATGGAAGACATACAAAATGACTGTCAATCGACATCGATCTGGGGCTCCATGCAAAATCTCACCTCGTGGGGTATCCTTGATCCTGAGGAAGGTGAGAGCTCAGCCGAAAACTACTCGGGGGGGAACTTGTTAATGATCTCAAGACAGCTGGGACCACAGTCACCAAGAAAACCATTGGTAACACATTACGCCGTAATGGATTAAAATCCTGCAGTGCCCGCAAGGTCCCCCTGCTCAAGAAGGCACATGTACAGGCCCGTCTGAAGTTTGCAAAGGAACATCTGGATGATTCTGAGAGTGATTGGGAGAAGGTGCTGTGGTCAGATGAGACTAAAATGGAGCTCTTTGGCATTAACTCAACTCGCCGTGTTTGGAGGAAGAGAAATGCTGCCTATGACCCAAAGAACACCGTCCCCACTGTCAAGCATGGAGGTGGAAGCATTATGTTTTGGGGTGTTTCTTTGCTAAGGGCACAGGACTACTTCACCGCATCAATGGGAGAATGGATGGAGCCATGTACCGTCAAATCATGAGTGATAACCTCCTTCCCTCCACCAGGACATTAAAAATGGCTCGTGGCTGGGTCTTCCAACACGACAATGACCCGAAAAATACAGCCAAGGCAACAAAGGAGTGGCTCAAAAAGAAGCACATTAAGGTCATGGAGTGGCCTAGCCAGTCTCCAGACCTTAATCCCATCGAAAACTTATGGAGGGAGCTGAAGATCCGAGTTGCCAAGCGACAGCCTCGTAATCTTAATTATTTACAGATGATCTGCAAATAAGAGCAGGCCAAAATTCCATCTAACATGTGTGCAAACCTCATCATTAACTACAAAAAACGTCTGACTGCTGTGCTTGCCAACAAGGGTTTTGCCACCAAGTATTAAGTCTTGTTTGCCAAAGGGATCAAATACTTATTTCTCTGTGCACAATGCAAATAAATATATATAATTTTAACAATGTGATTTATTTTTTTTTTTTTATATAATCTATCTCTCACTGGTAAAATTAACCTAGCCTAAAAATTCTAGACTGTTCATGTCTTTGACAGTGGGCAAACTTACAAAATCAGCAAGGGATCAAATACTTATTTCCTTCACTGTATGGGGTAATGGCGTACTCGGGAGAAATTGCTTTATAAAGGTTGGGGGGGCTGTTTCTCCTTGATTCCTTGTAGAAATTAATTTTTAATTTATAATTTTTTATTTTTACTGCCAAATTCTAATAAAATGTATGAAAAACCTGTTGCTCACTACATCCCTAGATGACTTCCTTGTGGAGTGTAGTTTCTAAAATGGGGTCTTTTCAGGGGTTGTTTCATATGTTTAGGCACCTCAAAGCCTCTGCCTCTATATTGGTGCCTGGACAACATCATAATAAAATGGAGGCCCCAAAATCCACAAGGTGCTACTTCATTTCTAAGTCCTGTGTTTCAGTCAAGTAGCACACTAGGGTCACATATGGGATATTTCTTAAACTGCAGAATCAGGGTAATAAATATTGAGCTGCGTTTTTCTGTTAACAATTGCAATTTTAAAGGGTTACATTAAGGCCCCATGCACACGAACGTGCTTTTGCGGCCGCAATTCCCCCGATTATCCATGGGAGAATTGCGGCCCCATTCATTTCTATGGGCCCATGCACACGACCGTGGTTTCCATTGTCCATGCATGGCCCAGGAGCCTGGACCGCAAAAAGAACGGACATGTCTTATTACGGCCGTGTTCTGCGGTCCAGGCTCATACAAAATAATGGACGCGACCATGTGCACGGCCCGTGATTTGCGGGCGGCTCGCAGGTGACACTCTGTGGTCGGCCGATCCGAAAATCACGGCCGTGCACTTGGCTACGGTCGTGTGCATGAGGCCTTAGAAAAAAAATATTAAATATTCATATTTCACCTTCACTTTGCTTTCATTCCTGTAAAACGTCTAAAGCTTTAAGAGACTTCCAAATGTTTTGAATACCCTGAAGACAGTGTTGTAACTACCGCTATAGCAGCCGTAGCGGCTGCTACGGGGCCCGCAGCATGAGGGGGCCCGTGCCACCCGCCGGCACACCCCCCCATGGCCAGAGGCTCCGCTAGCAGCTGCTATGGCTGCTACAGCGCAACGCCACTGAAGGGGTTGTTCCTACAAAACACATGCATCCCCTATCCACAGGAGAGGGGATGCATGTGTGATCGCTGGGACGCCCAGCGATAAGGAGAACGGGGGACCGAAAGTCCCTCGAAGTTCTCCATAACAAACCTCGGACTTCCGGGGTCTGTCTGCAGCTCCATAGAAATGAATTGTGCACTTGTCGTGCTTGTGCGCATGCGTGACCAGCGCACCTTTCATTTTTATTGAACTGCGCAGACGCCGGAAGTCCGAGGTTAGTCATGGAAGAACTTCAGGGGACTTTCGGTCCCCCATTCTCCTTATTGCTGCCAGCGATCACACATGTATCCCCTATCCTGTGGATAAGGGATGCATGTCTTTTGTAGGACAAACTATAGGCCGTTTTTTTTTGGGGGGGGGGCTATATGGCGTTATCTAGAGGGGGGGTCTGTATGGCGTTAACTATGGGGGGGTCTGTATGGCGTTATCTACAGGGGGTATGTATGGTGTTATCTACAGGGGGGTTCTGTATACCGTTATCTACAGGGGGGGATCTGTATGGCGTTATTTACAGGGGGGTCTGTATGGCGTTATATAAAGGGGGGGTCTGTATGGCGTTATCTAACCTGGGGGGAGTCTGTATGGCGTTATCTACAGGAGGGTCTGTATGGCGTTATCTACAGGGGGGTCTGTATGGCGTTATCTACAGGGGGTCTGTATGGCATTATCTACAGGGGGGTCTGTATGGCGTTATCTACAGGGGGGGTCTGTATGGCGTTATCTACAGGGGGGTTCTGTATGGCGTTATCTACAGGGGGGTCTGTATGGCATTATCTACGGGGGGGTCTGTATGGCGTTATCTACAGAGGGGTCTGTATGGCGTTATCTACAGGGGGGTTCAGTATGATGTTATCTACAGGGGGGGTCTGTATGGCATTATCTACAGGGGGTGGTTCTGTATGGCGTTATCTACAGGGGGTATCTGTATGGCGTTATCTACAGGGGGGGACTCTGTATGGCATTATCTACAGGATCGTTCTGTATGGCGTTATCTACAGGGGGGACTCTGTATGGCATTATCTACAGGGTGGTTCTGTATGGCGTTATCTACAGGGGGTCTGTATGGCGTTATCTACAGGGGGGTCTGTTTGGCGTTATCTACAGGGTGGTTCTGTATGGCGTTATCTACAGGGGATCTGTATGACGTTATCTACAGGGGGGTCTGTATGGCGTTATTTACAGGGGGGTCTGTATGGTGTTATCTACAGGGGGGCTGTATGGCGTTATCTACAGGGGGGCTGTATGGCGTTATCTACAGGGGGATTTGGGGCTGTAAGAGGTTATCTACAGGGGGGCTGTATGGCGTTATGTACAGGGGGGGCAGTATGGCGTTATCTACAGGGGGGTCTGTATGGCGTTATCTACAGGGGGGTCTGTATGGCATTATTTACAGAGGGGTCTGTGTGGCGTTATCTACAGGGGGGCTGTATGGCGTTATCTACAGGGGGGCTGTATGGCGTTATCTACAGGGGGGATTTGGGGCTGTAAAAGGTTATCTACAGGGGGGCTGTATGGCGTTATCTACAGGGTGGTTCTGTATGGCGTTATCTACAGGGGGGTCTGTATGGCGTTATCTACAGGGGGGGTCGGTATGGCGTTATCTACGGGGGGCTGTATGGCGTTATCTACAGGGGGGATTTGGGGCTGTAAGAGGTTATCTACAGGGGGGCTGTATGGCATTATCTACAGGGGGGCTGTATGGCGTTATCTACAGGGGGCTGTATGGCATTATCTATAGGGGACTGTATGGCGTTATCTACAGGGGAGATTTGGGGCTGTAAGAAGTTATCTACAGGGGGCCTGTAAGGCGTTATCTACAGGGAGCTGTGTATGGCGCTATCTACAGGGGGCTGTGTATGGTGCTATCTATAGGGGGGGCGCTGTGTGGTGGAATCTATAGGGAGGCACTATCTACAAGGGGGGGCTGTGTGTTACCCAGCGGAGCGGGGGCCCCAGTCAAAAGTTTGCTATGGGGCCCAGTCTTTCCTAGTTACGCTCCTGCCTGAAGAGTGCAATTTTTAAAATAGGGTGATTTTTAGTGTGTTCTAACATATACGTAGAACCTTCAGAGCCACTTCAGAATTGAACTGGTCCCTAAAAAAAAAATAGGTTTGGGAAATTCTTTAGAATGGGAAATATTAATGCTTTACTGGGCTGGGAAACGTTAATTAATAACTATTTTGTATTGTACTACTACAGTATTTTTCTTACAAGCAGAACATTTAAAAAAAAATATAAACATTTGATTTATAAACCAAAATTTACCACTAACATAAAGTACAATATGTCACGAGAAAACACTCTCAGAATCGCATGGATAGGTAAAAGCATTTCAAAGTTCTGATCACATAAAGGGACACATTACATTTGAAAAGTGTGGCTCTGTCAGGAAGGGGAAAACTGTCTGTGGCGGCAAGGTGTTAAAGGCTATGTACACCTTTGTAAGCAAATTTTATTTTACTAAATGAATGTATTTTTAAGCAACTTTCAAATTCACTTTAATTTTAAACATTTAACTTTTTAAGATACAGCTTCTATCTATCCTGTATACATAGAAGCTGTATAGTTTTCTCTTCACTAGGCCCCCAAGCTGCCATGACGACCATCGGCACCCCACAATTGCGTCACGGGGAAGGGGGCGATGCAACGTTACAGTGGGCCACCACCTGGACTTCAAGGATGTCCCGGTTGCTTTTGACCGCGGCATCTAAAGGGTTAAACGAGTTACATTGAAGTGTTGGCTGTTTCAAACAGCAGACATGCTGAACTTAAAGGAGTTTTCCCACGAGAGACATTTATGACATATCCACAGGATTATCACAGGATATCCACAGGATATGTCATAAATGTCAGATAGATGCGGGTCCCACCGCTGTGTGTTGCGGCTGAATGAGGTGAATTACGACCATGAAAAATGTTATATGGTCAGGAGTTACATAAACAGAGTAACTCGCTGAGCAACGCTGTTTTTGTAAATCTAATAGAACTTAAAGAGGCTCTGTCACCACATTATAAGTGCCCTGTCTCCTACATAAGGAGATCGGCGCTGTAATGTAGGTGACAGTAATGCTTTTTATTAAAAAAAACTATCTATTTTCACAACGTTAGGAGCGATTTTGGTTTATGCTAATGATTGCTTAATGCCCAAGTGGGCGTATTTTTACTTTCGACCAAGTAGGCGTTGTACAGAGGGGTGTGTGACGCTGACCTATCAGCATCATGCACTCCTCTCCATTCATTTAGACAGCAGAATCGCGTTCTTACTAGAACATGACCTGCAGCCACATACACAGCGATTCTGCTTGATTAACGTTAATCCAGTATCCTGATAATGAATACACATGACCATCCAGCCTGGATGTCATGTGTATTCAGAATCCTGACACTTCTGACTCTTTTCTCTGAGATTTCAGCAACGGAAACGAAATCTCGCGAGATTACGGAGGTAAACGAGATTTCGTTTCCGTTGCTGTAAATCTCACAGTAAAGATTCAGAAGTGTCAGGATTCTGAATACACATGACGTCCAGGCTGGATGGTCATGTGTATTCATTATTAGGATACTGGATTAACGTTAATCAAGCAGAATCGCTGTGTATGTGGCTGCAGGTCATGTTCTAGTAAGAACGCGATTCTGCTATCTAAATGAATGGAGAGGAGTGCATGATGCTGATAGGTCAGCGTCATACACTCCTCTGTACAACGCCCACTTGGTCGAAAGTAAAAATACGCCCACTTGGGTATTAAGCAACTCATTAGCATAAACCAAAATCGCTCCTAACGTTGTGAAAATAGATCGTTTTTTTAAATAAAAAGCATTACTGTCACCTACATTACAGCGCCCATCTCCTTATGTAGAAGACAGGGCACTTATAATGTGGTGACAGAGCCTCTTTAATGGTAGTTACAGAAACAGCGTAGCTCACATGCTACCATGCTTCTGTAACTGTCATTCACTACTAATGGAGTTACGGAAACGTTGTTTACATAACTCACGACCATATAACATTTTTCATGGTGGGAATTCACCTCATTCAGCTGCAACACAAAGCGGCTGAACGTTGTTTAGAGTGCCCCATTCACGAGATAGATGCGGGTCCCAGAGGTGGGACCCACACCTATCTGACATTTATGACATATCCTGTGGATATAATCCAAAAAATGCAATATTTGAAGCAGCACAAATCCCGTTATCAGGAGCGGTGTCACGCTGTAAGATCAGACAAACCCAGTCTGACGTAATGTAATCTTCAGAAAAAGCGTAGTGAACAGCAGCACACGTCTCCCAAGTTTCAATCAGTAAGTTCTTTTATTGGTCAAACATCCAGTAAAAAAATGGCCATTTTTTTACTGGATGTTTGACCAATAAAAGAACTTACTGATTGAAACTTGGGAGACGTGTGTAGCTGTTCACTACGCTTTTTCTGAATATCCTGTGGATATGTCATAAATGTCTCTCGTGGGAAAACCCCTTTAAGGAGTGGGCTCAGCATCCGCCATATATATATATATATATATATATATATATATATAAGGAGGATGACGGGAAGAGACTAAAAATAAAATACATTAATTAAAAATTTGATTACAAAGGTGTACATAGCCTTTGAAGGGGTTGTTATCTAAAGACATCCGAGCAAGAGATCAGCTGATCACCCCATCCGGCTCATGGAACCCTCAGCAATGATCTGTTATGTCTGGAGGAAGTTTAATTCGGCTATACATTTCTATTACATACTGGCCATTCAAATGTATTTACTTGCAATACATTGGAAAAATTGTGCCATGTAGGCTAGGCTTTACATTTTCCTGCAAAATGTCTCATACATACACTGCATATGAACATCAAATAAAATAACAACTAAATTCTTTATCAAATAGGAGCCGAAACATTGCATTGCGTCAATAAAGGTCCATAGTCATGTGAATCACCTTTGGATGCTGTTACTCCTCATTTCATGTGGATTTGCATCTCTGGGAATTGATCCAACCTGGGGCTAGTGCTAAATCCTTTAGTTGGTCGATTTGCCTTATTTTACATTGTTCTACTTTATCTTTCTCTTTTGCATATACCGCACATGTAGCATAGAACAACAAGAAAAGGATAAAATCACTTGAGAAAATCCTGAACTTGTCCCTGGGGTCTCCGTGCTTTCCACAGGTGGAAAACCAGCACGGATGAGCTCAGTTCTGTCAAGCAGTATCCATGGTTGCCAGTCAACTGGAAATATACTGTACTGTGGAAATAAGGCAGAGTTTTGCTTCCACTATATACTTAACAATATTCAAATCTTTAAAAGTTCAATATTCAGTCTGGATTTTCCGGCAATCTGCTGAATGAGGCCATGCAGTTCCATGCAGATTTGTGAATAAGCAAATCTCTATTTAAAATATGGCATTTCACCTTGTATTTGGTGCCAACATTAGTTCTTTATTGCTAAAGTCCGAATATGGAGATAATAATGTTATAGTTTGGAAAGAATAATTTCTGGCTATATTGACTTCTGCAGGAAAACTATGTAAACAAAACCTTTGTAAGGCAATTAATTTTTTTTAACAAAAAATGTCCATCAGTCTGTTTGGTGCAACTTTACAAATAATTTTTATGAAAAATTATTTTTACTTTTTGAAATACAGCTGCTCTGTATCCTGCATATAGAGCAGCTGTATCTAGCACTATTCACTGAATCCGTCAGTCACGCGGACGTGACGGGTTTAAGTGTCAGCAGTGCCGAAAAGCGTGAAATAGTGCAATACCTTGGACAAGGTATGAAAACATTGGATATTTCAAGAAAACGTAAGCGTGATCATCGTACTGTGAAAAGATTTGTGGCTGATTCAGAGCACACACGGGTTCGTTCAGATAAAGACATAATGAGGAAGGTTTCTGCCAGACAAATTATTAGGATTAGGAGAGCAGCTGCTAAAATGCCATTGCAAAGCAGCAAACAGGTATTTGAAGCCGCTGGTGCCTCTGGAGTCCCGCGAACCTCAAGGTGTAGGATCCTCCAGAGGTTTGCAAGTGTGCATAAAGCTATTATTCGGCCACCCCTAAACAATACTCACAAGCAGAAACGGTTGCAGTTGGCTCAGAAATACATGAAGACTAATTTTCAAACCGTGTTGTTTACTGATGAGTGCCGTGCAACCCTGGATGGTCCAGATGGATGGAGTAGTGGATGGTTGGTGAATGGCCACCATGTCCCAACAAGGCTGCGACGTCAGCAAGGAGGTGGTGGAGTCATGTTTTGGGCTGGAATCATGGGGAGAGAGCTGGTAGGCCCCTTTAGGGTCCCTGATGGTGTGAAAATGACCTCTGCAAAGTACATAGAGTTTATGACTGACCACTTTCTTCCATGGTACAAAAAGAAGAACTGTGCCTTCCGTAGCAAAATTATCTTCATGCATGACAATGCATCATCTCATGCTGCAAAGAATACCTCTGTGTCATTGGCTGCTATGGGCATAAAAGGAGAGAAACTCATGGTGTGGCCCCCATGTTCCCCTGACCTCAACCCTATTGAGAACCTTTGGAGCATCCTCAAGCAAAATATCTATGAGGGTGGGAGGCAGTTCACATCAAAACAGAAGCTCTGGGAGGTTATTTTGACATCCTGCAAAGATATTCAAGCAGAAACTGTCCAAATACTCACAAATTCAATGGATGCAAGAATTGTGAAGGTGATATCAAAGAAGGGGTCCTATGTTAACATGTAACTTGGCCTGTTAAGTTTTTTTTTATTGAAAGAGCTTTTGATTGTAAATATGATCTCCTGATGCTGCAAATTCAACAAATTACCATTTTAGTTCTCTTTACAACCTGTAAAATGTTTTGATCTCTGTTGTGCATAATAATTTGAAACAGTGCATTTTGAGTTTTTTACTTCTAAAAAAAATCTGTTATCATTAGGAGATTTGTTCAATAAAATTTGCATTATACTCCAACGGTTGATGTCTTTAAGATTATACTGACTGTCATTTGCATCGACTATTTAGGAAAATCAGCGAAAAATAACATTTGCATAATAATTTGGAACGCGGTGTATAATACCCCCAAAGCTGCCCCTAGTACCAGTGCCCATATATAAAGTGTCAGTGTCCTTGTAGATAGTGCCACAGTGCCCATGTAGATAGTGCTCCTATATAGTGCAAATGTCCATGTTGATAGTGCTACACCCCTTTCGACGATAGCGCCACCGCCCCTGTAGATAGCGCTACCTCCCCACCCTGTAGATAGCGCCATTGGGACTCTCTCTAGGAGCGGAATCTCAAGCCAGAGCATAGACCAAGGATTCCACTCCTAGAGGGAAGACCTGATGTCATTGTCGACATATGGTCAGTGGCTACTCCTTGAGCGGAATCCCCGTTGCCGACTCTGGCCGGGGATTCCGCTCCAGGAGGAGCCCCTGACGTCAATGTCCATATGGACAGTGACCTCTGGGGTTTCCTCTAGGAGCGGAATCCCCGGCCAGCATCATCGGCAACGGGGATTCCACTCAATCAGTAGCCACTGGTGTCACAGTCCATATATGGACAGTGACGTGAAGGGCTTACTTGAGCAGAGCACTTAAAGTACCGCTGAGCCTGGGGAGTTCTCGGCCAGCGGAGAAGCTCCCTCTGCTCCTCCACTCTGACCTAATTCTGAAGCAGGGAGCTGATGGTTCCCTGCTTCAGCATTGGGTTCAACTGTATCTGCGTCCTGAGGACGAAATACAGTTGACAGCGGGACATATTCCTGCCAGTAATCCGGGACTTTACGGCTAAATCCGGGACGGTTGGGAGGTACGACGTAGGGTGTCACATAGGATAGCATGTCTGATATTTTGAGACTGGCAGATAACAGCGAGCAATTGCTGATATGCTCACCAGGTTTGGCTGTGTTCCAGGCACAACACTGTGTTTAAATGTGATGATGTATCTTTACTCAGGGTGGTGCAGTAGTGACCCTAGGTCCTGAATCGCAGGAATAAGTGGAGGATAAAATCATGAACCTTTGAGGGGCTGCGCTCCGAGAGCGCTCATTGCTGATCTTGCTGTCTGAGGAAGGGGTGCTGCTACTCAAAAAAAACACGCAACTATTTCAGGTTTTACAGTTATTTAAAATTCAATAAATCCCATATCTTTTATTAGCGACTTGAACTATTGAAAGTATGCTCGCGCTCGGATTGCAGCCCCGCAAAGGTCCATGATTTTATTCTCCACTTATTTACATTTATAAATGAGAAATAATGACACTCTATGGGAATTGTTCACTTGCAAAGTTGCATTTCGACAAGAATTGTACTAATGCTATCAACATCTAGCCTTTTATATCTATGGGATTCACATTTTTTAATTGAAAGACTTTAACGTTCCGAAAAACGACTGAAAAATCAGAAGCAGAAAGCCATTGATTTCAATGGGAAATACGGCGTTCTTTTTCGAAGGGGTGTTTTTTATGCGGCCGTTTTGAACATTTGTCACTTCTTGAGCTTTTTTTGGAGCCATTTTTCATTGACACTATAGAAAAACAGCTCCAACAACGGCCGTAAAAAAAACGCTGCGAAAAACGCGAATATGATTAAAAAAGGGTTGAAAATCAGGAGCTGTTTTCCCTTGAAAACAGCTCTGTATTTTCAGACGTTTTTGAGTTTGTGTGTGCACATACCCTTAGGCTACATGCACACGGTTCGTATTTTGCTGTGGAAAATACACACCAAAACCGCAGCAATACGCAGGAAATTTGCAGGTAAAACCTGCACATAATCGTGCCTTTTTCGATGCGTTTTTCGGCACGTTTTGATGCTGCGGCTTTTGGTCCGATTTTCCACAGCACTAGGCTGATACAATTTGCAAGCGGAAACGCAAGATGAATGAACATCCTGCGGATTCTAAAATACGCACCGCAGGTCAATTTCTGTCCCGAAAAATACTGCATTGACTATGCTGGTATTGTATTACGCTGCAGATTTGCTGCACGCAAATCCCGCGGCAGAACTACATGTGCAACATGTGCATGTAGCCTTAGGTCTAATGCACATGACAGTAATGGTTTTTACTGTCCGCAAATACGGATTCGTAGGCCTCCTTAAGTCATCCGCATTTACGCCACGCTATCCACAAATATGGTCGTGTGCATGGGGCCTAATGCATTTTGTTCATTGATTGTCTATTCCATTAGGATATGTTGCAAACCCCCTGCCACCCCCCTAAAAAAACAAAAAAAAACAGTGCTCTCAGAATGCCAATGTGAACCCTGCAGTAGTGTGTACATGACTGTACCTTCTTTATTGTATTGTATTGTCGCTGCAGAATTTACTTTGTCTGTTAACTTTGGACATTATCTTCATTTGTCTATGAGTTCCAAATTAGTGAATGCTCTCTCACTGGTGGATCTGAGAGAGGCCGGCCGGATAGAGACCATGACACGCAGCGTCCGTGTTCAAACAGTCTCTGCCCTAGGGGGCGGATCCATCTTTATTTATAGGAAAATGAGAGTAGGCGGTACCCTCAACTTGCACATAAACATTCTAGATATAGTAATATACAAAATCCAAATCTCCTCTTTAGTATATATATTTAGCCATAAGAAATACAATGTCATCACGTTTTCTCACGTTGCCTTTGTAACAGCTGACTGAAAAGCCATAAACCAAACGACTTAGAATAGAATAGCCATCCTCCTGTAGGCTGCTGTTTCAGCTTCAACTGTCCGTCCATGTGAAGCAATTTTAGGCTCACACATATAAAGATAGTAAAGTATTTTTGACAGTATTAACCCCTTAACGTCAAGATGAGCAGTAACTTCGCGCACCTGGACATGCAGTTACATCTGTACTTTGACAGTTAATCGCCGCGCGGCGCTACACCACCACAGCGCCGGTTAACTGTGCAGGATGTCTCCCCTGCATTCCCTGTTGCCGATCAGCGGCCCATCGCCGCTGATTTCGGCAGTTAACCCATTCGATGCGGCGGTCGATTGCAATCGCCGCATTTAAGGAGTTTAGCGAAGATCAGCAGCCATACCTCCCAACCGTCCTGGATCAGGCGGGACAGTCCCGATTTCTCACCGCAGTCTCGCCGTCCCGGGCGGTCTGCAAAATGTCCCGCTGGGCGCTGCAGCTGTATCAAAACAGCTGATTGCTGCTGACAGGCGCCCTGCATGCCAGACGACTGCAGCAGCGATCAGAAGAAGGCAGGAGTCTTGTGGCGGTGTTATCACTGGGATCGATGCCAGCACGGGAGTGGACCAGTCCAGTCACTTGACCTGTCATCTGACCTCACCGGTCAGGTAACAGGTCAGGTGACTGGACTGGTCCACTCCCGGGCCGGCATCGACACCAGTGAGAACGCCGTTGCAAGACTCCTGCCTTCTTCTGACGGTGAGTGACGTCAAAGCAGAGCAGAGAGTGGCAGCAGTAGACTACCTCTACCACTCTCCGCTCTAGTGGCATTGTGGCACAAAGTATAAGGCAGTTTGTGTTGCGCTACCTACAGGGGGAATGTGTGTGGAGCTATCTACAGGGGGGCTGTGTGTGGAGCTATGTACACTGGGGCTGTGTCTGGCGCTATCTACCGGGGGCTGTGTCTGGCGCTATCTACAGGGGGGCTGTGTCTGGAGCTATCTACAGGGGGGGCTGTGTGTGGAGCTATCTACAGGGGGACTGTGTGTGGAGCTATCTACAGGGGGGGCTGTGTGTGGAGCTATCTACAGGGGGGGCTGTGTGTGGAGCTATCTACAGGGGGGGCTGTGTGTAGAGCTATCTACAGGGGGGCTGTGTGTGGAGCTATGTACAGGGGGGCTGTGTGTGGAGCTATGTACAGGGGGGCTGTGTGTGGAGCTATGTACAGGGGGGGCTGTGTGTGGAGCTATGTACAGGGGGGCTGTGTGTGGAGCAATCTACAGGGGGGCTGTGTGGAGCTATCGACAGCGGGGCTGTGTGTAGAGCTATCTACAGGGGGCTGTGTGTGCAGCTTTGTACATGGGGGCTGTGTCTGGTGCTATGTACAGGGGGGCTGTGTGTGATGCTATCTACAGGGGGGCTGTGTGTGGAGCTATCTACAGGGGGGGCTCTGGTGGATGATTTTTCCATTGACCGGTAGTAGAGTTACTTAACTGGAAAAAAAAAATCCCCATCATGTAACTCTGCTACCTGTCAATTGAAAAGTCACCAACCACAGGGTCTCCCTCTTGACTTTCATTGTTCTCAGCCTTTTGGTTTGTCCTGCAGCTGCTGCTGCCGTGATGAGCAAATGTTATACCCAAGTTAGGAAAAGTAACATAAAGACGACATAACCGGATCCATAATATCTGTGATATCCAAACAGTCTAGAGATCCGCAGTGAGAATGTGCGCTTGTTATTTGCAGAAGGATCTGGCCGTGATTTGATGTGTTTATGTGGGATATTGGGCGTGGTTAGGGGCGTGGCTTAAAATGTCCCTCTTTTCCGAATTCAAAAGTTGGGAGGTATGCAGCAGCCCCCACGTGAAATCACGGGGGCTGGCGATGGTACCCATGGCAATGGGACGCCAGACAGTGGCTTCCGGGCTGCCATGTACAGAAGCCTATGAGGACCAGCCGGAGGCTTGTCTTCGTAGGCTTCCTGTCAGAGTGACTGTCACATCACAATGACAGTTGGAATCAGTGGCGTAGCTATAGGGGTCGCAGCGGTCGCAGTTGCTGACCGCTGCTGCTTCCAGGGAGCCTGGTTGGCTCAATCGGCAGATAGCGGCGCTGATTGCGGGCCCGGCATCAGCTGATGGCCGGGACTCATCGGAGGCTCAGGGAGCAGGCCTGGAGCGCTCCCCCGTAAATGTTGGCTCCTCAGCACCCCAATTCGTAATACTGGAGTAATGTCACAGGGGAGGCAGTGGATGCCGTAGCGGTTTCGTTGCAGACTGAGTTAGACAAGGTGCGTTTAGATGATCGTGCACGGGGGAAGGTTTATGTGTGTTATGAGGGCCCGTTGGGGGCCCATTTGAAACAGGAAGTTAAAGAGCGTATTTGGAAGGACGAGTACGTTGAAATATGTTCCCTTCTGCCTTTGGAAAAGTTTAATTTGGATAAGGTTAAGCGTGACGTAACCAAAAAGGACGAGGAGGAGAAAAGAAGGTACAGGTTGATCCCAAAAACATTCGTCAATTGGTTGCATGCTCTCGCTATATTGCGGAGTGTTATTGGGGAAAAGGCGCCGGACAATTGCTCCGCTCTCTTTTGTTACTTAGACGCGGTGGGGGAGGCACACAGGGCTTATGGGGGTCAAGCGTGGCACCGGTATGACAAACAATTTCGTCAGCGAAAAGCGGTGCGGCCAAACGTACGGTGGGACCATAAGGACATAGCCTTGTGGTTGAAGGTAACTGCGCTGTTCAAGCAGGGTCAGTCCTTTCCCGGGAGCGGAAGCAGGTCGGGAACTTCTAATCAGGCAGGGCAGGCCTCGGGCTCCAAGCTTGGAACGTGTTGGCAATTTAATGAGGGCCAATGTAAATTCGGAGCCACTTGTAAGTTTAAACATGTCTGTTCCCATTGTAACGGTCAGTCACACGGGGCGTCAAAATGCTTTAAAAAAGGGCGACGACAAGGGGGAGCCAGTGGTTCCTCTGGACATGGGGGTGATGCCAGTGAGGGTCACAAAGATGACCCCTTTTCTAAGTAGATACCCCGACAGGGAGGGAGCGCTGCTGATTGGTTCTGGTTTTGGTTCAGGTTTTATTATTCTGACGCCGCCTCATGCGGTCCCTTTTACGCAGCGCAACCTGCGGTCTGCTTATCAGCATGCGGGGGTAGTGTCAGAAAAACTTCAAAAGGAGGTGGCGAACAAGTTCCATCTTATACACCACTTGTCGTTTCCCAAAGGGGTGTCGGTTAACGATGGTATAGATCCTGAATTGTGTTCTCTCGTCTATACGTCGTTTGATGGTGCGGTAGCACTGGTGCGCGGTTATGGAAAAGGGGCTTTGATGGCAAAGACTGACATCGAGGCAGCTTTTCGTTTACTGCCGGTGCATCCGCACAGCCACCGGCTGTTAGGGTATTACTGGAACGGGGGATATTTTGTTGATCGTTGCCTGCCTATGGGCTGTTCTCTGTCGTGTGCGTATTTAGAAGTTTTTTGTTCTTTTTTAGAGTGGGTTGTTAGAAGTGTCGCTGGGGTGAATTCGGTTATACACTATCTCAATGACTTTTTGTGTGTCGGTCCGGCGGGTTCGGGAATATGGAAACGGTTACATGGGTGTCACGGGAGTTTGGGGTCCATTTGGCGGCTGAGAAGACAGAAGGGCCTACGTCGTCAATTTGTTTTTTGGGGATTTCAATAGATTCGGTGGCTATGGAGTGTAGATTACCAGATGATAAGCTGTTTGCTTTGCGTTCTGAGGTTGACAGAGCTTGTCATCTTAAGAAAATCACATTACGGGAGTTGCAGTCGCTGTTGGGGAAGTTACATTTTGCGTACCGCATCATGCCGATGGGTAGGGTGTTTTGCCGTCGGCTGTTAGCCGCGACGGCTGGGGTTAAGGAGCCACATCATTTTATTAGATTAGTCGCTGATCACAGAGAGGACTTGCGAGTGTGGCTTAATTTCCTGGCTATCTATAATGGCCGCTCGTTATGGATGTCTCGGGCTTTGGATAGTTTCGATCTGGAGTTGTTCACTGACGCGTCGGGTGCAGTGGGTTTCGGAGCATTTTGTAAAGGGCAATGGTGCGCGGGCACGTGGCCGGCTACGTGGGTGGAGATGGGTTTGACGTGTAACTTGGCCTTACTCTAACTGTTTCCCATCGTGGTGGCTAGAGATGAGCGAACCGGGACAACCGAACCCGGTTTCGGTCCGAACTTCCGGAAAAGTTCGGTTCGCAGCGAATCCGAACTTCACCGGGTTCGGCCGAACCCGTTTTGACCGAACCCGGTCAAAAACATTATACAAATCTGCAGCCACTTGTCTCTATCAATCACTGATAGAGAAAAGAGGCTGCTGATTAAAAATAAAATAAAAAGCATTTCATACGTACCCGGTCGTTGTCTTGGTGACGAGTCCCTCTTCTTCCTCCAGTCCGACCTTTTCTGACGCGGCAGCCTGTGATCGGCTGCAGAGGCCTCTGCAGCCTGTGATTGGCTGCAGAGGCCGCGGCAGCCTGTGATTGGCTGCAGCGCTCACATGGGCTGCATCGTCATCAAGGGATGTCGAGAGGGACGCGTCACCAAGGCAACGGCCAGGAGACCGGACTGGAGGAAGCAGGGAGTTCCCGGTAAGTATGAACGTCTTTTTTTTTACAGGTACTGTGATCGGTAGTCACTGTCCAGGGTACTGAAACAGTTACTGCCGATCAGTTAACTCTTTCAGCACCCTGAACAGTGACTATTTAGGGTATGTGCACACACACTAATTACGTCCGTAATTGACGGACGTATTTCGGCCGCAAGTACCGGACCGAACACAGTGCAGGGAGCCGGGCTCCTAGCATCATAGTTATGTACGATGCTAAGAGTCCCTGCCTCTCTGCAGGACAACTGTCCCGTACTGTAATCATGTTTTCAGCACGGGACAGTAGTTCCACGGAGAGGCAGGGACTCCTAGCATCGTACATAAGTATGATGCTAGGAGCCCGGCTCCCTGCAGTGTGTTCGGTCCGGTACTTGCGGCCGAAATACGTCCGTCAGTTACGGACGTAATTAGTGTGTGTGCACATACCCTTACTGACGTCGCCTAGCAACGCTGCCGTAATGACGGGTGCACACATGTAGCCACCCGTCATTACGGGGCCTCATGCACACGACCATAAAAACACCCGTTATCACGGGTCGTAATTACGACCCGAAATAGCGGGCCCATAGACTTCTGTTAGCCACGGGTACCTTCCCGTTTTCTCACGGGAAGGTGCCCGTGCCGTTAAAAAGATAGAACATGTTCTATTTTTTTATTTTACGGGCCGTGCTCGTAATTACGACTCGTAACTACGAGCACGGCCGGCCGGCCACGGGCAGCCGGCCGCTTTTGCGAACCGTGCTGTCATTATAATTATAGCAGCACGGCCCGTAAAATAGAAAAATAGAACATGTTCTATTTTTTTAACGGCACGGGCACCTTCCCGTGAGAAAACGGAAAGGTACCCGTGGGTAACAGAAGTCTATGAGCCCGTTATTGCGGGCCGTAATTCCGACCCGCAATAACGGGTGTTTTTACGGTCGTGTGCATAATGGGAGCACGGCTCGGAAAAACGAACGGCTGCCCGTGCTCATCTCCTGAAATACTCTGTGCTGCCTTAAACTCTGTGGACAGGTCAGGATCCTGTTTATTTTAAATGCTGCTAGGGAACCCGCTCGATCCACTATATAAGGCTACGCTACAGTGCAGCTTTTAAAAGAAACAGGATCCTGACCTGTCCACAGAGTTTAAGGCAGCACAGAGTATTTCAGGAGATGAGCGTGCAGATTCAGTGCTGCTGTGAACTCTGCTCTTACCATTACGTAGCTCTCAGTCTGTTACCTCTCCTCCACTCCTGTCCTCAAGAACACCTTCACATGATTGGCAAGTCACCACGTAATGGTAAGAGCAGAGTTCACAGCAGCACAGAGTATTTCAGGAGATGAGCATGCGGATCTTGTACGTGGTGGTGACTTGCCAATCATGTGAACGTGTTATAGAGGACAGGAGTGGAGGAGATGTAACAGACTGAGCTACGTAATGGTAAGAACAGAGTTCACAGCAGCACAGAGTATTTCAGGAGAGGAGCTTGCAGATTCAGTGCTGCTGTGAACTCTGCTCTTACCATTACGTAGCTCAGTCTGTTACCTCTCCTCCACTCCTGTCCTCAATAACACCTTCACATGATTGGCAAGTCACCACCCCGCACAAGATCTGCACGCTCATCTCCTGAAATACTCTGTGCTGCTGTGAACTCTGCTCTTACCATTACGTGGTGACTTGCCAATCATGTGAAGGTGTTCTGGAGGACAGGAGTGGAGGAGAGGTAACAGACTGAGAGCTACGTAATGGTAAGAGCAGAGTTCACAGCAGCACTGAATCTGCATGCTCATCTCCTGAAATACTCTGTGCTGCCTTAAACTCTATGGACAGGTCAGGATCCTGTTTCTTTTAAATGCTGCACTGTAGCGCAGCCTTATATAGTGGATCGAGCGGGTTCCCCAGCAGCATTTAAAAGAAACCGTGTTTGTGTATGTGTGTGTTTGTGTATATATGTGTGTTTGGGTATGTGACTTTGTCTGTTTTTGTTTTTATATGTGTGTTTGTGTATATGTGTGTGTGTGTATATATGGGTGTGTTTGTGTATATGCGTTTGTGTATATGTTTGTGTATATATGGGTGTATTTGTGTATATGTTTGTGTGTAGATGTTTGTGTGTGTTTTTGTATATGTGTGTGTTTGTGTATATGGGTGTGTGTTTGTGTGTATATATGGGTGTGTTTGTGTATATGTGTTTGTGTATATGTGTGTTTGGGTATGTGTGTTTTTGTTTGTATATGTGTTTGTGTATATGTGTTCGTGTATGTGTGTGTATAACTGTGTGTGTGTGTGTTTGGATATGTGTGTTTTTGTTTGTATATGTGTGAGTTTGTGTATATGTGTGTGTGTGTGTGTGTGTGTGTGTGTTTGTCTGTTTATGTGTGTGTGTGTGTGTGTGTGTGTGTGTGTGTTTGTATATCTTGTTGTGTTTGTGTATATATGTGTGTTTGTGTATGTTTGTTTGTTTGTGTGTGCGTGTATATATGTGTGTAGGTGAGTAGAAGTATTGTTATTGTTCACATTGATAACTGTTTTTTTATGTTGTTGCAGATTTTGATGTACCGATTGGACTACATCTTCGATTCGTTGGACTACTGCGTAGATCTACGTTTTTTCAAATTTTAATAAAATGGTTAACGAGGGTTTTGTTGGGGATTTCTTATTTCAATAAAAAAGAATTGTCTTTGTGTTTTTTTTTAAACTTTATTAGTGCCTAGATAATGGCAGTTGGCTGATTGACAGCGTCCATTATTAAGGCGGTACTTAGTGTTAGCCGGTGCAGAGGCTAGCACTAACCACCCATTATTACCCCGGTACCCACCACCACCAGGGGTGCCGGGAAGAGCTTGGTACGATCCAGTACCCGACCATCTGTTGTGATGGTCGGGTACTGGGGCGGCCGTAGGCTGGTATTATGAGGCTGGGAAGGGCCAAAATCAGTGGACCTTCCCACCCTTGTAATGCTAGGCTGCTGCTGCTGTGTTGTATCGGGCTGGTTATAAAAATGGGGGGGACCCCCACGTCGTTTTTTTTTTTTTAATTTAACAAATTTAGCAATAGACGGGTCCCCCACATTTTTAATAACCAGCCATATACAAGGCCGCAGCAGTCTGGCATTACATTGGTGGGAAGGGCCACTGGTTTTGTCCATTCCCAGGCTAATAACACTGTGTTGTATGTGGCTGGTTATGATAAATTGGGTGGAACCCCATGTCTTTTAAAAAGAAAAAATTTAAATAAATAATTTAAAAAAATGACGTGGGGTCCCCCCCACTTTTATAACCAGCCAGATACAACACAGCAGCAGCAGCCTAGAATTACAAGGGTGGGAAGGTCCACTGTTTTTGGCCCTTCCCAGCCTCATAATACCAGCCTGCGGCCGCCCCAGAGCCCGACCATCCCAACAGATGGTCGGGTACTGGATCGTACCTGGCTCTTCCCGGCACCCCTGGTGGTGGTGGGTACCGGGGTAATAATGGTGGTTAGTGTTAGCCTCTGCACCGGCTAACACTAAGCCTCGCCTTAGTAATGGATGTTGTCACTCAGACAGCGGCCATTACTAAAGTGGTAGTAATAAAATTTGAAAAGAAAAAGACAAAGATATAGATAAAATATTTTATTGAAATAAAGCACCCCCAACACAACCCTCATTAACCATTTTATTGTAGAAAAAAAACACGTCATCTAAGTAGTCCTCGAAACCGACGTAGTCCAAACACCAAACCTGTGAAAAAAAAAAATTAAATAAAACATGTCGTAGGCTTAGATTCAGTTTAATGTGTGATACTGACTGTTATACCATGTATAGAAGCCTGCCGTGAAGTTGACTTAGATACAGGGCGCCAGCAGACAGTATCATACATGGCCATACATACATATATACAAACATACATACAAGCATGCACATATATACATGCAAATATACATACATGCAAACATACACACATATATACATGCAAACTATCATACATACATGCATACACACACACACACATGAAAACATACATACAAACAAACATGCAAAGATACATACATACATACATACATACATATATACAAGCATGCACAAATATGCATGCAAACATAAATACATGCAAACATAATTACATACATGCACATATATATAAACATACATGCAAAAATAAAAACATGCAAACATACATACATGCACATATATACATACATACATGACAACATACATACAAACATACATGACAACATACATACATGCAAACATACATGCAAACATACATACACACATGCAAACATATATACATGCAAATATACATACAAACATGCACATGTATACATACATGCCAACATACATGCAAACATACATGCACATATATACATACATGACAACATACATACATGCAAATATATACATGCAAATATACATACATACACACATGCACATATATACATACATGCCAACATACATGCACATATATACATACATGACAACATACATACATACATACATGACAACATACATATATATATATATACACACATGCAAATATACATACAAACATGCATACATACATACATACATGCAAACATACATTCATGCAAACACACATACATGCAAACATACATACATTCATGCAAACATACATACAAATATACATACACACATGCACATATATACATACATACATACATACATACATACATGACAACATACATACATACATACATGACAACATACATGCAAAAATACATACATGCAAACATACATACAAATATATACATGCAAATATACATACAAACATGCACATATATACATACATGTCAACATACATGCACAGATATACATACATGACAACATACATACATGCCAACATACATACATGCCAAAAAAAATAATAATACGTTCATACTTACTTTCCTCCTGTCCGGCCTCCAGCGATGACGTTTTATCCATGTCGCCGCTGCAGCCTGTGATTGGCTGCAGAGGCGGTCACGTGGGATGAAGCGTCATCCTGGCGTGCGTGACCGCCACTACAGCCTGTGATTGGCTGCAGCGGCGAAAGGGATGAAACGTCATCGCTGGAGGCCGGACAGGAGGAAAGTAAGTACGAACGTATAATTTTTATTTTTTTATTACATTTATTAAAATTGTATTTTCCGCGCGCCCAGCATGTACTGTGAAGGTTGCTGAAAGAGTTAGTGCAGCCCATTAACTCTATCAGCACCCCGGACAGTAGCATGCTCGGCGCACGTAAGTGACAGGTTCGGTCAGAACTAGTTCGGTCCGAACCGAACTTTTTTGTGAAATTCGGCGAACTAGCCGAACCGAACTTTTGATAAGTTCGCTCATCTCTAGTGGTGGCAGTTACCATTTGGGGGGACAGGTTCCGGGACAAGAAAGTTTGCTTCCATTGCGATAATCTGGGGGTGGTAATGGCGATAAACAATGTGTCGGCGTCGCCTCCTCCGGCAGTTCGCTTGTTAAGGCAGTTGGTGCTCACTTGTCTGCAGTTGAATGCGTGGGTGGTGGCGGTGCATGTACCGGGGGTGGAAAATTGTATCGCTGATGAGCTTTCTCGCTCACAGTGGGATCGTTTTCGTCAGCTGGTGCCGAATGCGGACTTGACTGGGGTGGTCTGTCCCAGTCATCTTCTGGAGCTGGTGTCCGGGCTGCAAGTGCCTTGATCGAACGATCACTGGCCAGATCGACGTGGGCAGCGTATTCCGCCGGATGGCGTCAATGGGAGGAGTGGATTAGGTCCCTGGAGGATGTGGTGTCTGACAATGACAGGATACTTGCGTTGTTGTTTTGGTTGGGGGATGCTTTTTCTGCTGGTGGCATGGTTGCCAAGGTCAATTGCTTTGTGGCTGCCATTGCTTTCGGTTTTAAGCTCCAGGGGTTGGTGGACGTCACTAAGCATTTCTTGGTGAGCCAGGCATTGCAGGGTTTGAGAAAGGGTGTGGTGATTTGAGATCAGAGGCGTCCAGTGTCATTCCAACTGCTTTGTGATATGGGTGAGCTGGTGTGGCAGGTGTCTAGATCACATTATGAGAGCAAGCTGTTTCGTTTGTCTTTTTCGCTGGCTTTCTTCGGGGCTTTACAGCTGGGGGAACTGGTGTCGCCTAGTGCGTCAAAACGGGGGGTTTGAGACAGGATGATGTGGATGTGTATGAGGATAGGGTGGAGATAGTTCTTAGTCGTTCAAAGACTGATCCATTGGGGAGAGGAATGAGGTTAGTGTTGTTCGCATTGCCTGGTGGCGTGTCATGTGCGGCCAGAACAGTACTCGTCTCATTCATTTAGGATCGGAGCGGCGATGGAAGCAGTGAGGTGGGGTTTAGATGATGCAGGGGTGCAGTGTATAGGGCACGTTTCCGCTCGTATGTTCGTCCTCATATGCTGTGATCTGTGTATTTATGCATTACTGATCTGGGTGTGTGCGTTTCCGCCTGTGATGTGTTGTTGTGAGCATGTGTGAGTGGTGTGCGAGTATGTTTTCCTTTGTCTTACAGGCCCTACTCCTTGTTTGGTATGGATTATGGGGCATTCGTATGTGTACTGGGGTGCCATTCGGGCGGACGTACGGCCAGACGGCAGACAGCTCAGGATTCCCCGGGATACAACGATATTACGATGGATGGGTTTCCGTGGTATGACCTGGGGTAGGGTGTTGCCGGAGTTTAACACCTTCGTACTTTTGGACAGGGTACCGGGGGTGCTGGTTTTACATGTTGGTGGAAATTATTTGGGCTTACGCCCTTTTCGGGAATTGGTGAGAGATGTCAAACATGACCTGTTGTGCTTGTGGTCATCCCACCCCAAGCTGGTGATTGTGTGGTTGGAGATGGTCCCAAGGAAGAGTTGGCGGTTGGCTCGCTCCGTGGCTAGGCTCAACAATGCTCATATTAAGGCCAACAGGGCCATATCAGGTTTCGTTGCGCGGAGTGGGGGGGTTGCGGTACGGCATTGGGACTTGGAGGCTGGGACAGGAAACTATTGGAGGGAGGATGGATACACTTGAAGGACGTGGGAGTGGATATGTGGAGTCTGGCTCTATCTGAGGGGATCGAACGAGCGGTGGGTGTGTGGAGGAGCTCACAGGCTTGAGGAGGTCAAGGCCTATGTCGCTTTGGCGGGGTGGAGTACTTGAAGTAGGTCGAAAAAAGTGGTGCGGGGGGAATGCATCACGGGAAATCGGCTTCTTAGGGTGTTACCCCTTTTGAAGGCTGTGACATATATGGTGGAGGTCATCTGCAAAAGGTAATCGGTGCCCCCTAGCCGGGTTACGGCTGGGGGTAAGGTGTTAGTGGTCAGATGTCCTGTTAATAAAATATTGGTGGCTTCAAGGACTTGCCCCTGTCATTCTTTTTGTTTTTTATGACCCTGAGAGGGTCACAGGGTTATTTATGTTATGATGAATTTCTCGGGGGGAATTCACGTAGGCTCCGAGGATATTATCCTCCTCACTTTCTCACACCAGGACTCCACTACTTGGACTTCTTTTAACCAGGACCATTAAACTTGGAACTTGCTTCCATTTTACGAACCACAGCGCTGGATCCATCTTGCTTTTCTCCTGTATTCCTCTATCGTGTGCCGACACGAGGATCCGGGCGCTATCTACGACACGCTCCATAGTGTCAGGTGAGCTGGAGGATTCCTCCCTACCTCTGGTTTTTTGGGACATTATACTGTATGGGGCATTATACTGTGTGGGGGCAGCTATGAGGGGCATTATACTGTATGGGGCTGCTATGGGGGCATTATACTGTATGGGGCTGCTATGGGGGCATTATACTGTATGGGGGAATTTATGAGGGGCATTATACTGTATGGGGGTCTGCTATGGGGGGCATTATACTGTATGGAGGCATTATACTGTGTGGGGGGTAGCTATGGGAGCATTATACTGTGTGGGGGGCAGCTACAGGGAGCATTATACTGTATAGGGGCAGTTATGGGGAGCATTATACTGTATGGGGGCAGCTACGGGGAGCATTATACTGTATGGGGCAGCTACGGGGGGGGGGGCATTATACTGTGTGGGAGCGTCTATGGGGGAAGTATACTGGGGGGGCTGTTGGGCAAGGCGGCTGGCCATAGGCATGGCAGGGGGGGACGAAGCTGAATTCTTGCACCAGGGCCCGTGAGCCTTTAGCTACGCCCCTGGTTGGAATGCATTACACTACGTAGGTAGTGTAATGTGTTCTAGCAGCGATCAGAGCTGCAAGTCCTGTAGTCCCCTACTGGGACAAGTAAAAAAAAAGTTAAAAAAAATATAATAAAAATGTTTTATAAAAGTTTAAAAATCAAAGTTATAAGTTACATCAATAAAAAAATGCTTTTTTTCCCCTATAATAAGTCTTTTATTATAGGAAAAAAATGAACACGTTAAAAGTACACATATTTGGTATCACCGCGTTCGTAACGACCCCAACTATAAAACTATAATGTTATTTTTCCCGCACGGTGAACACCGCAAAAACAGTAAAAAACAATGCCAGAATCACTATTTTTTGGCCACCACCCCTCCCAAAATATACAATAAAAAGTTGCATGCAGTGATCAAAAAGTCGCATGCACGCCAAAATAGTACCAATAAAAACTACAACCCGTCCCGCAAAAAACAAGCCCTTACACAGCTTTTTTGACTGAAAAATAAAAAAGTTATGGCTCTCAGTATATGGTGACACAAAAAATAAATTATTTTATAAAAAAAGTAATTTCATTGCACAAACGCTGCAAAACTTTAAAACAACTATATACATATGATATCGCCGTAATCGTATCGACCCGCAGAATAAAGTTAAATGTCATTTAAAACGCAGGGTGAACGCCATAAAAAAAAAAAAAAAAAACATTGTCAGAATTGCTGTTTTTTGGTCACCTTGCTTGCCAAAAAATGGAATAGAAAGTGATCAAAAAAATCGCATGTACCCCAAAATGGTGCCAATGAAAACTACAGATTGTCCCTCACACAGCTCCGGGGGAGAAGACATAAAGAAGTTCTGGCTCTCAGAATATGGCCATGCAAAATGTGCAGTGTGTTCAAAAAGCGGATAAGATCGGGCACCATTTATCAGTGTGACACCGGGCACATATCTGCAGATTATTATTTATTTACCCCATTATTATACCCTCTTATTATACCCCTGATGTACTCCACCCAGCTTACATATACCCCACATTATAAACTGAAATACCAGCAATACCCCAAACAGAACTATTACCAAGCAAAATCTGCGCTCCAAAAGCCAAATGCCGCCCCCTCCCTTCTGAGCCCTACAGCGTGCCCAAACAGCAGTTTACACCCACAGATCTGGCATTGCCATACCCGGGAGAACCCGATTAATATTTTATGAGGTATTTGTCCTAAGTGACACAAACTGGGCACAACATATTGTGCACTCAAATGGCACAACAGTAGAAAATTCAAATTTTCACTCCGCACCACCCGTTGCGCATTAACCCCTTCGTGCACCACGACTTAATAACATGTCATGGTGTGCGGGGGGGGGGGGGATGTATGGAGCGGGCTCACACGCTGAGCCCGTGCTATACATTGCAGGTGTCAGCTGTGTATTACAGCTGACACCCAGGACTAACGGACAGGAACAGCGATCGCTCTGTTACAGGAGCTTGTAAAAATGTCAATATACTGCAATAGATTAGTATTTGCAGTGTATTGTACCAGTGATCTAATGATCGCTGGTTCAAGTCCCCTAGGGGGACTAATAACATTTAAAAAAAAAAAAAAAGTCAATAAAGTTATTTAAGAAAAAAATGAAATAAATATTTAAAGTCCAAAAGAAAACTCTTTTCCAAATTCTTTCACTAAAGCAATGTAAAAACTAAAAAAAATACACAAAATTGGTATAGCTGCTTCCGTAAAAGTCCGAACTATTACAATATACCATTATTTAACTCACACGATGAATGCTGTAAATAATAAATAATTTAAAACGCCAAAATTGCTGTTTTTTGGTCACCTCAGCTCTAAAAAAATGTTAATAAAAAGTGCTCAAAAAGTTGTACGTAACAAAAAATGTTAGCAATAAAAACTACAGTAGGTCCCGCAAGAAATGAGTCCTCACACCACTTTATTGACGGAAAAATAAAAACGTTATGGCTCTTGGAATGCAGGGAGTGAAAAACGAAAATAAAAAAGCAAAAAATGAATCAGTCCAGAAAGGGTTAATTAATTTCTAATGAAAAAGCATTTATGACCACATGTATAGCCGTACTCGGGAGAAATTTCTTTACAAATGTTGGGCGGCTTTTTCCTCCTTTATTCTTTGTGAAAATTCAAAAATTCAACATTTTAGTGGGAATAATGTTGATATTCATTTTCACTGCCCAATTGTAACAAATTCTGAAAAAGACCTGTGGGGTCTAAATGCTAACTATACCCCTAGATAGATTCCTTAAGTGGTGTCGTTTCCCAAATGGGGTCACACTGTTTTGGTCTCTCAGGGGCTTTGCAAATGCAACATGACACCCAAAATTTCCGCTAAATCTTAGCTCCAAAAGCCAAATAGCGCTCCTTCACTTCTAAGCCCCGCTGTGGGTTCAAACAGCAGTTTATTATCACATATGGGGTATTTCCGTAATCGGGAGAAATTGCTTTACAAATGCTGGGGTGTTTTTTCTCCTTTATGCCTTGTGAAAATGAAAAATTTCTATATTTTTTCAGAAAAAAAGTAGATTTTCATCTTCACAGACTACTTCAAATACATTTAGCATAAAAACTGTGGGGCCAAAATGCTAACTATACCCCTAGATAAATTCATTGAGAGGTGTAGTTTCCAAAATAGGGTCACTTTTATTTATTTTTTGGCACCAGAAGACCTCTTAAAACCTGACATGGTGTCTAAAATATATTTTAAAAAAAAAAGGAGGCCCCAAAATCCTCTAGGCGCTCCTTTGCTCCTGCACAATCTGGGCAATATATATTGAGTTGCATTTCTCGTGTAAAAGCTTCTGTGTTACAGAAAAAACTGTTACAAATTAATTTTGGCAAAAAGAAATGAAATTTGTACATTTCACCTCTACTTTGCTTTAATTTCTGAGAAACTCCTATGAGGTTACACTTTCTGAATGCTGTTTTGGATACTTTGAAGGGTGCAGTTTTCAAAATGGGATGAGTTATGGGGTCTTTCTAATATATAAGGCCCTCAAAGCCGCTTCAGAACTGAACTGGTCCCTGAAAAAATGGGCTTTTGAAATTTTCTTGAAAATATGAGAAATTGCTGCTAAAGTTCTAAGCCTTGTAACGTCCTAGAAAAATAAAAGAATGCTCAAAAAACAATGCAAATATAAAGTAGACATATGGAATATATGAAATGGTAACTATTTTGTGTAGTATTACTGTCTGTCTTACAAGCAGATACATTTAAGTTTAGAAAAATGCAAATTTTTACAAATTTTCTCAAAATTCTGATGTTTTTCACACATAAATATTAAATTTATCAACCAAATTTTTTTACTACAATAGTACAATATCCAAAGGTATCAAAAAGATTCTTTATTAAATATGCATAACAATAAACATTTTTAAAATCGTATATGACAGGAGAAACTCAATCTAAAGTCAACACAGAGATACATCAAGGAAACCAAAGTAACACATAGTGAGCCCTTTTATAACAATGGGTTACAGGCAAGATTATCACCAGTTTTGGAGTATGGCGATTGAACTCAAAACATATCAACATGTTACTGCAGGACAAGATTAATCCAAACAGACACCATGATCAATAGAGAAGGTAGAAATAAACCATACCCTAGGAGCTTGAAAATATGCAGGATAATCTTACCCATAAAATGTCTCTGTGTGGTCCCTGGTGATCGCTGTGTGCGCCCCGACGCGCGTTTCGCGAATGTTCGCTTCCTCAAGGGGGTGTGGTGTACATGTCCGTCAGCTCCCTATTTATGCCCCTTCTATTAGTAGCCCAGGTGTGTGTTGGATGCGTTCTACCCTGTCCAAGAGTATGCGGCGCGCATCCGACGGCGCACCCGGAAGTGTGGCACGCCCCACTTCCGCCCTCCAGTGCTGCGGCGCACATCCGGACCCTCGACGCGTACCAAGAGATCCGGACATGCGCACCACACTGACAGAGGAGCGGGCGTGGCCAGCCCCAGTCCCGGCCGCGTACGCCAGAAGCGTGCACCCCATTGGACAGCGCAGAACAGATGGGCAGGTAAATATATGACAGGATATCTAGTGATTACTTGTGTTAGGATACGTTCACTCTAACCAGGTTTGTGTCAATAAAGTGCTTAGTGCTGACTCAAATATATGTGTAAATCGTAAAGGTTATTTTTATGCATAGGCAGCGAACAATCTCGTTGTCTCCATGGTACAGTGTTTAAGGAAAGGAAAAAAGGAAAAAGAGGAAAGGGAAAAAGAAAAAACACTTTTATAGGGATGGCAGTTACGTCTAATGGCTTGATGTATTTAAAAAGAAAAACACACCAAACACCAGATGCAACTCGATAGAAAAATTATATAATTTTTATACCATATCAAATAATAAAACATTACAGGTGTAACAGTGCTTGATGAGTAATGGTAATAAAACCAGAAATATAGGAGATACATACAACTCCAAATTAGACCATGCGAACATAGTCACCATCATTAAAACAGTGCTATTAAATCTATATGTGTATATATATTTAAGAGACATATTACTCTTAAGGTAACAGTCATATACGGTCGTCTGTAGAAAAATTCAGACAACATTAAGTGCTAATACAAGTACATGAAGAAAGAAAAAAAAAACAAAAAAAAAAAAACACAAGAAAAAAAACAAAACAAAAACAAAACAAAACAAAAAAACACACAACAGTGCAACTAGATTCCATATATAGAGTCCCAAATATGTAGACTCCACATCAGGGTCCGCAATCCAGAGAGTCATCGGGCTTCAAAACAACATATTCTGGGGGTACATAGGCGCCTCACTAAACATCAGCCGCTATGTCACATACCTACTAAGAAAATAGTAGTTAAAAACTAGACAAACATACAATCCACAATTTAAAATAATTAAAATTATATTATACTGGTAATCGGATATTTCCAACATCCTCATAAGAAGGGTGCAAAGCGTAATTTTTCGTTCAGTCCGGCCGGTGCCATGGAGCCCAATTGCACAATCCACCTACATTCCTTCTGTGCCAGAACCTTCTTCACATTACCCCCCCTGATGCCGCAACGTATACGTTCGATCCCCCGAACTTTGAGGGATCTTGGGTTACAACCATGAAACATTTTAAAGTGTCTGGGTATGGTCTTGAGTTCTGTAGGGTCATCAATAGCCCCGGCTCCAATGATATCCCGCACGTGCTCTCTAGTGCGTACACGCAACTCCCTTGATGTCAGGCCCACATAGATCTTTGGGCATCCACATACCGCATAGTACACTACATGTGTAGTACTGCACGATATGTAGTCTTTAATCTCAAAAGACTTGGTACCATCCACTGACTCAAATTTGTTTGTTCTACAAATATTGGGGCACGCGACACAGTTGCCACACGGATAACACCCTTTTCTTTGTCCCTGAGATCCGAAAAAATTGACCTTTTTAGGGGTATAGTGACTATGGACCAGAATATCCCGGAGGTTCCTACTCCGCCTGGCCGTCATTGTTGGTTTGTCACTAAGACAGAGGGCCAGGCTGGGTTCAGACCTTAGAATTGGCCAATGTCGTCCCAGAATCGTCCTTAGTTCACCCCATCTACTATTGTAGGTGGAGATGAACCTGACGGCTGTTTTTCCTACTTCAGGGGTTTTGCCAACCAACAGATTGGCACGAGGGGTCTTTTTTATATCCTGCTTTCATGGATCTTTTACTATACCCCCTATTTTCGAATCTGTATCTAAGATCTTCGGATTGTCGTTCGAAAAGATGGTCAGTGGAGCAGATCCGCCCCATCCTGAGGAATTGGCCAACTGGGATGGCTTTAACAGTAGATGGGGTGTGAGAAGAGGATGCATGCAGTAATGAGTTAACGGAGGTCGACTTCCGATAGACATCCATCTGAAGGAAACCACCTGTATCCGTAAATATCAATAGGTCCAGGAACTCAATCCTGGACGTATGAAATACATATGTCAGTTTGACATTCACCTGGTTTGTATTAAGTTGCTGCATAAAGCTCCTCAACTCACACTCCGAGCCCTGCCACACGAACAAAATATCGTCATTGTAGCGGAGCCAGCACTGCACATGGTCAGCGGCGCGAGCGCCATCCCCTTGGAAAACCTGCCTCTCCCAAAACCCGAGAAACAGGTTCGCATAGGATGGCGCACACGCCGCACCCATGGCAGTGCCTTGAGTTTGCAGATAAAAAGTGTCTTTGAACACAAAGATGTTGTGGCTCAAAACAAACTGCAACAATTCCACGATAAGTTCGCATAGTTCGTCATCCCAGTTGCCAGTCCCCAGGAAGAAGCGGACCGCCTCCAAGCCATCTCCATGTCTGATACATGTGTAAAGGCTTTCAATATCCGCAGTTACAAGAAACATGTCGGGTTCTATCTGGATCCCATCAATTCTCCCCAGGACATCCGTTGTGTCCTTTACATGTGATGGCAATTCCATTACCAATAGCTTTAGATAGTAATCTATAAATTTACATGTAGCTTCACATAGACCTCCCATACCTGACACAATGGGGCGTCCAGGGGGTTCCATCAGATTTTTATGGATTTTTGGCAGGAAGTAAATCGTGGGTATTTTAGGATCTTCTGTCATTAGTCCCTCAAAGATCTTCTTAGTGATGATCCCTTTCTCCAAAGCCCTATTCAGGATCTCCTTCAATTCCAGGAAGAATTTTGATATAGGGTTAAATGTAAGTTTGGCGTAGGTCTGTTTATTCCTTAATTGTCTAAATGCCTCCTTTTCATATTTTTCTGTCGGCCATACCACAATGTTACCCCCCTTGTCCGCGGCTTTGATGACCACATCCTCAAGGCATTGTAACTCTCTCAAGGCCAGTCTTTGAGGGGCAGTGAGGTTGTCCCTGTACCCAAATCTTGATATTTGTTTAAGGTCATCCACTACCAATCTGGTGAATATTTCCACTTGAGGACACAGCGACAAGGGGGGAAACTTTGTGGATTTGGGTAGGGCCGACAAAGGGAACTTACTTATTGCTGTACTCTGTTCCCTTAATAGTTCTTCCAAAGCTGATAATGCTTCCCTCTCCATCTCACTGTCAATTTCGAGGGTGCCACATCCCCTATTGTGCAATTTATGAAGGACAAGTTTTCTAGAAAAAAGATGTAGATCCTTCAAAACTGTAAAAAAATCAAAAGGGGCAGTAGGAGAAAACGTCAAACCCTTACTTAAGACCTCACGTTGGGCATCAGAGAGGGAATGTGAAGACAAGTTAACTACCTCTAGTTGGTTTCCGGGTCGCTTCTCCTGTTGTGGAATTGTGTTTTTTTTGCGCTTAGCATTCCTGTCATACTGTCTTCTTGGCATATAGACGCCTGGGTTGTTACTACTGTTGCCCACAATCATAGCATCCCTTATTCTACCTGGTTCATCCCCAGAGGTGCGTGATGACATTGAGGAAGATCTGGAACGTGATATGGGTCTTGATCTGTCATAATTGGACCACCATTTATAAACCCTGTTGGATTTATAGTCCTGCACATCCCTCTGAAATTTGCCTGATTTTACTGTGCAAATCTCTTTTTCCCATTTGACATAATCTCTGTCCAGATCTTCCTGCATTATGGCAAGAGTCTCAGTAGAGAACTCTTTTTTAAGATCAAGTTGTATCCCTTCTATTTCTTTTTCTATTTCTAGCAAGGTATTACAGTTGGATTGAATTAGGAGATTCATAAACCCCCTAGAACACGTGTCAGCCAGCTCCTCCCATTTCTTTTTAAACATGTCATTTTCCATATCAAAAGAAGGGAAAACCTGAACCCTTAGGCCCCTCGGTATCAGCCCCTTGGAGATATATTTTTCAAGGAAAGCCTTATTCCACCAAAGCTTGGTTCTTTTGTTGAGGAGAGATTTAAGCTTGCTGCTACGTTCCCTAATGTTGGTGCTACCAGTATCTAAAAACAAATTAGAGTCCTCCTTAAAAATCATGTCTAATTGTGCGAGCCATGACTGATCACGTGCTCGAAAATCCATATTAGGCTGGATACCAGTCGCTGTGAAAGACACAGAAAGATAATGATTATAACCAATAGTCTCCAGAGGTTTAACGTAGTTACTGGGCTAGGTATTGTTCCAAGCTTAAATCTCTCCTCAACAAAAGCGTTACGCGGCCGGGACTGGGGCTGGCCACGCCCGCTCCTCTGTCAGTGTGGTGCGCATGTCCGGATCTCTTGGTACGCGTCGAGGGTCCGGATGTGCGCCGCAGCACTGGAGGGCGGAAGTGGGGCGTGCCACACTTCCGGGTGCGCCGTCGGATGCGCGCCGCATACTCTTGGACAGGGTAGAACGCATCCAACACACACCTGGGCTACTAATAGAAGGGGCATAAATAGGGAGCTGACGGACATGTACACCACACCCCCTTGAGGAAGCGAACATTCGCGAAACGCGCGTCGGGGCGCACACAGCAATCACCAGGGACCACACAGAGACATTTTATGGGTAAGATTAACCTGCATATTTTCAAGCTCCTAGGGTATGGTTTATTTCTACCTTCTCTATTGATCATGGTGTCTGTTTGGATTAATCTTGTCCTGCAGTAACATGTTGATATGTTTTGAGTTCAATCGCCATACTCCAAAACTGGTGATAATCTTGCCTGTAACCCATTGTTATAAAAGGGCTCACTATGTGTTACTTTTTGTTTCCTTGATGTATCTCTGTGTTGACTTTAGATTGAGTTTCTCCTGTCATATACGATTTTAAAAATGTTTATTGTTATGCATATTTAATAAAGAATCTTTTTGACACCTTTGGATATATACTGGCTCCAAGACTCTGTGTTTTCTTTTGCATCTATATATATTATAGAGTTGCCTTAAATTTAAAAATGGGAGGATGTTCTTTGGAACAATACCTAGCCCAGTAACTACGTTAAACCTCTGGAGACTATTGGTTATAATCATTATCTTTCTGTGTCTTTCACAGCGACTGGTATCCAGCCTAATATGGATTTTCGAGCACGTGATCAGTCATGGCTCGCACAATTAGACATGATTTTTAAGGAGGACTCTAATTTGTTTTTAGATACTGGTAGCACCAACATTAGGGAATGTAGCAGCAAGCTTAAATCTCTCCTCAACAAAAGAACCAAGCTTTGGTGGAATAAGGCTTTCCTTGAAAAATATATCTCCAAGGGGCTGATACCGAGGGGCCTAAGGGTTCAGGTTTTCCCTTCTTTTGATATGGAAAATGACATGTTTAAAAAGAAATGGGAGGAGCTGGCTGACACGTGTTCTAGGGGGTTTATGAATCTCCTAATTCAATCCAACTGTAATACCTTGCTAGAAATAGAAAAATAAATAGAAGGGATACAACTTGATCTTAAAAAAGAGTTCTCTACTGAGACTCTTGCCATAATGCAGGAAGATCTGGACAGAGATTATGTCAAATGGGAAAAAGAGATTTGCACATTAAAATCAGGCAAATTTCAGAGGGATGTGCAGGACTATAAATCCAACAGGGTTTATAAATGGCGGTCCAGTTATGACAGATCAAGACCCATATCACGTTCCAGATCTTCCTCAATGTCATCACGCACCTCTGGGGATGAACCAGGTAGAATAAGGGATGCTATGATTGTGGGCAACAGTAGTAACAACCCAGGCGTCTATATGCCAAGAAGACAGTATGACAGGAATGCTAAGCGCAAAAAAACCACAATTCCACAACAGGAGAAGCGACCCGGAAACCAACTAGAGGTAATTAACTTGTCTTCACATTCCCTCTCTGATGCCCAACGTGAGGTCTTAAGTAAGGGTTTGACGTTTTCTCCTACTGCCCCTTTTGATTTTTTTACAGTTTTGAAGGATCTACATCTTTTTTCTAGAAAACTTGTCCTTCATAAATTGCACAATAGGGGATGTGGCACCCTCGAAATTGACAGTGAGATGGAGAGGGAAGCATTATCAGCTTTGGAAGAACTATTAAGGGAACAGAGTACAGCAATAAGTAAGTTCCCTTTGTCGGCCCTACCCAAATCCACAAAGTTTCCCCCCTTGTCGCTGTGTCCTCAAGTGGAAATATTCACCAGATTGGTAGTGGATGACCTTAAACAAATATCAAGATTTGGGTACAGGGACAACCTCACTGCCCCTCAAAGACTGGCCTTGAGAGAGTTACAATGCCTTGAGGATGTGGTCATCAAAGCCGCGGACAAGGGGGGTAACATTGTGGTATGGCCGACAGAAAAATATGAAAAGGAGGCATTTAGACAATTAAGGAATAAACAGACCTACGCCAAACTTACATTTAACCCTATATCAAAATTCTTCCTGGAATTGAAGGAGATCCTGAATAGGGCTTTGGAGAAAGGGATCATCACTAAGAAGATCTTTGAGGGACTAATGACAGAAGATCCTAAAATACCCACGATTTACTTCCTGCCAAAAATCCATAAAAATCTGATGGAACCCCCTGGACGCCCCATTGTGTCAGGTATGGGAGGTCTATGTGAAGCTACATGTAAATTTATAGATTACTATCTAAAGCCATTGGTAATGGAATTGCCATCACATGTAAAGGACACAACGGATGTCCTGGGGAGAATTGATGGGATCCAGATAGAACCCGACATGTTTCTTGTAACTGCGGATATTGAAAGCCTTTACACATGTATCAGACATGGAGATGGCTTGGAGGCGGTCCGCTTCTTCCTGGGGACTGGCAACTGGGATGACGAACTATGCGAACTTATCGTGGAATTGTTGCAGTTTGTTTTGAGCCACAACATCTTTGTGTTCAAAGACACTTTTTATCTGCAAACTCAAGGCACTGCCATGGGTGCGGCGTGTGCGCCATCCTATGCGAACCTGTTTCTCGGGTTTTGGGAGAGGCAGGTTTTCCAAGGGGATGGCGCTCGCGCCGCTGACCATGTGCAGTGCTGGCTCCGCTACATTGACGATATTTTGTTCGTGTGGCAGGGCTCGGAGTGTGAGTTGAGGAGCTTTATGCAGCAACTTAATACAAACCAGGTGAATGTCAAACTGACATATGTATTTCATACGTCCAGGATTGAGTTCCTGGACCTATTGATATTTACGGATACAGGTGGTTTCCTTCAGACGGATGTCTATCGGAAGTCGACCTCCGTTAACTCATTACTGCATGCATCCTCTTCTCACACCCCATCTACTGTTAAAGCCATCCCAGTTGGCCAATTCCTCAGGATGGGGCGGATCTGCTCCACTGACCATCTTTTCGAACGACAATCCGAAGATCTTAGATACAGATTCGAAAATAGGGGGTATAGTAAAAGATCCATCAAAGCAGGATATAGGAGAGCAAAAAAGACCCCTCGTGCCAATCTGTTGGTTGGCAAAACCCCTGAAGTAGGAAAAACAGCCGTCAGGTTCATCTCCACCTACAATAGTAGATGGGGTGAACTAAGGACGATTCTGGGACGACATTGGCCAATTCTAAGGTCTGAACCCAGCCTGGCCCTCTGTCTTAGTGACAAACCAACAATGACGGCCAGGCGGAGTAGGAACCTCCGGGATATTCTGGTCCATAGTCACTATACCCCTAAAAAGGTCAATTTTTTCGGATCTCAGGGACAAAGAAAAGGGTGTTATCCGTGTGGCAACTGTGTCGCGTGCCCCAATATTTGTAGAACAAACAAATTTGAGTCAGTGGATGGTACCAAGTCTTTTGAGATTAAAGACTACATATCGTGCAGTACTACACATGTAGTGTACTATGCGGTATGTGGATGCCCAAAGATCTATGTGGGCCTGACATCAAGGGAGTTGCGTGTACGCACTAGAGAGCACGTGCGGGATATCATTGGAGCCGGGGCTATTGATGACCCTACAGAACTCAAGACCATACCCAGACACTTTAAAATGTTTCATGGTTGTAACCCAAGATCCCTCAAAGTTCGCGGGATCGAACGTATACGTTGCGGCATCAGGGGGGGTAATGTGAAGAAGGTTCTGGCACAGAAGGAATGTAGGTGGATTGTGCAATTGGGCTCCATGGCACCGGCCGGACTGAACGAAAAATTACGCTTTGCACCCTTCTTATGAGGATGTTGGAAATATCCGATTACCAGTATAATGTAATTTTAATTATTTTAAATTGTGGATTGTATGTTTGTCTAGTTTTTAACTACTATTTTCTTAGTAGGTATGTGACATAGCGGCTGATGTTTAGTGAGGCGCCTATGTACCCCCAGAATATGTTGTTTTGAAGCCCGATGACTCTCTGGATTGCGGACCCTGATGTGGAGTCTACATATTTGGGACTCTATATATGGAATCTAGTTGCACTGTTGTGTGTTTTTTTGTTTTGTTTTTTTTTTTCCTTGTGTTTTTTTTTTTTGTTTTTTTTTTTCTTTCTTCATGTACTTGTATTAGCACTTAATGTTGTCTGAATTTTTCTACAGACGACCGTATATGACTGTTACCTTAAGAGTAATATGTCTCTTAAATATATATACACATATAGATTTAATAGCACTGTTTTAATGATGGTGACTATGTTCGCATGGTCTAATTTGGAGTTGTATGTATCTCCTATATTTCTGGTTTTATTACCATTACTCATCAAGCACTGTTACACCTGTAATGTTTTATTATTTGATATGGTATAAAAATTATATAATTTTTCTATCGAGTTGCATCTGGTGTTTGGTGTGTTTTTCTTTTTAAATACATCAAGCCATTAGACGTAACTGCCATCCCTATAAAAGTGTTTTTTCTTTTTCCCTTTCCTCTTTTTCCTTTTTTCCTTTCCTTAAACACTGTACCATGGAGACAACGAGATTGTTCGCTGCCTATGCATAAAAATAACCTTTACGATTTACACATATATTTGAGTCAGCACTAAGCACTTTATTGACACAAACCTGGTTAGAGTGAACGTATCCTAACACAAGTAATCACTAGATATCCTGTCATATATTTACCTGCCCATCTGTTCTGCGCTGTCCAATGGGGTGCGCGCTTCTGGCGTACGCGGCCGGGACTGGGGCTGGCCACGCCCGCTCCTCTGTCAGTGTGGTGCGCATGTCCGGATCTCTTGGTACGCGTCGAGGGTCCGGATGATCGCAGCAGCACTGGAGGGCGGAAGTGGGGCGTGCCACACTTCCGGGTGCGCCGTCGGATGCGCGCCGCATACTCTTGGACAGGGTAGAACGCATCCAACACACACCTGGGCTACTAATAGAAGGGGCATAAATAGGGAGCTGACGGACATGTACACCACACCCCCTTGAGGAAACGCGCGTCGGGGCGCACACAGCAATCACCAGGGACCACCAGGGACCACACAGAGACATTTTATGGGTAAGATTAACCTGCATATTTTCAAGCTCCTAGGGTATGGTTTATTTCTACCTTCTCTATTGATCATGGTGTCTGTTTGGATTAATCTTGTCCTGCAGTAACATGTTGATATGTTTTGAGTTCAATCGCCATACTCCAAAACTGGTGATAATCTTGCCTGTAACCCATTATTATAAAAGGGCTCACTATGTGTTACTTTTTGTTTCCTTGATGTATCTCTGTGTTGATATTGTTATGCATATTTAATAAAGAATCTTTTTGACACCTTTGGATATATACTGGCTCCAAGACTCTGTGTTTTCTTTTGCATCTATATATATTATAGAGTTGCCTTAAATTTAAAAATGGGAGGATGTTCTTTGGAACAATACCTAGCCCAGTAACTACGTTAAACCTCTGGAGACTATTGGTTATAATAGTACAATATGTCACGAGAAAACAATCTCAGAATCAGGGCGGGTTCAGATGAACATGTTTTGCATCCGTTCCGGACGCGTGGTTTTCACGCGGCTCGCGCGGACCTATACAAGTCTATGGGGCAGTGCAGACAAAGTACAATATGTCACGAGAAAACAATCTCAGAATCAGGGCGGATTCAGATGAACGTATTTTGCGTCCGTGCTGGACGCATGGTTTTCACGCGGCTCGCGCGGACCTATACAAGTCTATGGGGCAGTGCAGACAGTCCGTGAGTTTTGCGCAGTGTTAGTCCGCTGCGTAAAACTCGCGACATGTTCTATGTTTCGGCGTTTTTCGCGCATCACGCACCCATTGAAGTCAATGGGTGCTTGAAAATCACGCATGCCCCACGGAAGCACTTCCATGGGACAAGCGTTATTCGCGCAATAACAGTAAAAGAATGAATGTAAACAGAAAAGCACCACGTGCTTTTCTGTTTACAAACATCCAAACGGAGTGTCATAAAGATGGCGGCTGCGCGAAAAGCACGCAGCCGCGCATCCATATGAACAGGGCACACGGAGCTGTCAAGTGCCTTTTGCGAACGCAAAACGCAGCGGTTTTTGCGTGCGCAAAAAGCTCACGTTCGTCTGAATCTGGCCTCACTTGGATAGGTAAAAGCATTCCCAAGTTATTACTACATAAGGTAACACATGTCAGATTTGAGAAAATCAGCTTCGTCCTCAAGGCCAAAACAGGCTCAGTCCTGAAGGGGTTAAGCAGTGGTGCCTGTGTTTATATCTTGCAAACATATATTTTTTCCCCAAATCCCAAGCATCTAAAACTGAGAGGCACGACTGTCTGAGCCCTGAGCATGCACTGAGCACGCACTGTGTAAGGAACAGAGCCTCAGGAAGTTGGGATAGTAGAATCAAGGTATTTTCTGTTTATTTTGTTGTGTGCAATCTCCTCATCTCAATAAAGGAAATATAAACATTGCAAGGGTCAGTTCACTCAGTTTTTTGGTGCTGATTTTGATGCGGAAACCGCATCGGAATAAGCGCCAAAAAACATCTAAAATGGCCCCCCGTTGATTTTAATCGGAGGCACGGGCGTTTTTTTCCAGGGCGGCTTTTGGCCACTCTCCGGGAAAAAAAGCGGCCACTCCTTTCTTGCCGCGGTTTCTGCCTATGACCTCCCATTGAATCAATGGTAGGCAGAAAAACGCAGCGAAAAAAGAGCAAAAAGCAGAGACAGTTAAAAATCCAACTCAAAATTCCTGAAGGAATTCTGAGGCAAATTTTATCTGCCTGTAAAAAAACTCAGTGTGAACAGGGCCTTACAGATACTTTAGCAATTCAAGCTCAGCCTTTGCCTTTCATTGCATGGCATGGCTGAGCACGTGACAGTGTTACATCCGGGCAAGCTATTTCAGTGTCCCAGATTCTTTCCAGCAGCCTGCGGTCTCCTTGCTCTGATAGAGCACGGCGGCGGTAATCCTTGGAGCAGCTTGATACCACTCAGACTCTTTCTCTGTCACATCACCGTGTGCTTATGTGTGCAGAACTTCTGCATACTTAGCCTACTGTCTCGCATGATACACAGACAACGATATTCACATCTGTACTCTATATTATTGTAAATTGGGCCTTTATCCTTAAAGCTGCCCAAGTATAAGTGGCACCTCACCACAGGCGCCACAAACCAATATTCCTGGCTTATTTTACCCAGCGTTTACCCAGTTTGAAATGTAGGAGATTTTTTAATAATTAGCTTTCTTTTAGTGCAATTAATAAAAGTTACTTTTTGTTTTACTTTTTATGAATAAATAATTACATACTCATATTCCATACCATATTTGCCCTTCTATCCCTTCTCCCAGTACATAGTATAATAATATTCATTAACTATTTTGCACCATTTTCTTCTGTTTAGGGAAATTTTAAGATTGAATGGCACAAGAGGGATCCACACAATATTAGGCAGGTGTTTTAATGTGAAATATGTGTATATATACAATACTTTTTTGGTTTAGAATCTAAATTTCACTGGTTAGTGTAATTGTATTACAGTTTTTACTGCTTTGTTACGACTTTGTGCAGTATGAAAATGAACAATTAAGTGTGTAAATCTAGAATTCAGTGTCAAAGCTATAGATAGTGCAGAGGTAGCTGTAACTCCTGGATACTGGTACCTGAGGGGGCCCCAAAAGCACATCTGCCACATAAGAAGAAACCAGTATTGTAAATTACACATGGTAGGTGTGGAGCCATCTACAGATTTTGCATTGGGTCCAGGAGTTTCAAATTACATCTCTGTTAGGCCTCATGTTAACGACCATAATTTTTATGGATCCGTCATTACGGATAAAATACTAAACCACTCATTTCTATCGACCACGGACACCTTCCCGTATATTTATGGGTGTGTGTGTCCAGGCTGTAGAAATGACCCGCAAAAAATAGTACATGTCTTATTTTTTTGCATTTATGGACCGTACTCCTATACTTATTACTGTGAGCACGGTCTGCAAATGCGGATGACACTCCACGGACCGTTCAAGGCTCGTCCGTGCAGTATTTAGTGTTCCTATCATCTCTCTTGACTTAAGGTCTGTTTTATGTTTTTCTATCTATGACCTCCCACCACCAGTAACCCAATAAGGGACCACAACTTGAAATTGGTGTAAAGGCCACAGCAGCCATTTATTAAATACACAAATTATTCAAATAAAATCAAATAGCATAACACATAATATAACAAACATTTTATAAATTAACATCCTGCCTGTTAAAGGATCCTTGAAGGTACTTCAAGAATTATATTTCAACTCCATACTCTCCTTGTCAGGTCTGGAACTTATTGCCCTACAGCCGTACTGCACCTGCCCGAGGGCACCATCCATCTCCATGACCTACCCTTCCTGGGGACCATGCCCATCAGGAATGTATAAAACAAGCTGGGTAACCACTCCCAGCCCCTACAATACTACCCAGCATACCTCCCAACTTTTGAATTCGGAAAACAGGGACATTTTTAAGCCACGCCCCTAATCACAACAAATATCTCGCATCAACACATCAAATCACGGGCAGATCCTTCTTCAAATAGCAAGATCATATTCTCACTGCGGATCTCTAGACTTACAAAAAAAAAACTATGGATATTACAGATATTATGGATCTGGTTATATCGTCTTTATGTTACTTTTCCTAACTTGGGTATAACATTTGCTCATCACGGCAGCAGCTGCAGGACAAGCCAAAAGGCTGAGACCAATGAAAGTCAAGAGGGAGACCCTGTGGTTGATGACTTTTCAATTGACAGGTAGCAGAGTTACATGATGGGGATTTTTTTTTTGATGGGGATTTTTTTTTTCCATTTGTGTAACTCTGCTACAGGTCAATGGAAAAATCATCCACCAGAGCCCCGTTGTAGATCGCTCCACACACAGCCCCCTGTAGATAGTGCCACACACAGCCCCCTGTAGATAGCTCCACACACAGCCCCCCTGTAGATAGCTCCACGCACAGCCCCCCTGTAGATAGCTCCACGCACAGCCCCCCTGTAGATAGCACCAAACACAGCCCCCTGTAGACAGCTCCACACACAGCTGCCTGTAGATAGCTCCACACACAGCCACCTGTAGATAGCTCCACACAACCCCCCCTGTAGATAGCGCCACACACAGCCCCCTGTAGATAGCTCAAAACACAACCCCCCTGTAGATAGCTCCAAACACAGCCCCCCTGTAGATAGCTCCAAACACAGCCCCCTGTAGATAGCTCCACACACAGCCACCTGCAGATAGCTCCACACACAGGCGCTTGTAGATAGCTCCACACACAGCCCCCCTGTAGATAGCGCCACACACAGCCCCCTGTAGATAGCTCCACACACAGCCCTCCTGTAGATAGCGCCACACACAGCCCCCCTGTAGATAGCTCCACACACAGCCCCCCTGTTGATAGCACACACCTCCCCCTGTACATAGCACCACACACAGCTCCCCCTGTAGATAGCTCCACACTCAGCCCCCCTGTAGATATCTCCACACCCAGCCCCCTGTACATAGCGCCACACACAGCTCCCCTGTAGATCGCACCACACACAGCCTCCCTGTAGATCGCACCATACACAGCCCCCTGTAGATCGTGGCACACACAGCACCCCTGTGGATCGCGCCACACACAGCCCCCTGTAGATAGCGGCACCCCCCCCCCACTGTAGACAGCGCCACACACAGCCCCCCGTAGATAGCGCCACACACAGCCCCCCTGTAGATAGCGCCACACAGAGCCGCCTGTAGAAAGCGCTACACACACCCCCTGTAGATAGCTCCACACACAGCCACCTGTAGATAGCGCCACACACTTCCCCCTGTAGATAGCTCCACACACAGCCCCCTGTAGATAGCTCCACACCCAGCCCCCTGTAGATAGCGCCACACACAGCTCCGCCTGTAGATAGCACCACACACAGCCGCCCTCTAGATAGCTCAACACACAGCCCCCTGTAGATAGTGCCACACACAGCCCCCTGTAGATAGCGCCACACACATCCCCCCTGTAGATAGCGCCATACACAACCTCCATGTAGATCGCTCCACACAAACCCCCCTGTAGATCGCTCCACACACAGCTCCCCCTGTAGATAGATCCACACACAGCCCCCTGTACATAGCGCCACACACAGACCCCCTGTAGATAGCTCCACACACAGCCCCTCTGTAGATAGCGCCACACAGCTCCCCTGTAGATAGCGCCACACACAGCCCCCTGTAGATAGCTCCACACACAGCCCCCTGTACATAGCTCCACACCCAGCCCCCTGTAGATAGCGCCACACACAGCTCCGCCTGTAGATAGCACAACACACAGCCGCCCTCTAGATAGCTCAACACACAGCCCCCTGTAGATAGTGCCACACACAGCCCCCTGTAGATAGCGCCACACACATCCCCCCTGTAGATAGCGCCATACACAACCTCCATGTAGATCGCTCCACACAAACCCCCCTGTAGATCGCTCCACACACAGCTCCCCCTGTAGATAGATCCACACACAGCCCCCTGTACATAGCGCCACACACAGACCCCCTGTAGATAGCTCCACACACAGCCCCTCTGTAGATAGCGCCACACAGCTCCCCTGTAGATAGCGCCACACACAGCCCCCTGTAGATAGCTCCACACACAGCCCCCTGTAGATAGCTCCACACACAGCCCCCTGTAGATAGCGCCACACACAGCTCCGCCTGTAGATAGCACCACACACAGCCGCCCTCTAGATAGCTCAACAAACAGCCCCCTGTAGATAGTGCCACACACAGCCCCCTGTAGATAGCGCCACACACATCCCCCCTGTAGATAGCGCCATACACAACCCCCATGTAGATCGCTCCACACAAACCCCCCTGTAGATCGCTCCACACACAGCTCCCCCTGTAGATAGATCCACACACAGCCCCCTGTACATAGCGCCACACACAGACCCCCTGTAGATAGCTCCACACACAGCCCCTCTGTAGATAGCGCCACACAGCTCCCCTGTAGATAGCGCCACACACAGCCCCCTGTAGATAGCTCCACACACAGCCCCCTGTAGATAGCGTCACACACAGCCCCACTGTAGATAGCTCCACACACAGCCCCTTGGTAGATAGTGCCACACACAGCTCCCCTGTAGATAGCACCACACACAGCCCCCTGTAGATAGCGCCATACACAGCCCCCCTGTAGATAGCGCCACAGACAGCCCCCTGTAGATAGCTCCACACACAGCCCCTCTGTAGATAGCTCCACACACAGCCCCTCTGTAGATAGCTCCACACACAGCCCCTCTGTAGATAGTGCCACACACAATTGAAGCAAAAAATAGTGTGTAGAAAAGGTAGATCCAGCACTCGAATATTAAAATTCCAATTTTTATTTAGGTCATTTTTAAAAACAGGGATAAAACAAAAATCCCGGGACCACGCTTACGCGTTTCAGACCGCTAGGGTCCTTAATCATAGCTTACTATAAAAATAAGATTCACATATATATAGTCAAAGACATTCAATCAGGTGACTATTTTGGGCTGGACTTGAGAATTTAACTCTGTGTTGTATGTAACGAAATTTGTGTCGTAGTTACCCTATAATGTTAGAAATCGCAAAGTTGTTATACTAAAATAGTGAAAATATCGTAAATAACGTATTAATGAATAACTGTCACATAAAGAAAACTATTTTAATATACAGCAAAAAGAATCTTTCTGCTGTGTTTTTGTAACTTGAGACATGTGACTAGATGAGTTGATTCATTAAACTACAGGTGTGTATTGCAGTCAGACATAGTTCAAGAGAGACAGGTGATTTTCCTGTTAATGGTAATGAAAGAAAATTAAAGAGTGTATAAATATTTTTATATGAGTTAGTTTATTTGTCTTATAAAAAATAATTGTGATAACCAAAGTTGTAATCTTTAGTGAAGCTATTTAATGTGCTACACATATATTTAGATTCCCAATGTATAGCACATTAAATAGCTTCACTAAAGATAGTTTTCTTTATGTGACAGTTATTCATTAATACGTTATTTACGATATTTTCACTATTTTAGTATAACAACTTTGCGATTTCTAACATTATAGGGTAACTACGACACAAATTTCGTTATATACAACACAGAGTTAAATTCTCAAGTCCAGCCCAAAATAGTCACCTGATTGAATGTCTTTGACTATATATATGTGAATCTTATTTTTATAGTAAGCTATGATTAAGGACCCTAGCGGTCTGAAACGCGTAAGCGTGGTCCCGGGATTTTTGTTTTATCCCTGTTTTTAAAAATGACCTAAATAAAAATTGGAATTTTAATATTCGAGTGCTGGATCTACCTTTTCTACACACTATTTTTTGCTTCAATTGCCTGCAGTCGACACAGGATCAGTTTAGGAGTATCTACAAGCACCAACAGCTTTTGGATTAACTACACACTCTCTGCATCAGTTAAAGCATTATGAAAAACGCATTGGAAAACGCAATCACAGCGTGGTGGTCATGAGGTGAGCTAAACTTTTAGTAAAACTTTTTTCAGTGCCACACACAGCCCACTCTTGTACATAGCGCCACACACAGCCCCCTTTTGTACATAGTGGCACACAACCCCCCTCCCCCTTGAACATAGTGGCACACAACCCCCCTCCCCCTTGTACATAGTGGCACACAACCCCCCTCCCCCTTGTACATCGTGCCACACAACCCCCTTATACTTTAAGCCACAATGCCGCCAGAGCGGAGAGCAGTAGAAGTAGCCTAATGCTGCCACTCTCCGCTCTGCTTTGACGTCACTCACCGTCAGAAGAAGGCAGGAGTCTTGCAGCGGCGTTCTCACTGGTGTAGAGGTCAGATGACAGGTCAGGTGACTGGACTGGTCCACTTCCAGGCCGGCATCGATCCCAGTCAGAACACCGCCGCAAGACTCCTGCCTTCTTCTGATGCTGATCGCTGCTGTGGTCGTCTGGCATGCAGGGCGCCTGTCAGCAGCGACCAGCTGTTTTGATACAGCTGCAGTGCCCAGCGGGACATTTTGCAGACCGCCCGAAATGGCGGGACATCAGGGAGAAACCGGGACTGTCCCGCCGGATCCGGGACGGTTGGGAGTTATGCTACCCAGGGTTAAATGCCCCGAGTTTCCAACAATCTTCTATGTTGTTCTCCTTCTTCCCATTCCGTGCCTTCAAAGACCCCTCCTCGCCACTGTGACAAATCGCAACTCTACCTACCACAACAAAGAGATAAATTAAGGGACAGCGGGCAGGAAAAACCTTCTTCTGTTGTCCGGCAGGAAAGAGGGCTGCCTCTATCCCACCAGGGCTTATATACCCCATACTCCTCCCTCAACTTAAAGATAAACCCCTATGCCAACCCCCTTTTGCTTAATCCTTTAACCCCCTTCCAAACTCAGCCTCTAACTCTAGCCATACCCAAACCACCTAGCCATGGGCTCTCTCCATTACGCCTGCGCCTACATTACGTTGGGCTTACTTGACTTAAGGTATGTTTGATATTTTGCTATCTATGACCTCCCACCACCAGTAACCCAATAAGGGACCACAACTTAAAATTGGTGTAAAGGCCACAGCAGCCATTTATTAAATACACAAATTATTTATATGCAATCAAACAGCATAACCATAATATAACAAACATTTTATAAATTAACATCCTGCCTGTTAAAGCCATAGCCACCATCGCCGGCGGCATTCGTGTAGCGATCGGCCCCCGCTGTAGGAGCTGCGGTAAGTGCTGTACGAGACAGCAGCTGTCACAGCTCCTGCATGTGTCGGGAAGACGGCCGAAATGGACGTTACTCCCGTGACGTACTATTAGGTCATGGAGTGCGAACGATACAGCTACCATGACCTAATAGTACGTCCAGGAGTGGGAAGGGGTTAATGATATAGAGGATGGGATTAACCCCTTCCCGCTTTTAGGCGTGACTGTACATCCAAATTCAAAGTGAGTTCCCACACACGGGCGTGCAGATGAAGCCGGCACAGGAGCTGTGCGCCTTATCTTCAGTGGCTGTCAGCTGTAATACACAGCTGACATCCCGCTGCAAAGGTGGCGATGGCAGTTACCGCCGATCGCAGCCATTTAACCCCTTCAATGTGGCTGTCAATGGCGTCTGCCGCATTGAAGTGGTTGACAGAGGGAGCGAGCTCCATCTGTATTCCCCCGGGCCACCATGTGATGGATCGCGGGTGGCGAAGGTTGGTATGGCAACCAGAAAGCCATTGCTAGGCTTCCTGGTTGCCCAGGTACGGAAGCCTATTTGGTCCTGCCCGAGGCTAGACCTAATACGCTAACCGTCAGATGATGAATGACAATTACAATACACTGCACTAAATAAGTAGTGCAGTGTATTGTACCGGGGATCAGAAGATCAAATCTTCAAGTCCCCAGGTAAGTGTAAAAAAAAAAGTGAAAAAAGTAAAAAAAAATGTGAAAGAAAAATAAATAAATATACGAGTTTTAACTAATAAAAGCAACAATCGCCCTGTGTCCCTGATCAACTCCATTATTGTTAGAAAAAATTTTTAAACATTGAAAAAAACTATACATAATAGGTATTGCCGCGTTCGGAACGGCCTGATCTATAAAAATATCACATTATTTTTACCGCACGGTCAACACCGTAAAATCTTTTAATAAAAAACGATGACAGCATTTTATTTTTTAATCATCTTGTCTCAAAAATTTTTTAATAAAAAGTGATCAAAAAGTTGCAAGTAACGCAAAATGGTACCAGTAGAAACTACAGTTCGTCACGCATAAAACAAGCTCTCCCGCAGTGATATCAACTAAAAAATAAAAAAGTTATGGCTGTCAGAACATGTATTGTATTTTTATTGTGGGAACGCAGTGAAACGTAAAAAAACGATATAAATTTGGTGTCGCTGTAATCGTATCGACCCGCAGAATAAAGTTAACATGTTGTTTATACTGCTCGGTGAACACTGTAAAAGAAAAAAAAAAAAAAGTGCTAGAATGGCTGTTTTTTGGTTTCCTCATCTCCCAAAAAATGTAATAAATAGTGATAAAAAAAAATTGCATGTACCCCAAAATGGAACCAATAAAAATGACAGCTCGTTCCACAAAAAACAAGCCCTCACACACCTCCGTCAACGGAAAAATAACACGTTATGACTCTCAAAACGCAATGATGCAAAATGACGGCCCAGACAAATTTTTTAGGTCCTGTAGAAATTCACTAAATAGCCCACATCATCATTTGCTGGACCCCACAGGTTGACCCTGTAGATGCAGCAGAGATGAGGAAACTTTAGGGCATTGTGCTGCTTATAGGGCTAGTGAAGAAGTCAAAGGCAATACTGGAGCGCAGATATTTTGTGTAATACCCAATAAACCTGTGCATAAAGGATTGGGTCAAAGTGTACCACACCAATCCATGGATTATTCATTCACCCCATTATTACATCATCCTATTATGACCTGATGCACTCCGCCCAGCTTACATATACCCTGATGTACTCCGCCCAGCTTACATATACCCTGATTTACTCCGCCCAGCTTACATATACCCTGATCTACTCCGCCCAGCTTACATATGCCCCCACATTATAAGGTGAAATATCAGTAAAACACCAAGCAAAATCTGCGCTTCAAAAAACAAACGGTGGTCAAACTGAGCCTGGCAGTGTGCCCAAACAGCCATTTATGACCACATATGGGGTATTACTGTATTCTGGAGAACCCGCTTAACAATTTATGGGTTGTGTGTCTATGGGGGTACAAGCTGGGCACAACACATTGGGCACTGAAATGGCATATCTGTGGAAAACGGCAATTTTCAATCTGCAACATCTATTGTTTACTCATTTTTGCAAAACACTTGTGCGGTCAAAATGCTCACTACACCCCTAGATAAATTCCTTGAGGGATTTAGTTTCCAAAATGAGGTAATTTTTCGGGGATACCACTGTACTGGTACTATAGCTTAATGCAACATGGTGTCAAAAACTAATCTTGTAAAATCTCCACTCCAAATACTAAATGGCGCTCCTTCCCTTTAGAGCCTTGCTGTGTGTCCAAATAGCAGTTTATGACCAGGTGTGGGGTATTTCCCTACTCTGAAGAAGTTGCTTTACAAATGTTATGGTGCTTTTTCTCCTTTATTTGTTGAGAAAATGCAAAATTTTGATGCTAATGCTACATCTTATTGGAAAATAATGTAATTTTTCATTTTCACTGCCCATTTGTAATAAAATCTATGAGACACCTGTGGGGTCAAAATTCTCACTACCCCCCTAGATGAATTCCTCAATAGGTGCAGTTCGCCAAATGGAGTAACTTTTGGGGAGTTTCCACTGTACTGGTACCTTAGGAGCTTTACAAATGCGACATGGTTCAGAAAAACCAATCCAGCAAAATCTTCTGGGGCCTTTGTTTCAGGCCCGTAGCACACTAGGGCCACATGTGGGATATTTCTAAAAACTGCAGAATCAGGGCAATAAATATTCATTTAAAAGCGATCAAGGTCCCCTAGTGGGACCAAAAAAAAAAGTAAAATTAAGTTTAAGAAAGTTTAATAAAAAATAAAAAAAAAGTACCCCAATAAATAAATATTTTTTTTTTTTAATAAAAATGATTAGATTTCTTTAAAAATGGGTACTGTAAAAAAAAAATTAGGTACCATCGCAATTGTAACAACCCGTAGAATAAATATAACTTATTAGTTATACTGCACAACTCATTATGTAAAAAAAAGCACAAAAATTATTGCTAGAATTATTTTTTGCTTTCCCTCTCAAAAAAATTATGAAAGTTAATCAATAAGTTATATGTACTAGGGTTGTCATGATACCAGAATTTGGACTTTGATACCTTGATACTTTGTGTAGTATTGCGATTTTCTATACCAAAATGATACTTTTCTAACAGTAATAATAAAAAAATAAGTTCTTCCATTTTCTGATGTGAGGCACGAGGTGTGATGAATTTTGAATGTGCCTCACATTAATAGTAATTAACAACATTGGGTTAATGTGTAAGGTACATGATGGGGTTAATTACTATTAATGTGAGGCACATGGAGGTTAAATTCATCACACCTCGTGCTTTACATTAATAAGTGAAAGAGAGAAATTTTTATTTTTTTATAGCGTACACATCATAAATGACACAAAAAATTTGTTGTGCAGGTTATTACGGCCGCGCCAATACCGAATATGTGTATATTTTATGTTTTGAGACGTATTTTAATGTTTATTGTAAAAAAATGTGTATGTGTATTTTTTTTATTTAATATTACTTTATGTTTTTACTTTTTTATTTTTAAACTTTATATCTATATTTATATCTATATACCAGTACATTAGCCTGTGTACTGATAGTACACAGGCAGTTGTTAGGACATACCTAAGTATGCCCTAACAACAGGAAATATGGTAAGAGAGCCCTGGGGTCCTTCAATGGACCCTGGGCTGTCTGCCCATATATGGTATGTCCCTCAATCGCGTCACAGGGAAGCATTCCCTGTCACGGCGATCCAAGGGGCATCCCCCCTTCTCATTTTACCCTTGAATGCTGCGGTCAGCTTTGATGGCAGCATTCAGGGGAATAGCGGCGGAGATGAGAGGGATTCTCTGATCTCCACTGTTAGAGCGGGGCTGCGGCTGTGTAATACAGCCATTGCCCCGCTCCTGACAATAAGTGTGCGCGGTCAGCGTGATGCGGCCGGCGCTGCACTAATGAGCACAGGCACTGAACACAGAACATGGGGGTGTTTTGCCGTGCGCCTGCCATGTTCTGTCTTCAGTGCCGCCGCTCATTAGTGCAGCGCTGGTCGCATCACATCATGCTGACCGCGCGCACTTGTCGGGACTCAGGAGCGGGGCAATGACGGTATTACACAGCTGCAGCTCCGCTCACATACATTCATGTGTTACAATGCTAAGATGTGCGGCTGTGGGATCGGCAACGAGTGTTCATATGAACGCAAGTTTGCCCGATCATTGGCTCGTGTAGAAGGGCCTTTATTATCCAAAAATAGTGGTGGGTGTGTCACTATATCTAAACCAAGTTGCTACGAGCCTTTTTCTGATATCTGCCACATTCTATGGTTGATTTACAGAGATCTCAATCAATTCTACAGGATGAGCCCCATGATACCGCTTAAGGCCTACGCTTTGGATATCTGACTAGGGGTTTGAGTGGGACTACACAAGAACATGTCGTGCTGAACGCTCTCTCTAAGGGTAAGTTCACATGCAGAGTCAAAAACGTATCAAAATATGGAGCTGTTTTCAAGGGAAAACAGCCCAATTTTCAGACGTTTTTTGAGCAGCGTTTTTTATGTCCGTTTTTGGAGCTGTTTTCAATAGAGTCTATGAGAAAACGGCTCCAAAAACGTCCCAAGATGAGTCCTGCACTTCTTTTGACGAGCCGTCATTTTACGCGCCGTATTTTGACAGTGACGCGTAAAATGACAGGTCGTCGGCACAGTACATCGTAAGACCCATTACAAGCAATGGGCAGATGTTTGCCGACGTATTGGAGCCGTCTTTTCAGGCGTAATTCGAGGAGTAAAACGCCTCCAATACGTCTGAAAAGAGGTCGTGCGCACATACCCCTAAAAAGACACTTATAAATGTGTCTATATGGCAAAATGGCTGTACCAGTGTGTTGACACAGAAAGTCTCGTGGCCTCGGCTCTGAAGTTCTTCTGAGGCCAGGGTGTCATCCAGTTTTGTGTATGAGCATTTTTACCATATTCCTTCCTTAATTCCAGGCCACTTGTGCTAAGGATGCTGCAAGTATGATAAATGATACTTGATCAAATAATTTATTTTGTGTACTAGCACAATGCAGCCTTTTGTGTAGATACAATAAATAAACTTATACTGTATGTATCAGAATAGTTTTTCACGCGTGTATAAATCCGATTTTTATGTTTGTAATATGTCTGGTTATAGAGTCTCTAGCTTGGTGTCAGGTTCCAGGCTTATTCTAAGCAGAAGGTCTTTTCAAATATATGTAGCAGTGAATATTTAGCATGACATGATCTGGGACAGGTGGTAGTCAGTTATTCATAAGACATGTGGGACTGGGTAATCCCAGATTTCCTCTGTCACTATTATCTACAATATTCTCACATGACTAAACAGACAGGTAATATATACATACAGGTGCAGCCTGCTGCTAAGTTACATATTACGCTATAACCGGCACAGACTAATCCATCTTTGCAAATCCCAGCTGAATACAAATCCACGTCAAGAGCAACTGTCTATAACGCAGGATCTCTCATAGAACTTATTGTTCTTTCATCTATTCTAATTATAGTCCGTGGAAGCTCAGTCATAAAAGCCACGAAAAAGCCATCATGTAATGATAAGGCTTGGTTCACACAGGCCATTATCTTTGTTGCTGTGGTTGTTTAATACACGGGACAAATGTACAATGTTCTGTTGGTGTGATTTTGCAACGATTGCATAGTGTGGTGTTTTTTGGTTGTTTATTTTTTGCTTATTTTTTTCTTAAAGAGGCGCTGTCACCAGATTTTCAAACCCCTATCTCGTATTGCAGCAGATCGGCGCTGCAATGTAGATTACAGTAACGTTTTTTTTTCTTCAAAAACTAGCATTTTTGGCTAAGTTATAAGCATTTTTATATTTATGCAAATGAGCCTTTCTTAAATACAACTGGGCGTGTTTAAAGTTATGTCCAAGTGGGCATGTATTGTGTGTGTGTACATCTGGGCGTTTTTACTTTTTTTACTAGCTGGGTGTTTTGAATGGAAGTGTATGATGCTGACGAATCAGCATCATCCACTTCTCTTCGTTAAAACCCAGCTTCTGGCAGTGCACAGACACACAGCGTGTCCTCGCGAGATCACGCTGTGACGTCACTTCCTGCCCCAGGTCCTGCATCGTGTCGGACGAGCGAGGACACATCGGCACCAGGCGACAGAGGCTACAGTTGATTCTGCAGCAGCATCGGCGTTTGCAGGTAAGTCGATGTAGCCTCTGTCGCCTGGTGCCGATGTGTCCTCGCTCGTCCGACACGATGCAGGACCTGGGGCAGGAAGTGACGTCACAGCGTGATCTCTCGAGAACACGCTGTGTGTCTGTGCACTGCCAGAAGCTGGGTGTTAACGAAGAGAAGTGGATGATGCTGATTCGTCAGCATCATACACTTCTATTCACAACGCCCAGCTGGTAAAACAAGTAAAACCGCCCAGATGTAAAAATATGTTAAAATATGTCTTTTTTTATAAATGTTACATTTATGCCATGTCTAAATATAATTGTAATTAGGGTTCCTTTAGTGCAGTGATTCCCAAACTTTCTGAGCTCAGGACCCACTTTTGGCCGAGACTTTTATTTTTGACACCCCACTACCATTTTGTCTGACCTGTGTCAACATAATTCATAGCTAGATGCTGGTACTTAGCTACATTAAAAAAAAAAAATCCCTGCAACATCCAAAACAACGATAATTGTGCGGGTGGGGAAGATTTTAGCACAGGACGAACATCTGAGTGGGCCCCCCACACAGTATAATAACCCTTTAGCAGCCCCACACACTGTATAATGCCTTTATAGCTGCCCCCACACAGGATAATGTCCCTATAGTGACTCCCCACACAGTATAATGCCCCTAAAACTGCCCATACACAGAATGCCCCCATAGCTTCCTCCACACAGAATAATGCCCAATAGCTTCCCCCACATAGAAAAATGCCCCCATAGCTGCCCCTACACAGAATAATGCCCCCATAGCTGCCCCTCACAGAATAACGCCCCCATAGCTGCTCCTAGACCATATAATGCCCCCATAGCTGCCTCCACACAGTATAATGCCCCCATAGCTGCCCCCATACAGTATATTGCCCCCATAGCTGCCCCCACACAGTTTAATGCCCCCACAGCTGCCCCATAGCGGCCCCCTATACCCAGTATAATGTCGCCATAGTGCCTAATAAAAAAATAATAAAATAATTACTCACCTAACCCCGTTCCCATGATTAGTAAAGGAGATCCCTCTGCTCCTCTGGTCTGTCCAGTGTGTGGCTCGGAACAGAACAGGCAGGCGCGATGACGACACTACATCACACCAGTCTGCGCTGAGCTGCTTATGTGGTGGCCCGTGGGTGGCGGGGGATGCAGGAACCCAAACTGGTGGATACTGGGCTCTCTGTCTTGTGTCACGGTGGTATTTTGCCTTGCAGGCCTTCCCACCTCCCAGGGACACACACACACAGTGATGAGGGGGGCTGCACAAGATGATGATGATGACTGTTGTTTCCCCCGGGGCACTCCCTTGGTGGCTGACTCCTGTCTGGTGTTATTTGGGGTGCCCTTGGTGTAGAGTGCAAATAGAAGACAGGAGACGGTGGTGGCAGTTAATCAGGAGAGCTTGCATGCACACTTTTACTTTTCAAGATGGAGATTGTACAATACAAATATGTCATCCAAATTCAGCTCAATCAGTGTAGCCCAATGCTAAATGCAGGAGTGCTATTATCTCTCTACTCACAGTCTCTCTTTCCGGACTCTTCTGGCTCCTTGAGCTGTTATTCCAATAAATCTCTTTAGGCCTGTCTTTCTCTGTAATCCGAAAATGGCTGAACTCAGGAGCACCTTCACTGTGCTTCCTGCTGCATCCACTCCTAGCTCACCACTGCCCTCACTCACTCTAACCACTCCCTAATTAACTCCTCCCAGCTTCTGTTACATTATAGAAAACCACTCCGCATAGGCTGAAACACAATGTCATAACATTTCTGGACCTGTAGATGGCAGCATAACACAACACATGAAGACAAACATAGTTTTCATAGTAGTGCTCCTGTGGGACACTACATACACCCCCTCTTTAAATAAAGCCGTCCTCGGCGTCCGACTCTCCAGGCGGCAGGTTAACCTAAAACAAAGGTTAATCACAATTGCAATAATAAACTAAGAGTCCATACAGTCTCTGAGGAATGTGAGGATATAATGCTGAACAGGGAAAATGTCCAAGAGTCCTTGTCATATGAACTGGGGAAAATGAAGGGCTTGTTACCCAATTGGGATGCAAACAATACACTGTCTCTGGTGAAGGATAATCCAAAAATGAAGTCTCAGATTCAACAGTTCAATCTTGATATCGAGCTGGCATCTTACCTCGGGTAGCTCTATCAGATCTCCTCAGGGGCTCCTCTATAGCAATTTCAGGGTCCCTGGATTCCTCTGGACCAGGCCGGAACTCGGATGACGAGGTCACTTGGTCCTCGCCGGGATCAAGAACAGTTCTTGGAATAAAAATAGACAGCCAAGGTTGGAACAGCCAATCAAGAGGGGACATACTAGTTGTTGGCGGTAGCGGTTCAGCTGCAGGAGATTTCTCAGTTGTCTGTGGTTCTGCTGGTACCTCTTCCTTTAGGCAGAGCTTGAGACGATTACGGTGGACGACTTGGGAATCTCGGCCTTCGCGCACAATCTCATAGACATCAGTCCCAGGGTGCGGGATGGACTTAATTGTGTATGGTTCTTTCTGCCACTTGCTGTCCAACTTACTTGAACGATGGTTGTTTTTCAGCCACACACGGTCTCCAATTTGGAAGGGTTCTGCTTCGGCCTTTTGATCAAAACCTGCTTGTTGCCTTTGACGAGCATCTTCCATCCTTCTTTCCACAATCTCGTTGGCTTCAGCCAGGCGACGCTGGTGATCACTCACCCACTCTGTGCTTGGCAGGGGGTTGATAGTATCTGGAACTTCGACATCCATGGCCAAGTCCGAAGGCAATTTGCCCTGACGGCCAAACAGGAGATAGTAAGGAGTGTACCCTGTGGAGCAGTGCACAGTGTTGTTATACAGGTACACCAATTCTGGCAGGAGAGTAGGCCAATCAGCCCTCTTCTTGGACGGAACAGTTCTTAACATCCCAATAAGAGTCTGGTTCATCTTTTCACATAAGCCATTACCTTGTGGATGATAAGCGGTAGTTCTCAGCTTCTGACAGCCATAGAGGGAACACAACTCGTGGAACAGTTGAGACTCAAATGCGGAACCACGATCAGTCAGGATCTTGTCCGGACAGCCATAGGGGAGTACGAAATTCTTCCAAAAGATGGCAGCGGTGGTCTTGGCAGTCAGGTCTTTCACTGGCATAGCTACCACGAACTTCGTATAGTGGTCAATTATAGTTATAGCATAACTATACCCAGTGCGACTTGGCTCAAACTTGACATGGTCAATGGCTACCAGTTCCAGCGGTCTATGACTGATGATGGGGTGAAGTGGGGCTCTCTGGTCATGACGCTCTCCTCGGCTCTGAGCACAGTTGGGACATTCTCGGCACCACTTCTCTATGTCGTCTCTCATGCCAATCCAGTAAAATCGTCGGCGTATGGTATCTTCCGTTTTATGAACCCCAAAGTGTCCCGATCTGTCATGGTAGGCTTCCAAGATGGATTTGGAATCTCGCCGGGGTACCACAATTTGATGTAGACGCTCACCCGTTACTGGATCCAGGGCAGTCCTCTGTAGTAGACCTCTGGACACGAAAAGTCGATTCCTCAGTCTCCATAGACAAATTAATTCCTGATCAGCTTGACCTCTACGTATTCGGTCCGGAGTCCTCTTCTGAAGAAGGGAAGTCTGCAATTCCTGTAGGTTTCTACTCTCCCGTTGGAATCTAGCCCACTGTCTGGAATCTTGGGAGCAGTCAGGAACATTTGGTTGCGGATGTTCGTTTCGCTTCCTCTGAGCGATCACCGAATTCTGGGTTGCAAACTGGGCATAGAATGTAGGCATCTCTACCTCTTCCCATTCATCATTACATCGGACCGGTTCCTCACCCACAGGCAAACGGGATAAGGCATCGGCATTCACGTTGGACGCACCAGTCCGGTACTTGATCACAAACTGATAATTCGCCAGTCTGGATGCCCATCGCTGTTCAAGAGCTCCCAGTCGCGCTGTATCCAAGTGGGCCAGCGGATTATTATCCGTGAAGACGATGAAGGGTGTTGCAGCCAGGTAATCTTTAAATTTTTCGGTCACTGCCCACACAAGGGCCAGGAATTCCAGCTTAAAGGAACTATAATTCTGGTCGTTCCGTTCAGCGCCTCGAAGACCTCTGCTGGCATAAGCGATGACTCTCTCTTTCTGGTCCTGTACCTGCGACAGGACGGCCCCCAATCCCTTCTGGCTGGCATCAGTATACAGCCTAAAGGGTTGGTTGTAGTCAGGATATCCCAGGATAGGTGGTTCGGTTAACAGCTGCTTCAGCTTCTGGAAAGCGGCTTCATGGGCTTCAGCCCACTCAATCGGGATCCTTCTCTTCATAGCTTCCTTGGAGTGACCTCTCAACAATCCCTGGAGGGGTTCTGCAATCTGGGCAAAGTGTGGGATGAACCGTCTATAATACCCTGCAAATCCCAAGAAACTTCTCACCTCCTTGACTGTGGTAGGGGCTGGCCAGCTCTTTACTGCTGCTACTTTGCCTGGATCAGGAACCACTCCTTCTGCACTCACGACATGGCCTAAGTAATGGACTTCCGGCTTCAGGAGATGACACTTGGAGGGTTTCACTTTCAGGCCATATTTGATGAGGGTTTTGAGGACTTCTGCCAGGTGCTGTAGGTGTTCCTCATAAGTCTTTGAGTAGATGATTACGTCGTCCAGGTACAAGAGGACGGTCTCGAAGTTTTGGTGACCCAGGCAGCGTTCCATCAGCCTCTGGAAGGTTCCTGGGGCATTGCACAGCCCAAAGGGCATACAATTAAACTCGAACAACCCCATGGGAGTAGTGAAAGCAGTCTTTTCCCTATCTTCGGGAGCCATAGGTACCTGCCAATACCCGCTGGTCAAATCCAGAGTTGAGAAGTAGGCAGCAGACCCCAAAGCAGTCAGGGATTCTTCAATGCGTGGCAGGGGATACGCATCCTTGTGAGTGATATTATTGATTTTGCGGTAGTCCACGCAGAATCTAATGTTGCCATCCTTCTTTTTCACCAGGACTAGGGGTGCAGCCCATGGACTGTAGCTCTCCCGAATCACATCTGCGTCCTTCATTTCCCGAATCATTTTCTTCACTGGCTGGTACATGGCTGGTGGAAGGGGACGGTACCTTTCTTTGATGGGTGGATGGACGCCTGTAGGGATGGTGTGCTCAATGATAGTAGCCTTCCCAAAATCCATAGGATGTTTACTGAAGGCTTGTTGATTGTCTTTGGCCACCATCAGGGCTCCTTCGATCTCCTCTTCGGTAGTATTAGCATCGCCAACATGGATCTCGGTCCACCAGGGTTTTGTTGTCATCTCAGGGGTAACTTGATTCTGGGTAGCTTGCTGGAACACTGTAGTCTCAGGGCTCCAGACATCTTGGAAGAAGACCTGTGAGAGCTTAGCAACTGGACGGTATTTACTCAGTACCACAGCCGTATCACCAATGTTCAGGAGGCGAATAGGTACCCTCCCATTAGAAACAGTCACTAGACTTCTGGCTGCTAGCACGGTCGGATGATCTTCCAGAAGAAGAGGTTCCACAAGGGCCTGGTAATCTTGACCTTGCAAACCTGGACGAGCTCGACACCACAGAATGGTTTCCGTCTCTGGTTCCAGAGTCACTGGTTGTGAGTCCATGATGCGGGCACGGCAGATCTCACCCTTTTCATTCGTGAACCTCTGTTGGGCATTCAAGAGACGGATAGCATGCTGAATTTCATTTTGATTGGAGACAGGGACTGTAGAAAGTGCTCGGCGTAGGGCATCTAGCATCTCTTCATAGCAATTCCTAAGAACATTCATGCCCAGCACCACTGGTGGAAAGTCATCATCCCAGACGTTCACTACAATTACGCCTTGCTGGGGCAGTTCAGTTTCTCCCATCTGGATTGTGGGTCCCCAGTAGCCCCGATGGGGTATCGATTGTCCATTACTGGCTACAATGTTAAGCCACGTGTCTGGGGGTTGTATCAGCTGGTCGAGGTCCCAGTACTTCTCAAACCAACTTCTCTGCAGAGTGGTGACTTGAGAGCCAGTGTCCAGTAAGGCCGACAGTGGGATCCCATTTAGGTGGATCGTAATCACTGGACACTGCCCAATGTACCGGGGAATCCATTCTGGTGTTGTGGGACCTATTGGTCTTCCTCCCGAGGGGCGGTCCTCTGCCTCGGGGGATTGTCGTTTAACTGACGACATTCTCTTTCAATATGGCCAGCTCTTTGACACCTACGACAAATGGGTCTTCCGGTGGTATCAAATCTGTCAGAAGAGCGTCTACCCCAATTCCGGTAACTTCCCCCTTCTGATCGGTTACTGAACCTGTTACTGGAGTAGCGGCGGCTTTCATTCTGGCGTTGCTCCATATCTTCCATTTTCTGGCACATTTTACTGAGGCTCTTGGTGAGGACAGCAATTTGGTCCCTCAGTTCACCAACTGGATCTTGAGCTTGCATGTGAGCACACTGAGCTAGTGCAACTTGACTTCCCGCTGCTGTAGGATGATCTACTTGCGACTCCGTAGGAGTCTCTATGGAATAGGGGAAAACTTTGGCTTGAACCGCTGCGGCTTCAGTCCCCAGGATTCTAATTGCGAGCTCTTTAAAGTCCAAGAAGATACAGCTTGGGTTCTGGGAGGCCAACATTCTGAGCTGACTTTTAAGAGCTTCAGATGCAGCTCCTTCAACAAACTGCTCCCTTAAGGCCTTGTCAGCCTCTGCAGCCTCTAAGCGTTCTACTTGCATAATTGCCCGCTGGGCCTCCTGCAGGGATAAAGCAAAGTCTCTCAATGACTCACCGGGCTGCTGCTTCTTTCCAAAGAACCTCATCTTGAGCTCTGCCACAGTCCTTACTTCAAATGTGGCACGCAATCGGTCCAGTATCTGTTCCACTGTTTTTTTCTCTGTTCTGGGCCAGGATTTCACTTCTCTTAATGCTGCGCCCTCTAGTTGTCCTATCAATATCTCAACCCTCTGGTCTGTTGAGACAGGATACAAACGGAACATGGACAGCATCTTCTCTTTGAATTCCCTCAGGGAATGAACTTCGCCTTTGTAGCGAGGAAGCCATGGTGCTCCAAAGTAATAGGGCATAGTGAGTGGCATCACTTGTGCTGTTGGAGGTGACCCACTGGGGCTTGGAGAGCCGTTATCTCCGTCATCAGACATTTTCTGCAATAAGTCCTACAGTAACCCCTAGCAACGGGTGTTCAATTTCAGGCTATGCACTAAGCCTCTTTTCCGGATATCTTTTCCGGTGTCTCTACACTGTTAACTGCCACTTTTTACTTTAAATCTCATTTACTGGCCTATTCAGGCACTCACCAGCTTTCTCTTAGCTGCTCCGCTGTTTTCGCGGGTTCTGTTGCGCAGTTCCTTGCCACTTCCAATATGGCGGCGACTTGGCGGGAAACTTTTATTCCGGCTGTAGCGAAATGTCTGTAACTCTGCTCCGGCTGTGGCGCATCAGCGCTGACTTAGTTCATAAGGCACAGAGGCCATAGAGATCCTGTTCGTGACGCCAAAATTATATGTGGTGGCCCGTGGGTGGCGGGGGATGCAGGAACCCAAACTGGTGGATACTGGGCTCTCTGTCTTGTGTCACGGTGGTATTTTGCCTTGCAGGCCTTCCCACCTCCCAGGGACACACACACACAGTGATGAGGGGGGCTGCACAAGATGATGATGATGACTGTTGTTTCCCCCGGGGCACTCCCTTGGTGGCTGACTCCTGTCTGGTGTTATTTGGGGTGCCCTTGGTGTAGAGTGCAAATAGAAGACAGGAGACGGTGGTGGCAGTTAATCAGGAGAGCTTGCATGCACACTTTTACTTTTCAAGATGGAGATTGTACAATACAAATATGTCATCCAAATTCAGCTCAATCAGTGTAGCCCAATGCTAAATGCAGGAGTGCTATTATCTCTCTACTCACAGTCTCTCTTTCCGGACTCTTCTGGCTCCTTGAGCTGTTATTCCAATAAATCTCTTTAGGCCTGTCTTTCTCTGTAATCCGAAAATGGCTGAACTCAGGAGCACCTTCACTGTGCTTCCTGCTGCATCCACTCCTAGCTCACCACTGCCCTCACTCACTCTAACCACTCCCTAATTAACTCCTCCCAGCTTCTGTTACATTATAGAAAACCACTCCGCATAGGCTGAAACACAATGTCATAACATTTCTGGACCTGTAGATGGCAGCATAACACAACACATGAAGACAAACATAGTTTTCATAGTAGTGCTCCTGTGGGACACTACACTTAGATGCAGGTACAGTTAAAACCGAGACATCGGTGAGTGACTCGCAAACCCCCCCCATTGGTCTTCACAAGAACCCCCAAGGGGGTCGTGACCCACAGTTTGGGAAACACTGCTTTAGTGCATTTTAACCTCTTAAAATAAAAACACCTTCCTGAAAATTACAAAATACAACTTAATAAAATGTTTTCTGCTGTTAAAGTTAATTGATCAGCAGATGAGTCTGTTAGGATGTGAATTTGCTTCTTTTTTTTTTATATTAGATCAATGTTTTATGTAATTCTAAAAAAAATTGCAATTGATTTTTATTAAAACATTTTTGTAGTTTTTACGATACAGTTTCTATGTATCCTCTACACAAAAAAGCTGTATCGTTTGCTATCAGCCGAATCCATTAGTGAAGTGAACTGACGGTTCGGCTGAGAGCGCGTCCTGTGTGTGTCTAACACAGGACCACCATAATATCGATTATGTCTAATTTAATAAACTTAGATGTGATTGAAATTATTGTAATCCTGTGTTTTAGACAAACAGGACCTTCTCTCAGCTGAGCCATCAGTTCACTTTATTGACGGATTCGGCTGATAGCAAACGATACAGTTTCTATGTATGGAGGATACATAGAAGGTTTAATGTACAAACTAAATACATTTTTTTTTAAATAAAATCAAAGCTTTTAAAGGTTTACATATCTTTTAAGCCATCACACTCAAACTGTTGTAGTTGTCTGATAATAAGAAGTTGTACTTATTCCACTGAATCACTTACAGACTTAGGCCATGTTCACACTGCATATTTTCAGGCTTATTTAGGAGCGTAAAAAGTATTAGGCTGGGTTCACACGACCTATTTTCAGGCGTAAACATGGCGTATTATGCCTCGTTTTACATCTGAAAATACGGCTCAAATATGTCGGCAAACATCTGACCATTCATTTGAATGGGTTTGCCGACGTACTGTGCCGACGACATGTAATTTACACGTCGTCTTTTGACAGCTGTCAAACGACGGGGCGTAAAATGACTGCCTCGTCAAAGAAGTGCAGGACACTTCTTTGAAACTTAATTTGAGCCGTTCTTCATTGAATTTAATGAAGAACAGCTCAAATGTTCGGCCGTCAAAGACGCCTCGCATAATACGAGGAGGAGCTTTTACGTTTGAAACGACGCAGCTGTTTTCTCCTGAAAACAGTCTGTAATTTCAGACGTAAAAGCCAGCTAGCGTGTGCACATACCCTTACGCTCTGGAAAACACTTGAAATATACACCTGCAAAAGGCTTCCCATTGATTTCAAAGGAAAAAATGCTGTGTAGCTCATACGAGGCGCATTTTTACGCTGCTGAATTTAAAAAAGCCTTGTACAAATATGCATCGTAAAAAAGAAGTCACATGCTCTTGAAGCTTTTTACAAGCTGATTTTTCAAATTTTCCATTAACATTTAAAAAAAAACTTTGAAAATATGCCTCAAAATACACTTCAAAAACGCATTAAGGGTATGTGCACACACACTAATTACGTCCGTAATTGACGGACGTATTTTGGCCGCAAGTACCGGACCGAACACAGTGCAGGGAGCCGGGCTCCTAGCATCATACTTATGTACGATGCTAGGAGTCACTGCCTCGCTGCAGGACAACTGTCCCGTACTGAAAACATGATTACAGTACGGGACAGTTGTCCTGCAGCGAGGCAGGGACTCCTAGCATCGTACATAAGTATGATGCTAGGAGCCCGGCTCCCTGCACTGTGTTCGGTCTGGTACTTGCGGCCGAAATACGTCCGTCAATTACGGACGTAATTAGTGAGTGTGCACATACCCTAAGAATCAGCTCCAAAAACGTCTGGATTTTAGGAGCCGTTTTCCTCTAAAATTCGCCTCATATTTTTCAGCCTGAACATATGCCAAATGAACATGGCCTTAATGCTGACAACAATGGCTCCACATAGCAGAGAATTGTCTGGAGACTTGAGAAAGAAAATAATTTCATTGCACAGAAGAGGATAAGGGTCCATGAAGATAAGTAAATCGTTGTAATTAAGTTGGAACACAGTAGAAAAATTAATACAGAATTTAAATATGATGATCTTATGACAAGCTCCCTGCAATGCTCAGGCCGTCAGATTTCACCTCGTGATGAGCAAGTTTTGTTGTGAAATGTGCAGCAGAATCGCTAGCAAGTGCCTCAGAACCGGCAAAAGCTGTTGTAAGCCAAAATGGAAAGACTGTTTCATTGCACACAGTAAGGGTATGTTCACACGCCTTATTTACAGACGTAATTCAGGCGTTTTACGCCTCGAATTATGTCCGAAAATGCGCCTCGATAGTGTTGGCAAACATCTGCCCATTGAAAGCAATGGGCTGACGTTTGTCTGTTCACACGAGGCGTATATTTACGCGTCGCTGTCAAAAGACGGCGCGTAAATAGACGCCCGCGCCAAAGAAGTGTCATGTCACTTCTTCAGACGTAAATGGAGCCGTTTTCCATGTACTCAATGGAAAACCAGCTCCAGTTACGTCCGTAATGGACGCGGCGTTCAAGCGCCTGCACATGCCGTTACGGCTAAAATGACGGGGCTGTTTTCTCCTGGAAACAGCCCCGTAATTTTGGCCGTTACGGACGCTGCTGTGTGAACATACCCTAAGGCCAGATTCACACGAGCGTGGGAAACTCGGACATGAAGAACTTGACTTTTTCACATCCGAGGTGCCCCCGTGCGGGTCCCGTTTTCACGGATCCTCATAGACTTGAGCCTATGGAGGGATCCGTGAAAACGGAAGATAATAGGACAGGTTGTATTTTTCAACCGACATTTCACATGGTTCGTGTGAACGGCCCCATTAAAATACATGCGTCCGTGTGACGGCCGTTGTTTTAACGGCCATCATATGGACATATTTAACGCTCGTGTGAATAAGGCCTAAGACGCAACCTGCATAGAAGTAGAATGCATGGTTCATCGTCCACACAGGAAGCTACTAAGAAATGCATGGTCCCCACAGTGAAGTACTGCGGTGGAACAATTCTTATATGGGGATGTGGCATCATGAATTCCCAGATGTAATTCAAAATCTTGAAAAAGAAGATGATACACTCTACAGACTTTGGGTCGTCAAGCACCATTGCTGCAATCTTAGGCCCCATGCACACGACCGTGTTTTTGCGGCCGCAATTCCCCCGAAAATCCACGGGAGAATTGCGGCCCCATTCTTTTCTATGGGGCCGTGCACACGACTGTAGTTTTTGCGGTCCGTGCACGGCCCGGGAGCCAGGACCGCAGAAAGAACGGGCATGTCTTATTACGGCCCGGTTCTGCGGTCCGGGCTCATTGAAAACAATGGCCGCGGCCATGTGCATGTCCCACGATTTGCGGGCGGCCTGCGGCTGACAGTCCGCTGACAGTCCGCAGCCGGCCGACCCAAAAATCACGGCCGTGCACACGGCTACGGTCGTGTGCATGAGGCCTTAAAGGGGGATTCCCAACTCAGACATTTATCTTTGCGCCTAGATTTCTATCCTGGATCCGCCACTAATTGCATTTAATCAAGGGTGTACTCATTTTTGAAACCATCGATTAGAGAAAAATTGCCTTTGTTATTTTACAGATATTTCTATGTTGTTATTAAAGAGGCTCTGTCACCACATTATAAGTGCCCTATCTCCTACATAAGGAGATCGGTGCTATAATGTAGGTGACAGTAATGCTTTTTATTTAGAAAAATGATTTATTTTCACAACTTTATGAGTGATTTTTAGCTTTATGCTAATGAATTTCTTAATGCCCAAGTGGGCGTGTTTTTACTTTAGACCAAGTGGGCGTTGTACAGAGGAGTGTATGACACTGACCAATCAGTGACCAATCAGCGTCAAACACTTGTCTCCATTTATTTACACTGCACTAGCGATATAGTTATATCGCTATGTGCAGCCACATACACAAAGGGTATGTGCACACACACTATTTACGGACGTAATTCGGCCATTTTTGCCCCAAATTACGTCCGAAATAGCGGCTCAATAGCGTCTGCAAACATCTGCCCATTCATTAGAATGGGTCTTATGATGTGCTGTGCAGACGGTATTTTTTTTTACGCCCCGCTGTCAAAAGGCGGGGCGTAAAAAAGACGCCCACGTCAAAGAAGTGCCTGTCACTTCTTCAGACGTAAATTGAGCCGTTTTCCATGGACTCCATGGAAAAACAGCTCTATTTAACGTCCGTAATGGACGCAGCAAAAAGCACCTCAACATGCCATTACGGCTGAAATTACGGTGCTGTTTTCTCCTGAAAACAGCCCCGTAATTTCAGCCGTTACGGACGCTGCCGTGTGAACATACCCTAACACTAACATTACTGCAGTGTCCTGATAATGAATATACATCACTACCAGCCTGGACATGATGTGTATTTAGAATCCTGACACGTCTGTAGCGTCTCTGTGAGATTTACAGCAAGGCAAACTTAATCTCGCGAGATTACGATGTAACCTGTCATTTCAAACGAGATTACGTTTGCCTTGCTGGAATCTCACAGAAAAGATTCAGAAGTGTCAGGATTCTGAATAAACATCACGTCCAGGCTGGTAGTGATGTATATTCATTATCAGGACACTGTAGTAATGTTATAATGTGTGTATGTAGCTGCACATAACGATATAACTATATCGCTAGTGCAGTGTAAATGAATGGAGAGAAGTGTATGACGCTGATTGGTCAGCGTCATACACTCCTCTGTACCACGCCCACTTGGTCTAAAGTAAAAACACGTCCACTTGGGCATTAAGAAACTCATTAGCATAAAGCTAAAAATCGCTCATAAAGTGGTTTAAAATAGATCGTTTTTCTAAATAAAAAGCATTACTGTCACCTACATTACAGCGCCAATCTCCTTATATAGGAGATAGGACACTTATAATGTGGTGACAGAGCCTCTTTAAGTATACATTTAACAAATTAGAATTTTGTCACCCCTCCGCAAACTGTAATGGTGATCATTAAGAAATAGAAATATATCTCAATGTTCAGAGGGGGTGTACTCATTAATGCAGTGTATGTTATGTGATGTGCACATAACAGGTTTTTTTTTAAAGAAAATGTATATTGTTTTTTTTAAACAAAGTAAAATCACAGAGGCTAGGCAGAGGATTATTGGGGAGTAAAAGTAAAAGTGGTTTAGGGGAAGCTGCAAGTGACAGCATGCGGCTCCCTCATCCACAAAATTAGGTCAAGTATTTTCAACACTCATGGTATGTTCACATGACTTATCAGAAGGCCTCCAAAGGCTGGGTTCACACGTGGCGGAATTTCACTTAAATTCCGCTGCGGACACTCCGCAGCGTTAATCCGCAGCGGAGCCGTTTGTCCATTGACTTACACTTTAATTTAGCAGTGTTCGTTTAGACGAGGCGTAAAATTCCGCTGCGGAGCATAGGCTGCGGAGCGGAATTTGGTGTCCGCAGCATGCTCTGTCTGTTGCGGAGCAGTGGCGGACTCATGGCGGAATTTCTCCATTGACTTCAATGGAGATTCTAATTTCCGCAATGAAGTCCGCAGCTGTCATGCACATGTTATGTGTGCTGCGGATCCGTCTTGCTTTTTTAACTTGACATTTCTTCATTCTGGCTGGACCTATGTATTTCTAGGTCTACAGCCAGACTGAGGAAGTCAATGGGGCTCCCGTAATGACGGGAGCGTTGCTAGGAGACGTCTGTAAATAGTCACTGTCCAGGGTGCTGAAAGAGTTAAGCGATCGGCAGTAACTGTTTCTGCACCCGGGACAGTGACTACCGATCCCAATATACATGTATCTGTAAAAAAAAATGAAGTTCATACTTACCGAGAACTCCCTGCTTCTGTCTCCAGTCCGGCCTCCCAGGATGACGTTTCAGTCTAAGTGACGGCTGCAGCCAATCACAGGCTAATAACAGGCTGCAGCGGTCACATGGACTGCCGCGTCATCCAGGGAGATCGGGCTGGATGCCGAAGGAGGGACGCGTCACCAAGACAACGGCCGGTAAGTATGAATTTCTTTGACTTTCACAAGGGAAAGTGCTGTCCCTTCTCTCTATCCTGCACTAATAGGGAGAAGGGAAGTACTTTTACCGCAGTCCGCAGCAGCTAGTCCGCATCAATTTACTGCACATTTTGTGCAGATCCGCAGAAGAATCTGCAACGCAGATTCTGTGCGGCATTGATGCGGACAGTTGCGGAGGAAATCCGCCACGTGTGGTCATGCCCAAACATCTGCCCATTGAATGTCAATGAGAAATACGGCATTCCGTTCCCCCGGGGCGTTTTTTTACGTAGCCGTTTTAAAAAAGAAGTGCATGTCACTTCTTAAACGTTTTTTCATTGGCTCATTAGAAAAAACGCAGCGAAAAACACGAGTGACTTAAAAAACGCATGAAAAGCAGGATCTGTTTTTCCTTGAGAACAGCTCCGTATTTTCAGACGTTTTTGATTTTGTGTGTGCACATACCCTAAGTGTCAAAGTGTTACCAGATCTGAATTTGTCTTGTTTTTGGACTACATCCTGTGATAAATCTGTTGCACGGTGCACTGGGGCAGAGACTGGCACATCATTTATACGGTGTGCCAGTATTGATAAATCTCCGCACTGTTCCATATACAATGTAATATAGTTTAAATGATACTTCCAGTTCCCTTTCGCATAATCAATATTTATCACCTATCCAGAGGATAGGTGATAAATATCTGATCGTGGGGGTCTGACTGCTGGGACCCCCAACAATCTTACCTTGCCGTTTCTGGGAGCTCCATAGGAATGGAGCGGTAGTGTTTGACCACCACTCTGTTCATTGCTATGGTGCTGCCAAGCGCTATCTTCGGCATCTCCATAGAAATAAATGCAGCGGTGGCCGAGCATGCACACTACAGCTCCATTCCTATGGGGCTTCCGGTACTGGCACAGTAAGCCCATTCCCGTGATCGGTGGGTGTCCCAGCCGATGGGCCCCCCAACGATCAAATATTTATCACCTATCCAGTGGCTAGGTGATAAATAATGATTATCAGAAAGTAAGGGTATGTGCACACGACCTATTTTCAGACGTAATGGAGGCGTTTTGCGCCTCGAATTACGCCTGAAAAGACGGCTCCAATACGTCTGCAAACATCTGCACATTGGGTCTTACGATGTTCTGTGCAGACGATGTGTAATTTTACGTGTCGCTGTCAAAAGACGGTGCGTAAAATTACGCCCGCGTCAAAGAAGTGCAGGACACTTCTTGGGATGTAATTGGAGCCGTTTTTCATTGACTCCATTGAAAAACAGCTCCAATTACGTCTGTAATGGACACTGCGAAAAACGCGTGCACTTGTAAAAACGTCTGAAATTCAGGAGCTGTTTTCGCCTGAAAACAGCTCCGTAATTTCAGACGCATTTTGCGTTGCCGTGTGAACATATCATTAGAGTCAGATCCAGCTATTGCCATATAAAATTAAGTTCCTGTATAAAAAGTGTATAATTGTGAAGTGAAGTCAAGATGTGGGAACATATTCCGAATCATAGTCCAAACCAGGGTCAGTTCAGTGATATCTGCAGTACTAGAGTCTAATTCTGTACAGTAATATTCTGTTTTTACTTTGATACTCCCATGATGACTTCTTTTTTAGTAACATAATCATTTGGGGATAAAGTCATTTCACCGTCATGATTGCAAGGGGAATTCATAGAAGATCTGCTTGTCATGTCTGAACCAGTATATGCTTTAACCCGCTGCTGATATGCAGTTTCACAATTTTCCATTGTAGACATATTATGTAATATCTGAAGCAATTGAACAGTACACACTTTATATGGCTGCTGCAGATTACCAATACACAGATACGTTTTTGCAGTAGATAAAGCTGTATTAAGAGGTTCTACAGTAGTTGGGTCAGGTTAGGGCATGACCACACGTGGCGGATTTCCTCCGCAACTGTCCGCATCAATGCCGCACAGAATCTGCGTTGCAGATTCTGCTGCGGATCTGCACAAAATGTGCAGTAAATTGATGCGGACTAGCTGCTGCGGACTGCGGGAAAAGTGCTTCCCTTCTCCCTATTCAGTGCAGGATAGAGAGAAGGGACAGCACTTTCCCTAGTAAAAGTAAACGAATTTCATACTTACCGGCCGTTGTCTTGGTGACGCGTCCCTCTTTCGGCATCCAGCCCGACCTCCCTGGATGACGCGCCAGTCCATGTGACCGCTGCAGCCTGTGCTTGGCCTGTGATTGGCTGCAGCCGTCACTTAGACTGAAACGTCATCCTGGGAGGCTGGACTGGAGACAGAAGCAGGGAGTTCTCGGTAAGTATGAACTTATATTTTTTGACAGGTTGCTGTATATTGGGATCGGTAGTCACTATCCAGGGTGCAGAAACAGTTACTGCCGATCGCTTAACTCTTTCAGCACCCTGGACAGTGACTATTTACAGACGTCTCCTAGCAACGCTCCCGTCATTACGGGAGCCCCATTGACTTCCTCAGTCTGGCTGTAGACCTAGAAATACATAGGTCCAGCCAGAATGAAGAAATGTCATGGCAAAAAAGCAAGACGCATCCGCAGCACACATAACATGTGCATGACAGCTGCGGACTTCATTGCGGAACTTAGAATCTCCATTGAAGTCAATGGAGAAATTCCGCCATGAGTCCGCCACTGCTCCGCAACAGACAGAGCATGCTGCGGACACCAAATTCCGCTCCGCAACCTATGCTCCGCAGCGGAATGTTACGCATCGTCTAAACGAACACTTCTAAATAGAAGTGGAAGTCAATGCAGAAACGGCTCCGCTGCGGATTAACGCTGCGGAGTGTCCGCAGCGGAATTTAAGTGAAATTCCGCCACGTGTGAACCCAGCCTTAGGGTAAATTCACATGGAATGAAAACAAAATAGATTTTCCGTCTGTTGACGCACATGGAAAATACAGTAGCAGGCAATTGGATGAGATTTTAACAGATTTTTTTTAACTAAATATTTCGCACAAATTGATCTGCAGTGAGGATTTTTAAATCCACAGCATGTCAATTTCTGTTGCGAAATGAGCATGGGTTTTTCTGCTGAAGTTAAATTCTGCATTATAATCCCAGTGTTGCAGATTTTGCTGCAGATTACCTATGGATTACCCATGCAGCAAAATCTGTAAGGCCTCATTCACACGGCAGGGTTTCCCGGCCGGGTGCCGGCCGTTCATAAATCGGCCAGCACCCGGCTGCATTAGGAATAATAGACCCCTAATGGGGCTATTCACACGACCGATTTTTTGACGGCCGGGAAAACCGCCCGTCAAAAAATAGGACATGCTCTATTTTCGCCCGGGTACCCGGCCGCCCGGCTCCCATAGAAGTCTATGGGGCCGGGTAATACCCGGCCATCACCGGGATGTGTCCCGAGTGACGGCCGGGTTTTCCGGCTCTTGCGCTCTATCTCCTCCTCCTCACAGCGCAGAGTGACCCGGTCGTGTGAATCCTGCCTAAGTGCAAATTTAATATGAGTATATTTTTGATTTTTGCCTCTTAGGAAATTGCAGGGAAATCCACGAAATTCGGTGCATATTTCCCTGCTGATTTCTCTGGGGATTTGCTGAGGAAATTATTTACAGCAAATCCGATTTTTTGAAACATTTATTTTTATTGGGTTCAAATAGAAAGCATACAATTCGCAATCCGATTCTTATGGAGTTACCCTTATAATAATACACACTGCAGCAACTGGCTGTAAACCGTTTTGTGAAGCGAAAGAGAAGTTTCATGTTATTGTTTTCTGGGGAAACTCTTTAAATGGGTTTTCCCACAGTTGCAGGAGCGTAACTATAAGGCCATGTTCAGACGTGGCAGAATTTTTCCGCTGAAAATGTTGGTGCAGATTCGGGGCAATTACGCAAAGAATCTGCACCAACATTTGCATATTTGACAGGTAATTCAGACATTGCAGAAATCACAGGGGACTTGCCACAGATTTCAGTTTTTGCATTGCAAAGTCTGAAATCCACAGTGATATTCCGCTTCTTCTCTGCAACGTCATGAGCATGCTGCGGAGGGAAAAATCTGCACTGCAGGCTAATTTCCACACAGTTATTTTCTGCAATGTCTGAACTAAGTTTCCTAAAAATGTAAAGAAAGAAATGAAAAAAATGGCTGCTGCAGAATCTCACTGCGGACTGTCCGCAGCGGAATTCAACAGCAATTCTGCCACGTCTGAATGTGCCCTAATTCATAGGACCCCAACCTTGTTAGCTGTAATGCAAACAGCGTCAGAACTACTTTAACTTACGCAGTGATGAAAGGATGTTAAGTCCGGTCATGGAGCAGATCTTCGGTATATAGGAAAATCCACATAGTAGAACTAGACAGCAGAAAGTCACCACCATGGTTTTTCTCCACAAAAAAATAGAAAGTTTTGGCAACTGAGTGGGCCTCCTCTGCCAGGTGCCTGTAGTTATAAACATCACTCCATTGTAATTTATACATAAAGCACTGTACATACAATAAGCAGCAGCAGAAGGGAAGACTCCCCAGAAAGATTGTAGAAATGTTTTCTTAATCGTTATATACATTAAGTATAATGCCTCTTCCTGTATTAAAGGGTTTGTCCCACTACAACAACTTATAACCTATTTACAGGATAGGTGATAATTATTTGATCACTAGGGGGTCTCACTGCTGGGAACCTCACAGATCAAGAGAACAGGGGTCCCATACCTCTGTATGAACGGAGCAGCAGGTCAAACATGCGTGCTGCCGCTTCATTCATTCTCTAAAGGACTACCGGAAATAGTCAAGTACAGCGTTCGGCTATCTCCTGCAGTCCCATAGAAAATGAATGGAGCAGCAGCACCCATGCATGACCTGCCACTGTGTTCATACAGGGGTTTGGGACTCCTGTTCTATTGATATGTGTGGGGTCCCAGTGGTGGGACCCCCAGCGATCAAACACATCATTTATCCTTTGGATAGGTGAGAAGTTGTTGTAGTGTGTCATCTTCTATAATCTGGTGATCACCTTCAGTCCCTCACTATAAGGGCTCATGCACATGACCGTTGTTTTCTTCAGTGTCCTATCCGTTTTTGTTTTTTTTGCAGATAGCATAATGAACCATTCATTACCATGGGACTATTCACGCATTCTTTTTTTTTTTGCGGATCCGTGTGTCCATTCCGCAAATTATAGAACAGGTCCGTATTTGCGTTCCGTATCACCCATTCTAGTGTATGAGTCCGCCAAAAAAAAGGACAGCGCATGGAAGCCACTGGGACCCGTGTTTTGTGGTCCGCAAAACGAAAATGGTTGTGTGCATGATGTCTCAAACTTTCAGACCCAGGTCAGCTGTTACAGTCACAAAATGCCATTATACAGGTCAGTATAAGTCTGTAGCTGAGGATGGAAATGGTACGTAAATCATGCGACGTCTATCACAATAAAAAGATACATTGATAGCCTAATAGAGGAAACAAATACATCTGTTACAGCAATATTTATTTGGGACATATTTTAATAATTTGGTTACTTTTTAATATTTACAGATACAACACACATACCAATATGTGAAGTTCTTGCTTACATATGCGACTTATTAAATTTGGGATACATATATACATACAGGATTCTGTGTGCATAACCTTTCCATATGGATCAACCCCCAGAGGCACTGATAAGCTGCAATGGTAGGGGGGCACTTTGTGTTTACATACTCTTATCCATAGAAGTATATATATATATATATATATATATACACATATATATGTATATATATATACACACATATATGTATATATATATATATATATATATATATATATATATATACACATATATATGTATATATATATATATATATATATATATATATATATATATTTATATATGCTACAAAGATCCCCTGTGATGATGTTGCAGGAAAATTGATCACTTGCTACTGGGTCCTTTCACAGATTACAGCTGATCGGTGATCGCTGGTGGTCCAGCAGTGGGATAGCCCCTTTAACAAAAAGGAGTTCTCTGAACAACCCCTTCAATGCACTCTGTGACTCCTGTGGATTAGCTTTCATTTACCCAAACATATAGAAGCCCTTTAAGAATGTTACTATTGTTTTGATGTGTTTTCCTAACCATTACATGGGGAAAATAACTACCCTCAAGTTTAATAATTGTTTGCTCTTTCGGAGTCCATAATTATCTGGGTCATAAAAGCTGCTACACCTACACTCCATGCTACATAGTCCCTACCATGGTTGTGTTAATGGTATGAATACATTATTTTTGTAGAAACAATACACGCATAAATATTTCCGGCATTACTAAATAATACTAAAGTTTAGTATTACTTGATGTTTTACACGAAAAATAAAACCCATTACTTTGTATTTGTGCAGCCTTCCTCTGCATGAACCCTCCCTGGAGGAAAGCACCATCATTTAAGCAATAACAATGTATTCCCTTCTACCTCAGGGTTATTTCTGGAGATTTTCCTCTGCGCGAGCTTCCTAGCAACTAATTGCCATTACTTCCTACCTGCATTAATGAGCAGATGTACAGTGACAAGTCTCCTCCCCGCCAGGCACTCATAGGTATGCTGGCTGCACAAGGTATACAAAACCTCACATATTCGGGTGATGAAAGTGCACTATGCCAACAACCAATCAGTGCTCAGTGACGACTGACGTAGGCCACTCACCTGTCCTCATTGGTGATCTACGAGATTTTACATTTTGGGAATACCCATGATTAAGTAGGACGCTAGGTATAAATAACCCAGCTACAGAGATTTCTTTACCTATTCATCTTCCTCTCCTTTTCTTGCTGCGGACGCACAGGTATGAAGATTAGTCCCCTTTTGTCACCTATCTTATGCTCAGACTGAATTTCATCTAAAGAATAACCTCTTGAGTTACATCTATTTAAACTTGCTCAAATTTCACGCAGATGTAGCAGCGTTAGGACGCTTGCCTTTTTTTTTTAGTTACTACACATTAAATGATAATGTTGAGTGTAACACTTCTTTTAGTTTTAGATTATTTCAATGTTTAAACTTTATTGCAGCCCTGTCTCCCTATTGGTTAATAGATGGATTCATTTCATTTGAAGAAACCTGTTAAACATTCCACCCTGAATTTTCTTTCGCCCTTTTAAGACAATTATCTCCATCATGCCTACCCAGTTGGAAGGTGCCATGGATACCATGATCCGGATCTTTCACCATTATTCCGGCAAAGAAGGTGACAAGTATAAGCTAAACAAAGGGGAATTGAAGCAACTCTTGCAGAGTGAGCTGACGGACTTCCTTGCTGTAAGTATTTATTTAGTTATTATTATTTATTACCCATTGCGTATATATCCCCAACATATTCCATAGTGCTTTACAGAGATTGCCACCACTCACATCAGTCCCAGTCCCCATTGGAGATTACAATCCACTTTTCCCATCTCACTCAAACACACTAGGGCCAATTTTTATATGAAGCCTATTAACCTTTCATTATGTTTTGCACATGCACGGCCACCTCTCCATTCACTCTCTGCCTACATGTGGCGGGCAGCGGTTGCCTCACCAGGCTAGGCAGGGTCGGGGGAATCCCTGTTCTCCACATAAAAAAACGCACTTATCACACATTTGTAGCTTATCCTGTGGGTATGCCATAAATGTTTGAGTTTGGAATAGCCCTTTAAATATGAATGCCAACCTTTGCCAATATGCAGAAATTTGTCATTGAAGAATAGCTGGAAGATCGTGTTAATTAAGCTTAGTTAATTGGCATAGTCTTCTGGTTATGAAAATCAAGCACTCTCTGTTGACATACAAGTAGAAATAATTTGCTTAAGATGACCAATCTGGAAAATAAATAGTTAAATGGTTACTTTAATTTCATTCATAGCTTTCCGTGCAATTGAAAAGATTAACTCTATATATTCCACATGGCATAGTTTACAACCTGTGGCTCCCCCAGCTGTGGTAAAACTACAACTCCCAGTATGCCCTCTCAGCTGGGGAGCCAGAGGTTGGAGACTATTGGCTTAGAGGGCAACAAAATGAATACATGAATAATATAATACAGGCAGACGTTAGTGCACCACAACTTCCATCATTACATTTCTGAAGTATGAACTTCCTCGTATTTACACACGTGAACAATTTTGTTAACAAATGATATTTTAGGGGGTTCATAGTGGAATCCTAGTGGAGGAAAATAGAGACTGTGGAATTCTGTATTTGAAAGGGAAATACCTTGGAGGTTTATTTCAATATTTTTTAATATATCTATTTGCATGTGGATTTTCTATTTAGGAGGTAGAAGGCTTAGGCTTTGTGCAGTGTATTATAGGGGGCTTATCCCCGTGCGACACACTTTTGCATAGGGCTGTTTGTTTTCATTTGTATTGCTGTCACCAAACACAATGCTGTCACCACATGTAAATTCCTCCTGCTTAAATCCTTACTTTGTTTGCAATGCAAGGAAGATTTTTATGTTCTTTATGTTACCAATAGCAGACAGTTTCTCCAGCCAGGTCTGCGAATATGAGCTTATGTGAGAACGATCCTCAGCTGATTCAGAGCCTCTTGGGAAGCAAATCTGTCTGTTGCTATATATTGCGACAGAACAATTATTTCTATAGAAGATAGTTTAGAGAAATAGATTGAATTGTATATAAAATCTGCTGTACCTTGCTTGTAGCATTTTCTGCTTCCGTTTAGCTCTACAATAACATTGCTATTGATCTCCAAATAGAACTTTCCATTACTCATTGAGCATGGTCCATGTTTTCTGACAATATATACTCATGAGTCATTTTCACTAACGGCTCATTCATTACTAAGCATTGACGTGAATTGATTTGGACCACAAATAATTGCCTTTTAGCTATAGTATTATGTTTTGAAATTAAAGGATGACTATTGCACAATTGAAATGGTAATAGCAGCCTTATTATTGCAAAATAAAGATTTTTTTCAGTCATAGATTTATAGGTTTTATATGGTTGAAAACAAAAGCATAACTTAATACAAACTTTGGAAATTTGGTGGCAGAAGCATACATTCATGATTAAATGCCGTTACAGCTAAGTCTTCTCAAATGTTTTTCAATATACACTTTTAGGCTGGGTTCACACGTGGCGGAATTTCACTTAAATTCCGCTGCGGACACTCCGCAGCGTTAATCCGCAGCGGAGCCGTTTCTCCATTGACTTCCACTTTAATTTAGCAGTGTTCGCTTAGACGATGCGTAAAATTCCGCTGCGGAGCATAGGCTGCGGAGCGGAATTTGGTGTCCGCAGCATGCTCTGTCTGTTGCGGAGCAGTGGCGGACTGGTTGCGGACTCATGGCGGAATTTCTCCATTGACTTCAATGGATATTCTAATTTCCGCAATGAAGTCCGCAGCTGTCATGCACATGTTATGTGTGCTGCGGATGCGTTTTGCTTTTTTAACTTGACATTTCTTCATTCTGGCTGGACCTATGTATTTCTAGGTCTACAGCCAGACTGAGGAAGTCAATGGGTCTCCCGTAATGACGGGAGCGTTGCTAGGAGACGTCAGTAAATAGTCACTGTCCAGGGTGCTGAAAGAGTTAAGCGATCGGCAGTAACTGTTTCTGCACCCGGGACAGTGACTACCGATCCCAATATACAGCTACCTGTAAAAAAAATTGAAGTTCATACTTACCGAGAACTCCCTGCTTCTGTCTCCAGTCCGGCCTCCCAGGATGACGTTTCAGTCTAAGTGACGGCTGCAGCCAATCACAGGCCAATAACACGCTGCAGCGGTCACATGGACTGCCGCGTCATCCAGGGAGGTCGGGCTGGATGCCGAAGGAGGGACGCGTCACCAAGACAACGGCCGGTAAGTATGAATTTCTTTGACTTTCACAAGGGAAAGTGCTGTCCCTTCTCTCTATCCTGCACTGATAGGGAGAAGGGAAGTACTTTTACCGCAGTCCGCAGCATCTAGTCCGCATCAATTTACTGCACATTTTGGGCAGATCCGCAGCAGAATCTGCAACGCAGATTCTGTGCGGCATTGATGCGGACAGTTGCGGAGGAAATCCGCCACGTGTGGCCATGCCCTTAGGGAGCGCTCACATGTGATGTACTTGCATTGTATTTCTGAAGCATAAACATACCCTGCGGAAAACTTTACAGATTATGCCTATATTCTCCCCATAGACATACATTGTAGTTTTCTGCCACATATTTTTATGCTGCGGAGATACAATGCAAGTATGCCACATGTGAGAACCCCCTTACCAATTTTTCTGTGGGTAAAATTCTAGCTGCACCAACACAACAGTTAGGGTATGTGCACACACACTAATTACGTCCGTAATTGACGGACGTATTTCGGCCGCAAGTCCCGGACCGAACACAGTGCAGGGAGCTGGGCTCCTAGCATCATACTTATGTACGATGCTAGGAGTCCCTGCCTCTCCGTGGAACTACTGTCCCGTACTGAAAACATGATTACAGTACGGGACAGTTGTCCTGCAGCGAGGCAGGGACTCCTAGCATCGTACATAAGTATGATGCTAGGAGCCCAGCTCCCTGCACTGTGTTCGGTCCGGGACTTGCGGCCGAAATACGTCCGTCAATTACGGACGTAATTGGTGTGTGTGCACATACCCTTAGGGCTTTCACAAACAGGAGCATTGCAGCTATATTTAACTGTTTGTATTATGAACGTTAAGGCTGGGTTCACACGACCACTTTAACGTCCGTAATCGACGGACGTATTTCGGGCGGAAGTCCCGGACCGAACTCAGTGCAGGGAGCCGGGCTCCTAGCATCATAGTTATGTACGATGCTAAGAGTCCCTGCCTCTCTGCAGGACAACTGTCCCGTACTGTAATCATGTTTTCAGTACGGGACAGTAGTTCCACGGAGAGGCAGGGACTCCTAGCATCGTACATAACTATGATGCTAGGAGCCCAGCTCCCTGCACAGAGTTCGGTCCGGGACTTCTGCCCGAAATACGTCCGTCAATTACGGACGTTAAAGTGGTCGTGTGAACCCAGCCTTACAGACAGACCTTCTGTGGTTCTATTACACATCCTATAGAACAATGCAATGTCCAGTTGTTGAAGACTTTTTACAAATCCCAATATGCAGCTGGATTAGAGCCCTTCAAGTGATTGTCCACTTTTTAACATAATTTAATATTTAGGCTCAAAATTCTTAATATGATTAATAATATCTTTATTGTGGGTCTAGCTCCATTTTTCTGATACAGTGCTTCAAGGCCAGGTTCCCACATAGCGTAAACGCTGTGGAATTCTGTGCGGAAATTCCGCAGCATTTACAGTAGCAGCAAAGTGGATGAGATTTAGAAAATCTCATGCCCACGCTGCGGGAAAAAACCTAGTGTAAACGTTAATAAATTGACCTGCGGTGCCGAATTTAAATCCGTAGCATGTCAATTTATGCTGTGTTTTCGTTGATTTACTGTTGCGGGTTTCCCTATTGAATTTAATGGGGATGCAAAACCCGCAACAGAAAGCTAAGTGTTGTGACTTTTGCGGCGCAATCAAAAGCGATTACGCCATAAAAATTGCATCTCCGGATAAAAATAAAAAATTCATACTTACCCAGAACTCTCTCCTTTTTCCTGCAGCCCAGCCTCCTGGGATGATGTTTCATCCCATGTGACCGCTGCAGCCAATCACAGGCTGCAGCGTCACATGGCCTGCAACGTCATCCAGGGAGGCCGGACTACGGAGGGTTAAATGTGAACGGCTTTTTTTTTTCACAGCCCTGCTTTTCGCAGCGGAAATTGCGTTAAAAAAATTGTGGTGCGGTTTTTCGAACGGAATGTGCTGCGGGTTCCAGTTCAGATACACTGCGCAGTTTTTACGCAGCGTATCTAATCATGGGAACCCAGCCCAAAGCCAGGGCTACACTGAGACTTTAACTCTTTAGTGACAGTTGCAGTCCACAAAGATTACATGCAACTCAATGTATTCATTTGGACTGCAGCTGTAGCTCAATAGTTAAATTCAATCAGTAGCACTGCATGAAGTCTAGGTGTAGCCTTGGCCTATATCCTCAATATAGTTATATGATAAAATTTTGTCTGTCTGCAGCCAACACTTAGGGTATGTTCACACAGGCTATTTTTAGCCGTTTTTCGGGCCGTAAACGCCCGGAAAAACTGCTAAAAATGCGGGTGCTGAACGCATACAAACATCTGCCCATTGATTTCAATGGGAAAAACGGCATTCCGTTCCCACTGGACTTTTTTTACGCTGCCTTTTTTTAAAAATGGCAGCATAAAAAAAAGCCTCGTAAAAAGAAGTATATGTCAATTCTAGAGCTGTTTTTGGAGCCGTTTTTCATTGACTCAATAGAAAAACAGCTCCAAAAATGGCTGCAAACTGATTTATTATTGAGTTCAATGTAAATACATTATGCAGTAAGCTCATAAGCTCTCTCTTGTGGTAACTGCAGATAGCCCAAAAAAATTAATTTTAAGAAATTTCTGAGACTTAAATATTGATTGCCTATTATAAGGATAGGCCATTAATATTTAAGTCCTGGAAAATCCCTCTTAACTCTAAAAATATAAAAAGGATTTGGGGGTTAATTCACCCAGATATATCAGAAACACTGAGCCCCAACCATTATAAAGATAAGTGTTAAGGAAATAATTAGCGAAGAAATTTGGACCTATTTAGCAAAAGAAAAATTTTTGTTCAAGGTGCACATTCACTTTAAGCACATTTTAGATTAATCTCTTACACTTTATATTTTTTCCTTTTAGTGCCAAAAAGATCCACAGCTGGTCGATAAGATCATGAACGATCTAGACTCCAATAAGGACAACGAGGTTGACTTCAATGAATTTGTAGTGCTGGTGGCAGCTCTGACTGTGGCATGTAATGACTTCTTTGAAGAGCAGCTGCGGAAAAAGGGAAAATAAATATGGTTTGGGCATTACTGAGATGAATTCCGCAGGCAATGATTGTCCAAGTGTGACACATCAGCATTATGGATATACCATGTCAATAATTGTTACATAATAAATACTGGATAAAGTCATTGTTGTCCTTGCAGTTAATTCATTAGCTAAGATCGGTGGTGTTCTGGGGAAGCAAGTTATTGTGATTACAAGCAAAATTGGTAAAATCCACCAATTAATGTGCACTTTGGTGGCTTCAATAATTTACAGCAGAAGTCGGAAGCTATGAAAAAATTGAAAAAATCCCATTCGATCACAGCAGGCATATAAAAATTGTTTTAGGGCATCATTTATTTTTACAAAATTTCAACACGAACAATCTATTTAGATTTTGGCACAGATTTGACACATCTTTCTCCAATGACTATAATGGAGAAAAATGTCAACATTTAGGCTGGGTTCACACGAGCACATTAACGTCCGTAATGGACGGACGTATTTCGGCCGGAAGTCCCGGACCGAACTCAGTGCAGGGAGCCGGGCTCCTAGCATCATAGTTATGTACGATGCTAGGAGTCCCTGCCTCTCCGTTGAACTACTGTCCCGTACTGAAAACATGATTACAGTACGGGACAGTTGTCCTGCAGAGAGGCAGGGACTCCTAGCATCGTACATCACTATGATGCTAGGAGCACGGCTCCCTGCACTGAGTTCGGTCCGGGACTTCCGGCCGAAATACGTCCGTCCATTACGGACGTTAATGTGCTTGTGTGAACCCACCCGTAAGATTTATTTTTGAGGTTTTTTTTTTGTGTGGTAGTGGTACAGCTTTCTGCCGCACCACTACAATCTCCTGAAAAGGTCCTTAAAGGGGTATTACAGCCACAAACACTTATCACCTATCTACTGGATAGGTGATACATTTTAGATCGGTGGGGGTTCAACTGCTGGGATCCCCACCGATCGCTGTTGTTAGATCGGTGGGGGTCTGACTGCTGGGGTTCCCACTGTCACCCCCAACCGCACAGCCATGGCAAGAAATAATTTGGAGCAGCGGTCGAGCCTGTGTGCTGATGCTCTATTCAAATGCCACCGGACTGACGGAAATAGCCGAGTGCAGTGCAATGGCGATTAGAGGGGCTCCCAACGGTTGGACCTCCACCAATCAAACATTTATTACCTATCCAGTGGATAGGCATAATAATAATACATTTTTATTTACGTAGCGCCAACATATTCCACAGCACTTTACAGTTCAGGGGGTACATTGTACAGACAATATCAGACAATAGCGACAAAACTAATTTACAATTCAAACAAGAGGAGTGAGGACCCTGCTCGCAAGAGCTTACAATCTATGAGGAAATAAGGGAGACACAAAGTGTAAAAAAATGCTTGTGATGTACAATGGTCCAGCCATCTTTTATACATATGGGGTGGCACACAAAAAGCTGCATGAGCCGGTCACCAGCCAGTACCTGTGTATGACAGACATGAAGTGTATTAAGGTGCAAGGAGTGTGGGGGATACTGCTGAATGAAGGGGCCTCATGACTAATGTAAAGGGGGGCCAGGGAAAGTAGTCAGATTAGCGAATGTTATAGGACTGTCTAAAAAGATGTGGCACATCTAAAGCTGTAAAAGTTGGGAATTAATCTTATTGTCTAGGGTAGCGCATTCCAAAGAACTGGTGCAGCACAAGAAAAATCTTGGAGACGGGAGTGGGAGGTTCAGATTATGGCGGATGTTAATCTGAGGCCGTTGGCAGAACGTAAAGCACGAGTAGGCTGGTAGACAGATATGAGGGAGGAGATGTAAGGCAGTGCAGCACTGTGGAGAGCTTTGTGGGTGAGAGTAATAAGTTTGAATTTAATTCTGAAGAATATGGGCAACCAGTGCAGTGACTGGCAGAGGGTAGAGACGTTGGTGTAGCGGTTGGTCAGAAAGATGAGCCTGGCTGCTGAATTAAGGATGGAGAGGGGAGAGTTTAGTGAATGGAAGACCGATTAGTAATGAGTTACAGTAATCAAGACGAGAGTGAATCAGAGCGACAATGAGAGTTTTGGCAGTTTCCACAGTAAGGCCTCAGGCACACGAACGTAAAAACGCCCGTAATTACGGGCCCATAGACTTCTATTGGCCATGGGTACCTCCCCGTATGCTTACGGGAAGGTGCCTGTGCCGTTAAAAAATATAGAACATGTCCTATTTCACGCCGTAATTACGGCACGGGCAGGCCCATAGAAGTGTATGGGGCTCCCGTAATTACGGGTGGCTACGTGTGTGCACCCGTAATTACGGGAGCATTGCTAGGTGTCGTCAGGGGATAGTCACTGTCCAGGGTGCTGAAAGAGTTAAGTGATCAGGAGTAACTCTTTCAGCACCCTGGACAGTGACTACCGATCACAATATAGATCAACCTGAAAAAAAAAGACGTTCATACTTACCCAGAACTCCCTGCTTCTTCCTCCAGTCCGGCCTCCTGGGATGACGTTTCAGCCCATGTGACCGCTGCAGCCAATCACAGGCTGCAGCGGTCACATGGACTGCCGCGTCATCCAGGGAGGTCGGGCTGGATGACGAAAGAGGGACGCGTCACCAAGACAACGGCCGGGAAAGTATGAATTTCTTTTACTTTTACTGCGGAAAGGGCTGTCCCTTCTCTCTATATTGCACTGATAGAGAGAAGGGCTGCCGATTAGTGCAGTGCAATTTTGCAGTGAAAACCTGCCCGTAAATACGGGTAGAATACTGGTGACCCGGGACCCGTATTTACGGGCACGGGCCCGTAAATACTGGTGCAATATGGGTCGAATACGTGTGACCAAGGACCCGTATTTATGCCAGTATTTACGGGAGGAAAAAAATACGTTCGTGTGCATGAGGCCTTAGAAAAGGGCGAATTCTGGAGATGTTTTTGAGGTAAAAGTGTCAGGAGCATGAAAGTGATTAAATGTGTTAAGTAAAGGAGAGATCTGAGTCAATATTAACCCCAAGACAGCTGGCATGTTAAGTAGGAGTTTGTGGTCTACAGTGTCAAAGGCTGCAGAGAGATCCAGAAGAATCAGGAGAGAGTATATGCCGTTAGCTTTAGCTGCCAAAAGATCGTTTGAGATTTCAGTAAGGGCAGTTTCTGTGGAGTGTAGAGTGTGGAATCCAGATTGTAAGGGGTCAAGAATTGAGTTAGCAGCAGGGTAGGGGTTAAGGTGAGAGTAGACCAAGCGTTCCAGGAGTTTGTGCTGGAATACCCCTTGAAAGGCCAGGTTTACAACGTGTTATTTAGACATGAATTTCTGTTGAGTAGGAGTGAATGGATCAAAGAGAGATAAGAAAGGTAAAGCTATATCCTGTAACACACAAGCCCATCCAAATCCCCTTATCATTCATCGTAGTAGAGGTGAGCTGTGACCCACTGTCCAGTTTCTTCCTCCATTGCTAATGCTAATCTGACCGCCATGAAAACCTCTTCCAGCCACGAGAAGTTTTCAGGGTATGTGGTAATACATGGGCGGTGCCTGCCGGTGGTTATAAAACCTCTTCCAGCCACGACCCGTCTTTGCAGAGTTTTCTGTCCAGCCATCTTTGGCTCCTTCTATATGTGGCACCCTCCCCACCCTCTACACATAATCCTTGTCCTGCTGCTACCCACAATGCTGTACCAGTTGCTACCTCATTTGCCCCCATTACTGCCTCTGCTGTGTTACAGAGTGACCTCAAATACTGTACTTCAGACATAAATAATAGTGCTACACAGATAGTGACTCCCAAATAATAGTACATCACAGATAGTGCTCTTTAAGCCCTTCCCGCTCTGGGATGTACTATTTGGTCATGGTAGCTGTATTGTTAACTGATTAGATTAGTATTAGGGTTAGTTAGTGTCAGGGAACCATCAAAAAGCGTAGTTAGGTATAGCGTCAGGGAATTTAGCATCAGGAATCCATCCCCGTAGTTAGGTTTAGCGTTAGGGATCCATCACCGTAGTTAGGTTCAGCGTCAGGGAAGTTCACATAAAATCTAGTTAGGTTTAGCATCAGGCACCCGTCACCGTAGTGAGGTTTAGCGTCATGGAAGTTCGGAATAATCTAGTTAGGTTTAGTATCAGGGAATAGTCGCCGTAGTTAAGTTCAGCGTTAGGAAAGTTCACATAAAATTTAGTTAGGTGTAGTGTTAGGAACCCTCGCCCTAGTTAGTTTTAGTGTCAGGAAAGTCCACTTGTTCTCTAAAAAAAACAAACAAAAAAAAAACACGCTTTTGTGCTAGTTGTGATAGCCTATTGCTCCCAGTTAGGGATTTATTTATTTTTTGCTGTATATACAGTGAAGGAAATAAGTATTTGATCCCTTGCTGATTTTGTAAGTTTGCCCACTGTCAAAGTCATGAACAGTCTAGAATTTTTAGGCTAGGTTAATTTTACCAGTGAGAGATAGTGTAAAGGATCTGCCAGGCACTGCTTCAGGGTTAACTCCCAGAATTAATCAGTCAACACCTGAGTGTACATCCCTGAGACAGACACCAGCTTCCTCCACTCAGGCTGGCAGGCTTAGGAGTGGGAGAGCCTATCGCAACCTGGCCAGACTCAGCTAGCTCCCGCCCTCGGTCTATTTAAGCCTGCTCTTCCTGTCCATCTGTGCTTGTGAATTCTTTCCTTGAGGTTTCCTGGCCCAGCTACAGCTCCTGCTACTTTTTGATCCTGCTCCATACAGACCCCGGCTTACCGACTACTCTTCTGCTTTTCGCTTTGTACCTCGCACTCTCCTGGCTTGACTCGGCTCGTTCACTACTCTGTTGCTCACGGTGTTTCCGCGAGCAACTGCCCATTTCCCTTGCTTGTATTCCCTTGTTTGTTTGTCGTGTTTGTCATGCACTTACTGAGCGCAGGGACCGCCGCCCAGTTGTACCCCGTCGTCTAGGGCGGGTCGTTGCAAGTAGGCAGGGACAGAGTGGCGGGTAGATTAGGGCTCACTTGTCCGTTTCCCTACCCCCCCCCACCATTACAGATAGATTATATTTTAAAAAAAAACAGAAAATCACATAGTCAAAATTATATATATTTATTTGCATTGTGCACAGAGAAATAAGTATTTGATCCCCTACCAACCATTAAGAGTTCAGCCTCCTCCAGACCAGTTACACGCTCCAAATCAAGCGTGCCTGCATTAAAGACAGCTGTCTTAAATGGTCACCTGTATAAAAGACTCCTGTCCACAGACTCAATTAATCAGTCTGACTCTAACCTCTACAACATGGGCAAGACCAAAGAGCTTTCTAAGGATGTCAGGGACAAGATCATAGACCTGCACAAGGCTGGAATGGGCTACAAAATAAGTAAGACGCTGGGTGAGAAGGAGACAACTGTTGGTGCAATAGTAAGAAAATGGAAGACATACAAAATGACTGTCAATCGACATCGATCTGGGGCTCCATGCAAAATCTCACCTCGTGGGGTATCCTTGATCCTGAGGAAGGTGAGAGCTCAGCCGAAAACTACACGGGGGGAACTTGTTAATGATCTCAAGGCAGCTGGGACCACAGTCACCAAGAAAACCATTGGTAACACATTACGCCGTAATGGATTAAAATCCTGCAGTGCCCGCAAGGTCCCCCTGCTCAAGAAGGCACATGTACAGGCCCGTCTGAAGTTTGCAAATGAACATCTGGATGATTCTGAGAGTGATTGGGAGAAGGTGCTGTGGTCAGATGAGACTAAAATTGAGCTCTTTGGCATTAACTCAACTCGCCATGTTTGGAGGAAGAGAAATGACCGAAAGAACACCGTCCCCACTGTCAAACATGGAGGTGGAAACATTATGTTTTGGGGGTGTTTCTCTGCTTAGGGCACAGGACTACTTCACCGCATCAATGGGAGAATGGATGGAGCCATGTACCGTCAAATCCTGAGTGACAACCTCCTGCCCTCCACCAGGACATTAAAAATGGCTCGTGGCTGGGTCTTCCAGCACGACAATGACACGAAACATACAGCCAAGGCAACAAAGGAGTGGCTCAAAAAGAAGCACATTAAAGTCATGGAGTGGCCTAGCCAGTCTCCAGACCTTAATCCCATCGAAAACTTATGGAGGGAGGTGAAGATCCGAGTTGCCAAGCGACAGCCTCGAAATCTTAATGATTTACAGATGATCTGCAAAGAGGAGTGGGCCAAAATTCAATCTAACATGTGTGCAAACCTCATCATCAACTACAAAAAACGTCTGACTGCTGTGCTTGCCAACAAGGGTTTTGCCACCAAGTATTAAGTCTTGTTTGCCAAAGGGATCAAATACTTATTTCTCTGTGCACAATACAAATAAATATATATAATTTCGACTATGTGATTTTCTGTTTTTTTTTAAAATAGAATCTATCTCTCACTGGTAAAATTAACCTAGCCTAAAAATTCTAGACTGTTCATGTCTTTGACAGTGGGCAAACTTACAAAATCAGCAAGGGATCAAATACTTATTTCCTTCACTGTACATTTTGTCTAAGCACAACAAACATGTCCCAACGGACATTTACTGCCGAAGAGGCGTATTCATTTCTTTTTTTTTAAAAGGTTTTCTTTATTAACTTTTTCTCAAAATACAAATGTACAGAAGCGCAACGATTGCACACAAAAACATACATAGCATACTGACCAACCACACCAGTTGGCAATAACAATCATCATAGATAAAAATACAGTTACAATGCAAAAGCCAGCATGAAAACTTAACGGATCACAGGTGCATATAAGTGTATGTCGAAGAAAGCAGGATCTACATTTGACCGTCATTATTGCCAAAAATACAAAACAGACAACCAGTCACACTTCACTCACACCTGTCTATCAGACAGCAGTGTCCGAAATCTCCATCCATCTGGCCCATATCTTCCCGAATTTGTCAGGACACCCTCTGCTAATGTACAACTTCTGATATAATGGTATATACTTATTTATCAATTGCAACCAATGTTCTATACTAGGACACACCGTGGCCTTCCATTCCATAATTATAACCTTCCGCGCACAGAACAAAACAAATCGGAAAAATATTTTGTCATAATAGCCTTGTACTAACTCATTCATAATGCCCAAAGGCACACCTGAGGGGAGAGAACCCGGGGAAACTCAAAGTTATCATGCAGAAACTCTACAACCCTTGACCAGAATAGTGAAATCCTAGGGCAGGACCAGACACAGTGGAGGTACGTGCCAACATCCGACTGACACCTAAAACAGCTGTCCGACCCAGAGGCCCCAATTCTCTTAAGTCTAACTGGAGTATAGTAAATTCTGTGTAGAAACCGCGATTGTATTAAAAAGTCTCGAGCACTAACTACAGAATCAAAGAAGGAAAGCTCCACCTCCCTCCACTCCTCCTCCGACAAATCAGGGATATCTCTCTTCTACCCCAGGTACGCCCTATCAAAGGGGCGCTTTACAGAAGACAGCAACAGGGCATACGTCTGAGTAAGGGTCTTAGGAAGGTCTGGGGTGCCGAGCAGGTCCTCCAATCCGGAAAACCCCAAAGCTGGCGTGACAGATCCAAACTGAGCCAAGCAGGCATGTCTCATCTGGAGATAATGATAAAAAACCTTCCTCGAGACTCCAAACCTCTCCTCTAGTTCAGAAAAGGAGACAAACCCACTGTCCACAGAGTATATTTGGCCTAAAAATCGAACCCCCACCCCAGCCAACATCATCGCTCCTCGCAGGGACACAAGGTGAGGCAGCCATGGATTGTTCCTTAACGGAGTCCTAGGGGAAACAGAAGAATCTGTAGTATCTTTTAGTAAGAGTTGTGCCTTCTTCCAGTCATTCGCAATAGTTTTTAACGGTAAGGGTGCCCGACACGAAGTTTTAAACCTATATAAGAGGTTGGCAAGACTCTCATAGGAAGTCATGAGTGCTCCAGCCAGCGCCGTGGCCGCATTACTTAAGTCGATGTCAATCCATCAGTGAGCCAGTACCAGCTGCGAAGCCAAATAATATAAGTAAAGGTTGGGCGCCACCATCCCCCCCACACTCCTTGGGGCCTGCAGAAGGCTGAGACTAAACCGGGGTGTGCCGCCTTGCCAGTAAAACCCACGTAGAATCCCATCCAAGTGCCCAAAAAATTGTTTGGGCAAAGTAACCGGACAAATATGTAGGAGGTAAAGAAATTTAGGCAGATATATCATTTTAAAAAGGTTTATCCTACCATATAATGAGAGGGGGCGGTTCCTCCAAGAGTTTAGCTGTTTTTCAGTAGAGGCCACTAAGGGACAAAGATTAAGTTCACGAAAGCGTAACAAATGAAGGGAGATCCGCACCCCAAGATATGTAAATTGAGACACGATCTGCTACGGGACAGGGAGCCCCTGCCGGGAGCGATACTCTGCACATAGAGGAAACATAACCGACTTAGACCAATTAACCGACAACCCCGAGAACGCCCCAAAAGTGTCAATCAGCTGTAAGGGTGAAGACAACGAAGGACCATCATCCGCTAGGTACACCAAAGTATCATCTGCATGCAGGGATATTTTCTCAACTAGTGAACCTCGAGGGATACCAATAATGGAAGAGGAACGCCTAACTGCCAGCGCCAGAGGCTCAATCGCAAGAGCAAACAACAAATGGGAGAGTGGACAACCCTGGCGCGTACCTCGACCTAGAGAGAAGGGCTTAGAGACATCCAGATTTGTTCTCACCCTAGCAACAGGTTGCTCATATAACAGACGGACCAGAGCAAGAAATCTGGGACCAAAATTTAGACGGGAAAGCAGTATCCAGAGATACCTCCATTCAACCGAATCAAAGGCTTTATATGTATCTAGAGAGAGAACAAACCCAGGGGAGGCATCATATTGTGCAGCATCAATATTAAGAAACAACCTGTGTACGTTAATATCCGTACCCTTCCCAGGCATAAAGCCTGTTTGGTCAGGATGAATGAGGGATAATATAACTTTGTTTAATCTGGTAGCTAATATCTTGGCAAGTATCTTTGCATCTGAGTTAATCAGCGAGATGGGCCGATAGGAATCTGGAAGAGTCGGATCCTTCCCAGGCTTCAACAGCACCACAATTAGGGCCTCTCTCATAGATGCCGGCAGAACCCCCATCTCCAGAGCAGCAGAATGGACTTCCTTAAGCCTGGGCACCACAACCTCACAGCTATCCTTATACCAATCAGCCCCCAAGCCATCAAGTCCGGGGGTTTTACCAGATGGCAACAACTGAATCACATCAGTGATATCGTCCTCTGTAAGCGGGCTGTCTAGTTCCTTTGCCTGTGCATCAGTCAAGCGCCATAGGGGAAGGTCATCTAAAAAGCGTTCTATATCCTCCGGAGGCCCACTACATCTGGAGCTATATAATTCAGCATAAAAATCACCAAACACTTTATTCAAATCTTTAGGGGCAGTACAGAGAGTACCCTCAGGCGAAAGAATAGATGGAACAGAGGCACACGGGCGTTCCGACCTAGCCAAGTACGCAAGAAGCTTGCCATTTTTGTCACCAAACTCAAACACCCTTGCCTCCGTATGCAGCACCTGCTTTTTAGTTTGTTCGACCTGTATATGGTTTAGTTCCCTCTGGACCCCAGCCCACCGACTCTTCGTACCTGGACAAGGATCTGCAATATAGTCTTTCTCAGCTCTCTGACTCTCCTCTATCAGCGACCTCTCCTTCTCTCTGGACACTGCTCTACACCTTGCAACCCCTGCCATAAACGCACCCCTAAGAGTGTCTTTATATGCATCCCACACTACCAAAGGGTCTGGAAATGAGGAATTATGATCCCAATATGAGTCATGAGAGGCCGCCACCTCTGATCGAACCTCAGGAGAGGACAGCCAGGCCGGATGCAGTCTCCATATTTTTGAGTCAGCTGGGGGACCAACCGTAAATGACAAAATGAGAGCCGAGTGATCTGAGATGCCTCATGGAGTGATATCTATAGCCGTTACTGCGGGCAAAAGGTCCTGTGACACCAGAGCGAGGTCAATTCTAGAAAAGGTTTTATGGGCAGAGGAGTAATAGGAGTATTTTTTTTCTAGCGGGTATTTCCAGCGCCACACATCTGTCAGATGTAGCATTGAGGACCAGGAGTTGAGGTGAACAGAGGACTGATCCGGACCCCCAGTACGGTCCATAGATATGTCAGGGACTGCATTGAAGTCACCCATACACAACACTGGGCCAGCAGGGAACTCTGAGAGTTTCTGGGCTATCAAGTCCAATAGTGTGGGATCAAGGGGCGGCGGAACATACACATTTACTAAGGTAAAACAGGACCCGGGTGATGAACAGTGTATAATGACATAGCGCCCAAAATGGTCACATGCTACCTTCAACACCTCCAGGCGCACACTCTTGGCTATCAGAACAGACACCCCCCTAGAATATGAGGAATATGAGGAATGATATCCTCTAGCTATCCAGGCCCGTTTAAGGGCCAGAATTTTTTGTCCAGTTAAATGCGTCTCTTGTAAGCATATAACATGAGGCGAGTGTTTCTTCAGGAAGTTGAACACAAGAGACCGTTTAAATTTTGAGTTAAGCCCACGGACATTCCAGCTCAAGACCTTAATTACAGCCATGGTACGCCTGAAGAGCAGAAAACAGCAGGAGACCCATAGCTAGAATATGATGGGAATGGAGAGGAGAATAATACATAAACATTCACACACACACACACACACACATACACACACATACACTCATGACACACCACATACAGGGGCGTAGCTAAAGGCTCATGGGCCCCGATGCAAGAATTCTTACTGGGCCCCCCCCCCCCCCGCAAACTTCTCATGGCCGATGGTCCGCAGCTTTCAGCTGCATCGCTGGGTCTCCTAAGTGACCCAACAATGCAGCACTAGCAGCCGGGGCGTCACTAAGGCTGGGTTCACACACCCTATTTACGGACGTAATTCGGGCGTTTTAGCATTAAATTACGTCCGAAAATGCGGCTCAAAAGCGTTGGCAAACATCTGCCCATTCATTTGAATGGGTCTTACGATGTTCTGTGCCGACGGTCATTTTTTTTTATGCGCCGCTGTCAAAAGGCGGCGTGTAAAAAAGACGCCCGCGTCAAAGAAGTGCCTGTCACTTCTTCAGACGTAAATGGAGCCGTTTTCCATGGACTCCATAGAAAAGCAGCTCCAATTACGTCCGTAATGGACGCAGCGAAAGACGCCTGCACATGCCATTACGGCTGAAATTACGGTGCTGTTTTCTCCTGAAAACAGCTCCGTAATCTCAGCCGTAACGGACGCTGCCGTGTGAACATACCCTCAGGGCTTAAAATGTCAGGGAAAATAGCCCCAATACATATGTGTCCGCCCAAAAAAAAGTGTGTGTATAGGAGACAGCATAGCATATCTATAGCACTACGACCCTATAAACTATGGCTAGGATTAGATACAGTGGCTCAGCAGACAGTATCACACATGATAGGATTAGATACAGTGGCTCAGAAGGCAGTATCACACATGATAGGGTTAGATACAGTGGCCCAGCAGACAGTATCACACATGATAAGATTAGATACAGTGGCTGAGCAGACCGTATCACACATGATAGGATTAGATACAGTGGTTCAGCAGACAGTATCACACATGATAGGATTAGATACACAGCTCAGCAGACAGTATCACACATGATAGGATTAGATACACAGCTCAGCAGACAGTATTACACATGATAGGATTAGATACAGTGGCTCAGCAGACAGTACCACACATGATAGGATTAGATACAGTGGCTCAGAAGGCAGTATCACACATGATACGATTAGATACAGTGGCTCAGCAGACAGTATCACACATGATAGGATTAGATACACAGCTCAGCAGACAGTATCACACAAGATACGATTAGATACAGGGCCCAGCAGAGAGTATCACACATGATTGGATTAGATACACAGCTCAGCAGGCAGTATCACACATGATTGGATTAGATACACAGCTCAGCAGACAGTATCACACATGATTGGATTAGATACACAGCTCAGCAGACAGTATCACACATGATTGGATTAGATACAGGGCCCAGCTCGCTGACATTGCGGCTCCAGCGCTGGACCCAGGACAGGTAAGAATAATAATTTTGCTTCTTTATGTGTTACTGATTATTTTTGTGTGTTTGTGTTATTTTACAGGTTCGGTTGTTGGACTTCGGATACGAGGACTTCAATGACGGCGTTTTTTTAATTCTCAATAAAATGGATAATGAGGGTTGTTTTTTTATTTCAATAAAATATTTTTTCTATGTGCTTGTATCTTTTTAAACTTTATTATCACCGCCTTAGTAATGGCCGCCGGCTGATTGACAACCTCCATTACTAAGGCGAGGCTTAATGTTAGCCGATGCAGAGGCCAACACTAACCCCCATTATTACCCCGGTACCCACCGCCACCAGGGGTACTGGGAAGAGCCGGGTACGAACCAGTACCCGACCATCTGTAGTGACGGGCAGGCATCGGGGCGGCCGCAGGCTGGTAGTATTAGGCTGGGGAAGGCCAAAAACAGTGGCCCTTCCCACCCTGGTAATGCTGCCTGCTGCTGCTGTGTTGCATCTGGCTGGTTATGAAAAATGGGGGGGACCCCACATCGTTCTTTCCAATTATTTTTTTTTTTAAATGACGTGGGGTCCCCCCAATTTTTCATAACCAGCCAGATACAATAAAGCAGCAGCAGCCTAGCATCACCAGGGTAGGAAGGGCCACTGTTTTTGGCCTTTCCCCTCCTGATAATACCAGCCTGCGGCCACCCCAGTGGCTGACCATCACTACAGATGGTCAGGTACCTGGCTCTTCCCAGCACCCCTGGTGGCGGTGGGTATCGGGGTAATAAAGGGGGTTAGTGTTCGCCTCTGCACCGGCTAACACTAAGCCCCGCCTTAGCAATGGATACTGTCAATCAGCCGGCGGCCATTACTAAGGCGCTAGTAATATAGTTTAACACACAAAAAATTATTAGTAACACGTGTGTTAGGCTTAGATACAGGGCCCATGTGTGATACTGTCTGTGGGACCCTGTATCTAAGCCTACCACAACGTAGGCTTAGATACAGGGTCCAGCAGACAGTAATCTTATACAGTATAAGATTACTGTGTGCTGGGGCCCTGTATGTAAGCCTACCATGTGATTGGCTTAGATACAGGGCCCAGCAGACAGGATCACGCATGGGCCATGTATCTAAGCCTACAGTGTGGTAGGCTTATATACAGGGCCCACCAGACAGGATCACACATGGGCCATGTATCTAAGCCTACCATGTGATTGGCTTAGATACAGGGCCCAGCAGACAGGATCACGCATGGGCCATGTATCTAAGCCTACAGTGTGGTAGGCTTATATACAGGGCCCACCAGACAGGATCACACATGGGCCATGTATCTAAGCCTACCATGTGATTGGCTTAGATACAGGGCCCACCAGACAGGATCACGCATGGGCCATGTATCTAAGCCTACCATGTGATTGGCTTAGATACAGGGCCCACCAGACAGGATCACACATGGGCCATGTATCTAAGCCTACCATGTGATTGGCTTAGATACAGTGCCCAGCAGACAGGATCACGCATGGGCCATGTATCTAAGCCTACCATGTGATTGGCTTAGATACAGGGCCCAGCAGACAGGATCACACAATCTGTGATCCTGTCTCATGGGCCCCCTAAGCCTGATACATCGTAGGCTTAGGGGTTGTGCAGTCCCTAAACATTGATGGCCTATCCACAGGATAGGCCATCAATAGCTGATGTGTCGCCCGGGACCCGCAAATCAGCTGTTTTGAAGGGGCCGCAGCACTCGTACGAGAGCTGCTTCCCCTTCATTTCACTACTCGCCCACACTGTGAATCGCCGACACGGATTCACAGTGTGACCGGAATGAAGTGACAGGAATGAAGGGGAGCAGCTCTCGTACGAGTGCTGCGGCCCCTTCAAAACAGCTGATTGGCGGGTCCCGGGAGTCGGACCCCGCCAGTCAGGGCTAACCTTACCTTCCTCTTCGGCCGCGGCAGGAGTTCTGTCGTCTCGATGCTGTGCGCGGCGCATAGCGCTGTGACGTCATGCGCTGCGCATAGCGCCTGACGTCAGGACCTCCGCTGCCATCCGGAACCAGGAAAGTAAGTAAAGTATGTTACTATAGTAACAGGGGCCCGCGGCCCGAGTTACTATAGTAACTTTTTATTGATGTGTAGCGGGGGGCCGTGGGCCCCCTGGCTTCGGGGCCCGGTCGCAATTGCGACCCCTGCGACCCCTATAGCTACGCCAGTGACCACATATAACACATAACCGTACATTGAAATACAGTAAAACAAACCCAAACCGTCCCTGTCAAGCAACCGACTTCTAGTGCAGACCTGTACCCACTAACTGAATTACAACTGAGAACAGTGGTCCCTGACTAAGCTAACAGCTATAACAACAGCACAGCCCTGAGACCTGACCCCACTAAGAGGGGAAAAGGAGCAAAAGAAATAAAAATTAAACAGTGAAAGACAAGTGACAAAATGGTTAAGCAGTACATCAGTCATAACACATCATCTCTCCTAAGTAACAGTGTAAGTACAGCAGGTAATTAGCAACCCAATCAGTGCAGTAAATACTTTTCAACGAGAGACAGAGAGAAAATTCAACAAATTAAACATCAGGGGGGTTACCCCAGCAGGGGATCGCAGCATTCAGGGGGGGAAGTTCACTCCTGGGGCTCGGGGAGCGGCAGCCGCCCAGTCCAAGGCTTCATTGGGGGAAAGGAAAAATCTTGCAGTCGGCCCATCCACCACCCGCAGTTTAGCAGGGTATAACATCGCATACTTGTACCACTTTTCTTTGAACTTCTTCCTGACCTCTGTAAAACGCACACGCTGCTTCCGGATCGCGACCGAAAAATCCGGATAAATGGAGATCCGCTGAGAGCCATGTAAGATAGAGCCTTTACGTCTTGCCGCCTGAAGAATAGCATCTCTATCCCTGAAATGCAGCAGTCGCGCCAGCATAGGCCGAGGGGGGCCTCCCGGTGGCCCGGACCTAGCAGGGACCCGATGAGCCCGTTCAATTGTGAAGAATGCTGAAAACACAGTGTCATCAAAGGTTTCCTTCAGCCACTTTTCCAGGAAAGAAACAGCATCTGTACCCTCTGACTTTTCTGGCAGCCCGACTATGCGGAGGTTGTTCCGGCGTAATCTGTTCTCAAAATCATCAGCCCGTTCGACCGAGATCTCCACCTGTCTCCTCAAATCAGCGATCTGAGCTGGAATAGGGTGTAGAATATCCTCCACCTCCGATATCCTGCGCTCTGCCTCTGCAGTACGTTCCCGTCCTGACGAAGTTCATCAACCTTAGTAACCAACAAGGATTGACAGGAGTTAATTGCAGACATTAACTCAGCAAATTTTGTATCCACATGAGAGGAAGAAACAGGCAGGTCCTGTGGTGAAATTGGTCTTGGAGGACTCAGTGAGCCCTCAAACAGAGATAAAGATGGGTCTGGAGAAGCAGGGGGGCGTTCAGGCCTAGTAAATTGCTCCAGCCTCTTTACTGCATTTGCCTTGATTTTGGCCAGGGCCGAGCCAGAGGCTCCATCCTCCATCTCATCTAGGGATTCCTCATCTGATGGGGGAATATAACTGCCCTGCGTGGACCTCGTTTTCCCCTTCTTTCCAGCCTTACTGCCTCCCATGATGCAAATGGAGGGATGCAGGGTATGTAGGAACTGGCAGGGTGTCTGATACACCAAACGGAGCAAGTCCACAAGCTAAGGGTGTGAGGTATCCCGGGGACCCAGTACCAGGCCCAATGCAGGGTGAGTAGTGAGCCTGCACAGCTAGCTCAGTCCAGTGAAATACCTGTGAAGCGCTCCTTAGATGTATCCTCCTGCCTGCAATGGGACAGCAACCACACATCACTGCACAGCTCTGCCTCCCAGCCGATCCACAGTCCCGCCGTCAGTAATCAGCAACACCAGCCTCCAGCAGCAGCGACCAACACAGAGCCAGACTCCTGCAGACAGCCTTTCACTTCCGCCCGCCTCGTGCTGCACTGGAAGTGCCGCCGGCTGACCAGCTTCTCTCTCCAGGAGGGCCCCACGACACCAGACCCCAAAACTACCGACAAATAGGGATACAAGGGTGAGAGATGCACTTGTCCTGCCCTTAGAACGCAGGATGGCAAGGATATCAGCAGGATAAGGAGTCAGGGAGCTCAGTAGCACTGTGAAGCACGTCTACTCAGGCAGACATCCGGCCACGCCCCCCTCGAGGCGTATTCATTTCTAAGCTCCGACACAGACTCGTCAGATGGTGAGACTCTGTTTTATTTGTCGACCTCCTCATCCAGTGATGAAGAGGAGGGAGCCCTTAGGAGACGCCCCAGGACCACCACCATAGTAGAAATCCCTCAGAGAAGTGACCCCGCAACAAGTGATACCCCCAAGCGAAGTGACCCCATTTGGACGCCCACACCAGACAATTATGAACCCCAAATCCCAGAGTACATGGGCAGCTCAGGGATCAAATTTTACATGGCAGGGCTCAGTGAGATGGACTTTTTCAAGTTCTTTTTCACTGATGAGTTTATAGAGCTTATGGTGTCCCAAATTTATATGCCCAACAGTATATAACAAAGAACCCCACATAATTTTATGCCCAATCCCACAGGTGGACTCCTGTAGACGCAGCAGAGTTGGGCAAGTTGTGGAGACTGCTCTTGAATTTGGGGCTTCTGAAAAAGCCATCCATTAGGACCTACTGGAGCACAGGCATCTTATACCACACCCTGATCTACCACATGGCCATGTCCAGGATGCGTTATGAGGCAATACTTCGCTTCCTACATTATGCCGATAATGAGCAGTGCCCACCCCGAGATGACCCCACTTTTGACCGTTTATATAAACTGAGACCCCTATTAGACCATTTCAGTGCCCGGTTTGCCCAAGCATACACCCCCGAGAAGTGTATTTCTGTTGATGAGACCCTGGTACAAGGGAGGCTTCACTTTCGCCAGTACCTGCCGAGTAAGAGGGCAAGGTATGGTGTGAAGATGTATAAGCAGTGCGAGAGTGCATCAGGGTATACTTACAAATTTAGGATATATGAAGGGAAGGACAGCAGTATTCAGCCCCCAGAATGCCCCCCCTTACTGGGAATTAACGCCAAAAATATGTGGGATTTGGTGCACCCATTGCTGGACCAGGGTCTCCACCTCTACCTGGATAATTCCAGAAGTACTGTGGCATGCGGCACTGCTAGAAGAAATCTGAGAGGCCTCCCTAAGACTCTGCTTGGGCAAACACTCAGAAGGGGTGAGAGCATGGCACATTCTAGCAGAAACATATTGTGTGTCAAGTACAAGGACAAGAGAGATGTCCTTGTATTGACAACAATACATGGCCACACCAGTACCAATGTACCAGGACGAGGTACCAGTACAGAGACCCCCAAACCAGACTGGAGCCTGGACGACAATAGGTACATGGAAGGGGTGGATTTGTCAGATCAAGTCCTGAAGCCCTACAGGCCATGCGGAAATCAAGGGTGTGGTATAAGAAGCTGGTCGTGCACATCATACAGATGGCATTGTACAATGCGTACGTGCTACGTCGATGTGCAGGCCAGAGGGTAACTTTCCTGGAATTTCAAGAGGTGGTTATCAAGAACCTAATTTTTAGGGACCTGGAAGGGGGGGCACCCAGTACTTCTGGAAGCCATGCCACACGCATAGTACCAGGGCAACACTTTCCAGGAGAAGTTCCCCAAACTGGTGGGAAGGGAAAGAGTCAAAAGAGGTGCAGAGTCTGCTATAAGAGGGGGATAAGAAAGGACACAACACATCAATGTGACACGTGTCCCGAAAAAACAGGGCTCTGTATAAAAGATTGTTTTAAAATTTACCATACATCCCTTGATTTTTAATTTACCCTGATGCACTCCGCACAGCTTATCCCCCTAATCTTTCCCTTCTGAGCCCTGCCGTGTGGCCAAGCAGCAGATAACAGCCACATGTAGGGTATTGCCATACCCGGGAGAACCCGCATTACAATTTATGGGGTGTATGTCTCTGGTGGCACATGCTGGGCACAATATATCGGACACTGAAATGGCATATATGTATAGGAAAATTGCAAATCTCACTCTGCACCATCTGCTGCGCATTATCTTTTACGCAATAACTGTGGGGTCAAAATGCTCACTACACCTCTAGATGAATGCCTTAAGGGCTGTAGTTTTAAAAATGGGGTCACTTCTCCGGCGTTTCAACTGTACTGGTACCTCAGGGGTTCTCCATACATGACTTAGCACCAGAAAAGCTCCAGTAGGCCAAATGGTGGTCCTTCCCTTCTGAGTCCTCCCATGGGCCCAAACAGCAGTTTATCACCACAAATGGTCAATTGGTCAACAAAATGGGGCAATTTGTTCCCTGTGAAAATAAGAAATTTTGGTCAAAAATGACATCTTATTGAAACAAATGTAATTTTTTTAATTTCACAGCCCAATTCAAATACGTGCTGTGAAAAAACTGTGGGGTCAAAATGGTAACAACAACCATAAATTAATTCCTTGAGGGGGTGTAGTTTCCAAAATGGGGTCACTTCTTGTGGGTTTCTATTGCTCTGATACTTATGGTCTCTCTGCAAATGCGACATGGCACCTGAAAACCAATCCAGCAAAATCGGATCTCCAAAGAACACAAAGCGCTCCTTCCATTCTGAGGCCTCCCATGGGCCCAAACGGCAGTTTATCACCAAAAATGGGATATTGCCGCACTCAGGAGAAATTGGGCAACAAAATGGGGTGTTTTGTTCCCTGTGAAAATAAGAAATTTTGGTCAATTATGACATCTTATTGAAACAAATGTAATTTTTTTTTATTTCACTGCCCAATTCAAATACATGCTGTGAAAAAACTGAGGGGTCAAAAGGGTAACAACAACCACAAATTAATTCTTGAGGGGGGTAGTTTCCAAAATGGGGTCACTTCTTGTGGGTTTCTATTGCTCTGATACTTCTGGGGCTCTGCAAATGCGACATGGCACCCGAAAACCAATCCAGCAAAATCTGATCTCCGAAGAACACAAAGCACTCCTTCGATTCTGAGGCCGCCCATGGGTTCAAATGGCAGTTTATCACCACAAATAGGGTATTGCCGCACTCAGGACAAATTGGGCAACAAAATGGGGCATTTTGTTCCCTGTGAAAATAAGAAATTTTGGTCAAAAATGACATTTTATTGAAACAAATGTCATTTTTTTAATTTCACAGCCCAATTCAAATACATGCTGTGAAAAAACTGTGGGGTCAAAATGGTAACAACAACCATAAATAAATTCCTTGAGGGGTGTAGTTTCCAAAATGAAAACTTTTGGGGATTCCTACTGTTTTGGCACCAAAACACCTCTTCAAACCTGGCATGCTACCTAAAATATATTCTAATAAAAAAAGAGGCCCCAAAATGCACTAGGTGCTTCTATGATTCTGGGGCTTGTATTTTATTCCACGAGCACACTAGAGCCACATGTGGGACATTTCTAAAAATCTGGACAATACATAGTAGTAGTGTTTATCTGGTAAAACTGTGTTACAGAAATGAATGGAATAAAATTGAATTTCTGCAAGAAAAATTTAATTTGCAAATTTCACCTCCACTTTGCTTTAATTCCTGTGAAATGTCTAAAGGGTTAATAAACTTTCTAAATGCTGTTTTGAATACTTTGAGGGGTCTAGTTTTTAAAATGGGGTGTTTTATTGAGGTTTCTAATACATAGGTCCCTCAAAGCCACTTCAGAACTGAACAAGTACCTAAAAAACAAAAGGCTTTTGAAATTTTCTTAAAAATATGAGAAATTGTTGTTTATGTTCTAAGCCTTGTAACGTCCAAGAAAAATAAAAGAATGTTCAAAAAACGATGCCAATCTAAAGTAGACCTATGGGAAATGTTAATTACTAACTATTTTGTGTGGTACAACCATCTGCCTTACAAGGAGATGCATTTAAATTCAGAAAAGTGCTATTTTTTTCAAATTGTCTCTAAATTTTGCTATTTTTCACAAATAAACACTGAATACATCAACCAAATTTTACCACTAACATAAACCCAAAGTCTCACGAGAAAACAATCTCAGAATCGCTTGGATAGGTTTAAGCATTCCGAAGTTATTACCACATAAATGGAAATATGTCAGATTTGAAAAATAGGCTCTGAGCCCAAACTAGGCTGCGTCCTTAAGGGGTTAAAACAAGCAAAAGTGATCCAGACAGTAATAGTGCCCCATTTGATGCCTAACACAGTAAATGTGCCGCCTTTTAGGCCCCACACAGCAATAGTTGCCCCCTTTTAGGTCCTACACAGTAATAGTGCTCATTTATGGCCCATACTGTATTAGTAACCCCCACAATTGCCCCATTTATGTCCCCTGTACAGTAGTAATGCCCCCGCTTTGTTTCCCACACAGAAATAATGTCCCTCTTTGGACCCTTCAAACAGTAATAGTAGCCCTGAAAAAATGAAACTCATATTCACCTAACCCCATTCCCAGGATGAGTAGAGTGGCATAGGCCTCTGCCAGCCTGTGCTCCTAGCAGTCTGGCGCAGGCAGGGTGATTCAATTATGTCACCGCGCCACCTGCATCGGTCTGCTGATGCCTGTGGCCCATGAAGTTTGGCGGAACAGGAAACCTATGGCCTGGGGTTGCGAATACATTTAAAACTGGTACCACTGCCAAGGAGTCCTATGCAGATGCACCATTTGCCCTATGGTTAAAGTAGCCTGGAGTCTCATTCCTAAAGATTAGTCATGACACCTCTCAATTTAGTGGCATGACTGGCATTTGCGTACAGATCCCAGATGCAGAAGAAATATAAAGAATTTGCTTGGTATCCTCTATTTTGAAATTGTTCCACCTTATTCTAAAAAAAGCAAAAACCAAACAAGTCTTAGCACTTGGACACTGGTGTCCAACTGCCAAGAATAAGGTCTGGGCAGTCCACCCAAAAGCACCAATGTTGCATGGCAAAGGCAATTTTTACAACTACATTAAAAGGAATCATGAGTATAGTGAGATACTGTAGATGTTTCTAACATGACTTTATCCGTAGTATAATATATACTCAACAACTACTCAATCACAGGGCCTACACTAATGCAGGAGAGGAGATCAGTGGGAAAGTCAGAAAATAATCCGTACATTGAATATCTTATCTCTTGTGTTCACGGGGGTGGGGGGGGGGGGGAGGGGGGTGGATAGGATATATTTAGGGCATTCAAAGTAAAGTGGTAAAAGATAATTGTATAGTGTATGGTGTCCAGTGGGTTAGGTAGGTTATGTCTATGGTTCTGTTGATGATGGTTATATTCTCTTTTTTCCAGCGGGGAGTAGAAGTCTCTGTCGTTCAGTAGGCAGAGGAGGTAAAAATAATTTACTTGGTGTTTAGGGAGGAGAGGGCAAGGGTTGGTTTCTTGTTGTCTAGTGGATAAATCACTGGGGTAGGACTGGAGTATCATATTAAAAAATGTGTAAACATAAATACATGGAAAAAGGCTCCTCCCTGTTGCAAGAAAAAAATTAAACTATTCAATCTTTACCGTGGTGGTCAAGTAAGTCTATGGCTAACTATGTTGCAATGATCATGGCCTTTACTCCATTCGGGTTTATATACGTCAGTATACCTTTTTTTAGAAAGTATGGAATAGCGCAGTAGATTACGCTAAATCCAGTATATAAACGCGGTATATTTTTTATTTACATGGCAGCCTATGGGTGACATATGCCACATTATGGCATATATTACAGGCATCTGTTTAACGTACACTTGTTTTTTTTAATAGTTTTTCATGCTGTAAACGGATACCATTATAGCTTATGGGTGACGGATACGTTAAATGAATGCCCAATAGTGCCATCCCTTACCCATAGACTATAATGGTATTTGTTTAACAGATACGTCATGAACTCTCATGACCTCAGTTCATGGCATATCCGTTTAACGGATACCATTACAATCTATAATGATGAATGCCACTGTTAGGCTGTGTTCACATTGGGCAGATACGCTGCGTAATAGCACGCAGCATATCCGCCCTGTGCACCGCATGGAATTGCAGACAAAAAAGCGCACCAAACTGTGGTGCAGTTTTTCATCCGGAGTGTCCAATGCGAAAAACTGCAACACTAAAGCGGGCCTGCTAGCAGGCCGGCCTCCTGGGATGACATCTCATCCCAGGAGACTGTGACAGCCTGTGATTGGCTGCAGCGGAGGTCACATGGCACGAAGCGTCATCCCAGGAGGCCGGCCCTCTGGGATGACGTGTCATCCATGTGACCGCCGCTATAGCCTGTGATTGACTGCAGCAGCAGTCACATGGGATGGAGTGTCATCCCAGGAGGATGAAACACAGACTCCTAGGTAATTATTATATATTTTTTGTTTTCTGAGTTGCGCCGCAAAAAATGCAACAACTGCTATTTGTTGCAGGATTTACTTCACCATAGAATTCAAAGGGGAATTCCCGCAACAAATAAGCAGCATTTCCGTAAATACAATTGACATGCTGCGGAAATAAACCTCCGCACCGCAGGTCGATTTCTGAGCGTTTTTTCCGCTCAGTATTTATGCAGTGTGTGGATGAGATTTGTTTTATCTCATCCACTTTGCTGCTACTGTATTTGCTGTGGATTTTTAGCTACAAATTCCGTTGTGGAAAATCTGCAGTATTTACGCCACGTGTGAACTGGCCCCTAGGGCTTGTTCACAGGTTGCGGAATTGCTGAATTTTTCCGTCCGGAATAGCGGACTGAAAAAACACCGCAGAATACAGTAGCACTAAAGTGGATGAAATTAAAAAAAAATCATCCACACGCTGCGTAAAAACTCAGCGGAAAAAAACGCTCAGAGATTGACCTGTGCTGCGGAAATTTATTCCGCGGCATGTCAATTATATTTACGGAAAAGCAGCTTATTTGTTGTGGGAAATCCCCATTGAATTCAATGGGGAGCTAAATTCCGCAACAAATAGCAATTGTTGCGTTTCTTGTGGCGGGTTTGCAGCGATCCTGCCGCAAAAAACGATACTCAGAAAACAAACAATATATTATACTTACCTAGGAATCTGTGTTTTATCCTCCTGGGATGACGCTTCATCCCATATGACCTCCGCTGCAGCCAATCACAGGCTGTAACAGCGGTCACATGGGATAAAACGTCATCCCAGGAGGCCGGCCTGGGTGACTTCAGAAGGCCGGCCTCCTGGGATGATGCTTCGTCCCAGGTGACCGCCACTGCAGCCAATCACAGATTCTAGTATTTTTTTTTCCTCTTTTCTTTTCCATCCAGTCCAGAGTTCATGGCGATTTCTCCTGGCCATGACCCATTTCTGCAGAATTTGCCACTCAGATGTCTTTGGCTCCTCACTACTTCAAGGGAAAACAGCTTCTGATTTTCAGAAGTTTTTGAAGCCACTCGTGATTTTCGCTGCGTTTTTTGCGGCGTTTTGTACCGCCATTTTTGAAGCTTTTTTCAATAGAGTCTATGAAAAACAGCTCCAAAAATGTCCCAAGAAGTGTCCTGCACTTCTTTTTCGCGGCCGTTTTTTTATGCGGCAGTTTTTCAAAATGGCCGAGTAAAAAAACGGCCTATTGGAACAGAATGATGTTTTTCCCATTGATTTCAACGGACAGATGTTTGGAGGCGTTCTGCTTCCGATTTTTCTACCTTTTTTTGGGCGTTTACGGGCCGAAAAATGGCTGAAAATAGGTAGTGTGAACAATACCCTATTAGTTTCAAAGTAGATATTACAACAGGTTACTCTGTGTCAGCGGTTCTTGAAATGGATTTGAAAATTACATTTCTTTATACATAACTGCATATACAATGCTTTGAGTAATCTTACAGATTTGAGTTTTCATATTTATAGACAACAATAAAACATAGAAAAGGTTTACCTTCTAAAAAAAAAAGGATCTGTTTTCTTCCCCCCTGAAAAAAGTGCCGCTTTTGTCCATGGGTTGTTTCTGAAATTGCAGCTCAGCCCTATTCACTTCAATAGAGTAGAGCTGCAATACCAGACACAGCCCATGGAAAAGAGTGGTGCTGTTTCTAAGAAAAAAGCAAAACTATTTCTGATTTTAAATCCCTTTCACATCACTTTTTAAGGGAATACAGCTGAGGTATATGCACTTGGTTACTAATTTAATGTAATATATTGGCTTTCTGCCATCGTGGAATGCGACTGTATGTTGGCCTTTTGCCCTACAAAAGTTTATGTGCAATTTGATGGTAGACATACACATTAGATATTCTTTGGCAGATCCTGACAATTTAGACAGGATTTGCTACCAACCTAATCTATTTTTATTCATAAGTAGAGATGAGCGAATCGATTCTACACAAATCAATCACATTATGGATTTCCCAGAGGTTTCGTATTTTTGTGAATCGGAAACTTTTGGCATTATTTAAGGACGATTCGCTCAAAATGGTGGCCACTATTTTACAGATTAGTAGAAAACAAGAAAAAAGGATCACAGGCAGCCATTGCTGTGAGTGAGTGCTGCTGCAGCTATACAGTTCTTACATTAATTTGTGAATTACCAATCTTCATCACATCATTCACAAATCTTCCTAAATAATATTCATCCTGGTGCCGATAGCATGCCGCTGTCTTCTAAAACAGACGTCATGGACGTGACATCTCTCATTGTTTTGCATATAGCATATAGCTAATAGTGCCACCAAAAATTGGCATATTATTCTGCGTCAAGCAGTTTTACTTCAGTCTGTGTCCAACTGATAATTTTTTTCAAATAAATTAATTTTAATTTAAATGTAAATCCTGGTGCTGATAGTGTGCTGTTGCCTGCCGATACAGACGCCACGAACGCGACGTCACTCATTGTTTTGTATATATCTAATTGCTAATGATAGTGCCACCATAAATTAGCGTAATATTCTGCATCAAGCAGTTATGGAGCACTATTATACAGGGTGGGCCATTTATATGGATACACCTAAATAAAATGGGAATGGTTGGTGATATTAACTTGCTGTTTGTGGCACATTAGTATATGGGAGGGGGGAAACTTTTCAAGCTGGGTGTTGACCATGGCGGCCATTTTGAAGTTGGCCATTTTGTATCCAACTTTAGTTTTTTCAATGGGAAGAGGGTCATGTGACACATCAAACTTATCGAGAATTTCACAAGAAAAACAATGGTGTGCTTGGTTTTAACGTTACTTTATTCTTTCATGAGTTATTTACAAGTTTCTGACCACTTATAAAATGTGTTCAAAGTGCTGCCCATTGTGTTGGATTGTCAATGCAACATTCTACTCCCACTCTTCACACACTGATAGCAACACCGCAGAAGAAATGCTAGCACAGGCTTCCAGTATCCGTAGTTTCAGTTGCTGCACATCTCGTATCTTCACAGCATAGACAATTGCCTTCAGATGACCCCAAAGATAAAAGTCTAAGGGGGTCAGATCGGGAGACCTAGGGGGCCATTCAACTGGTCTGTCAATTAGTGTCTGTCCAAGTGAAATTTTTTTAACTTGCTTCTACACTTTCCAGAACGTTCAGGCACACTCTCACTGGCACATGTAGATTATATATGATAATTAACTAATTAACATATATAATATGTATATTAGTATAAATAACACCAAACCTGTTGCTGTCACTGCCCTCTAAAAACAGATACGTTTTGGGGCGTTAAAAATCCCTTGCTTCTTCCAGTACCACCGTGTGTATATAAACATCGTCAGGCATCTGCCCCCCCCCCAAAAAAAATTATTATTTTTTGACCATTTTTTTTAATCATAAAAAGCATAAATAAATCTGACAGTGTAGTGTGTTTTTAAACAGACTATTTGTTACGATTCAATTACCCATAGCCATATATGTTTCTGTCACTTTGACATTACTAATGCTGTCTTGGCATTAAAGAGCTTGAAAGGGGTTGGATACACTCTCAGAGTGTCATGCATGATTTTTCGGGGAAATCAGGGTAATCTGATAATTCACTCTCAATCCACTGGTAAAATCCTTTTTCAGTGAGGCAGAGATGAAGACAGATTATCAGCTCAAGCAGAAATCATGTTAGAGCTTCTGCCCATAGATGTCTATGGAGATGAAAGGGGGAGGAAGAGCAGGGAGGAGCTGCAGAGAAACAAAGAGAGACACACACAGACACTGCTGCTTTTAGTAAGTGTTTAACCGTCTCCCCCCAGTGCTGGATTCTAGTAAAACGTCTACTAGAAGCAGCAGCAGAGTCTCTTGTGTGTGTGTGTGTGTGTGTGTGTGTGTGTGTGTGTGTGTGTGTGTGTGTGTGTGTCTCTCTCTCTCACTCTGTAGCTGCTCCCTCCTCTTCCTGCTCCTCCTCCCATCTCAATAGACCACTATAGGCAGCAGCTGTAACCTGATCTTCACATTTGCCTCACTGAATAATGATTTTACCAGTGAATTCAGATTGAGGCATCAGTGCAGGAGACAGGGAGAGGAGGATAAGAGCCAAATAAGTGAAGAAAGAGGCATTTTTCTATAATGAGATTTAATACAAAGTTTCTTATCATCTTTTGTACTATTACTTTATGGAATAATGTAAACAATGGTTACACTTTAACCCCTTAAAGCACCAGGACGTGCCCATACCTGGTGCGGGGGTTGAAGTATGGAGCGAGCTCACGTGAGCCCACTCCATGCGCTGTCGGAGAGAGCTGTGTATTACCGCTGACATCTCGCAATAACGGTCAGGGACAGAGATCGCATTGATCCTGGCCATTTAACCACTTAGATGCCGCGGTCAATATCGACTGCAGCATTTAAGTCGTTGGAAAGAGGGGGTGGTCGCAGGGTGCTGATGGTTGTCATGGCAGCCTGGGTGCCTAATGAAGGACCTCAGGTCTGCTTTCTTTCTGCCTCTGTTAAGCCCTGCCTCTCTGTTAAGCCCTGCCTGCTGTTAAGCCTCTGGCAGGGATTGACAGGAGCCTGTAAAAATGACAATGCACTGTGATATATTAGTATTGCAGTGTATTGTACCTGTGCTCTGACAATCGCTGGTTCAAATCCACTAAGGAGACTAATAAAAAAGTGTAAATATAATTAAATTACGTTTTCAGTAGTGTACAAAAAAACGCCAGAAAAAATAAATTATTAAAAACGCCTAAATTGCTTTTTGGTCACTTTGAATAAAAAGCGATCAAAAAGTCACATGTTCCCCAAAATGGTACCAACAAAAACTACAGCTCGGCCCCCAAAAAAAGGCCATCACAACGCTCAATGGACGGAAAAATAAAAAAATTATGACTCTCAGAATGTGGTAACACAAAACAATTTATGTTTTAACAAATAGTTTTTTATTTATAAAAGTGGTAAAACAAAAAAAAAAACATATGGGTTTGGTATCGCCGTAACCATATCAACCCTTTAGAATAAAGTGAACATGTATTTTTTTAACATACAATGAACGCTGTTTTTGCCCATTTCACCCCACAATTATTTTTTTATCAATTTCCCAGTACATTATATGGTACTTTAAATGGTGCCATGAAAAATTACAACTTGTCCTGCAAAAATCAAGCCCTCATATGGCTATGTCGATGAAAAAATAAGAAACTTTTGGCTTTTGGAAGGCGGGGAGGAGAAGGCGAAAATGAGAAATGGCCTTGTCATTAAGGGGTTCAAGCACTAACCTATTAATAACTACTAATAACTAATAAATTCACGCTGGAAAACTGTTTACTAAATTCCAAATTTACGTTCAATTCAAGTTTCAGACTCACTGCTACATACTTCAGTACACACAACATTAGGCCTCATGCACACGGATCAAATGTTTGAATGGACCCTGCACAATGGCACAGGGTCCATATCATCGATCAGTAGCAGACATCTACATTTAACACTTACACAATTCCTGCTGACACCCGTCCTCTTTGACACCTGGCTTTTACAACAGCTTGCGTGTGCTGAGTCTCTCTCTTGATAGTGCTCAGCCAACTTGACTCTTCCTTGTGTCCGAGTGATAGACCCATGGCCGGCCTTAGCTACATGCGACACGTGATGTCGAAACAGGGCGCCGGCCGCCATGCTGTATGGGGTGCGCCAGCGGGTGAATTTCTCCCGCTCTGCGGCTACAGCTCAGGGCGCCAGCGGGTCAGATGTCACTTACTGACCTCACTACTGGCTTCCCCGCGCCGCGACTACCGCTCCCCCGTTCACCCTCTCCCCCTCCTCGTCTTATGTCCTGAGTGATGATCAGGTGTGATGACATCACTCAGGACAGGCAGGAGACTATCTTACCATGCGGTCCTGCTCTGGTTATTTCCCCAGGGCTCCGTTCCAGCAGCATCAGCGGACGCAATGCACTGTAAGAAGCCCAGCAGGTCAGTCAGACTGTGGGGCTTTGGTTGAATGGGGGCACTGATGGGGGTCTAAAAATGGCAAATGGGCAGAGGATTCAGTGCCACCTTGGTGCCCATTTGCCACTTATTGCCCCTTTAGTGTCCTGTTCAGTGCCCCTTCGATGCCCATTTGCCATTTATTGCCCATTTATTGTTCTTCTGTGACAGAGTGTGCTAAAGGGGCAGTAAATGGCAAATATGCATCAAGGGGGCACTGAACATAAGGACACTAAAGGGGAAATAAGTAGAAAATGGGCACCAAGGTGGCAATGAACGAATGTTAATAAATGGCAGATTGGCACATTGTTCAGTTGCTCCATAGTACACATTTACCATTTGTTGCCTTTTTAGACCCTGTGCACATTACGTTAAAGGGGTTAAAAAGAAATTCTGTTGAACCAGTAGAGGAGAAGTTAAAATAAAGATTAACTTATACTTACCTCTCTCCTCCCAAACGTTCCTGCGCTGGGGGCTCCCGTCACCTCTGTTCACTGTTTGTATACAGAGCAGCTGCATCGGTGACATCAGCTGCAGCCTATTCATGGCCTCAGCGGTGTTCAGCTGAGACCAGTAATAGGCTGCAACGGTGATGTACTGTCGACGTGATGTCACCACTGCAGCCACTCTGTATACAAACCGAGAACAGTGGTGACGGGAGCCCCCAATGCCGGAAGAGAGAGGTAAATATGGGCTGCTTTCTTATTTTAACCTTTTCAGGACTGAGACATTTATTGCTTTTTCATACGTTTTTCACTACCTGCCTTCCTAGAGCCATAACTTTTTTTATTTTTCCGTCAATAGGATGGTGGTTATTGTTTGCGGCATGAGTTGTAGTTTCTATTGGCACCATTTAAAGTACCATATAATTTACTGGGCAGGTAAAATTAAACAAAAAACACGGCGCTACATAGTGCAGGTTACTCAGGTAAAATGTAGTAAAGTGGATGAAATACTACTAACCTGGTGGAAGATGATAGAAGGCACTAAATCATATGTGTGCTGCTGCCAAGACTCAATGCCGGTAATCCATCAGGAGACCGCAAATATTATGCTATAGGTGCAGGGAAAAAAGAGAGTCTCCGAGGGACGCTGCTACACTCTGGATGACATACAGACCCGTGAACTGTAATAAGTCACGTATGAGATGCAATTTAATGAAAAAGGTTTATTGTAGATGATAAAAGGCTACGCGTTTCAATGCCGCACCGACATCTGCATCAGGCCATATAAATAACTGTACAGACATCAGTGCTTAAATACAACCATGCTAATAGAAAAAAAGAAAAAAACCTGCCAATGTGATCAGGGTCAGAGTACCTCGGTGACGTCATAGATCAAGGTTTACAATTAGAGTATCGTTGTTGGTCAAGAAAATAAATAGTAATACATATGTATAGTGCTGAACATCAATGTGTTACAATAAAGTTGAACAAAAGCATAGAACAGTAAGAAATATCATAGTAGTGTGTTAAACATCAATTTGGATGCTAACATAGCGCACTAAACATCCAAAAGGATGCTAAAGCCTAAGCATCCACTTGGATGCCAAAATGACTAGCTTAACATCCGTTTGGATGCTCAAAACCTGAGCATCCATTTGGATGCCAAAACGAAGTATAAGACATCCAATTGGATGCTAAAACAGGGGCATCAGTTTGGATGCCAAAACGAGCGTAATGAACATCCATTTGGATGGTCAAAACGGGCATCCAATTGAAAGCCGCAAGGGGAGTGTTACACATCCATTTGGATGTTAATGAGATTGTAAAAACAACAGCTGGTGCAATTGAAGGAGAATTTGTTTAAAATAGTAAAAACCCATATGAACAGAAGATTACGCATAGAAAATAATGAATTATAAAAAAATACATTATTGAAATTAAAACAATGGTGATATATGAAAAGGTCTATGTATAAAAATATAGAATAAATAAAAAATTATATGTATATAACTGTTACATAAATAAGCTGCTCAGCTATCCCAAAAATCCTGTATAGAGCATAAATTAGCGAAAGAAGAGAGCCGTAGTTTTAGCAACAATTTCAACACCTCATTCAACAGTGGCAACAAAGCTGTTAGGGAGATTTTACATAAACACTGGTATATCCTGAGGAGTGATCCCTACTTGAAAACAGAGCTACCTGACAGACCAATCATTACATTCAGACGTTTTAAGTCTTTGAAAAATATTTTAGCACCTAGTAGATTAAGGAGCTCTGCAATTCCCTGTTCTACCATGTTCCCAAAGACAATTGGTTCCTATAAATGTGGTCGACAACGCTGTATGTGTTGCATTAACATGGCTCACAAAACCAGCACTTATACATCCACAGTAACTAATGAATCTTTTGCCATTAGGAGCTTCCTTAATTGTGGAAGTTCCTATGTAATCTATATGTTGGAATGTCCCTGCCACTTGCAGTATGTCGGTCGCACAACACAATGCCTACGGACAAGAATTGACAATCATAGGTTTAATATAAATACGGGTTTCATGAAACATAGTGTCTTCCGTCATTTTGCTTCTGCACATAACAGCCAATTCAGTAACATCCTTATTACACCTATAGAGCAGATTCCAGATAATGTTACTAACAGATTTTGTAAGCTGAAACAACGGGAAAACTACTGGATCTTCAAACTAAAGACCCTCCAACCAGACGGTCTGAACGATATATCAGAATCAACCCTTGAATAAACTACAAAAGTATTATGATTGTGTTGGAATACTCACACTTCGAAGCCCTGTTTTCTTTTTGTTCTTTCAACGATAATTTCACAGTAATTTTCTGTGGTACCTTCTTCAGATATGTCGACCGATTCAGTTGGCATTTCCCAGTAATCCATGGCTTCTTGCTATGTCGTTTTTTCGTTTTGTGCATAATTCAAGTTTTCCGATATTCTGTTTCTCTATTTTATTAACATAAATTAATCATCTTACTCTTTATACATTATTATACATTCTTAAATGTAATTTTTATTTATGTAACAGTTATATACATATAATTTTTTATTTATTATATATTTTTATACATAGACCTTTTCATATATCACCATTGTTTTAATTTCAATAATGTATTTTTTTATAATTCATTATTTTCTATGCGTAATCTTCTGTCCATATGGGTTTTTACTATTTTAACCCCTTAAGGACGCAGCCTAGTTTTGGCCTTAAGGCTCAGAGCCCATTTTTCAAATCTGACATATTTCACTTTATGTGGTAATAACGTTGGAATGCTTAAACCTATCCAAGCGATTCTGAGAATGTTTTCTCGTGACATATTGGGCTTCATGTTCGTGGTAAAATTTGGTCGATATATTCAGTGTTTATTAGTGAAAAATATAGAGAAAATTTTGAAAAAATAGAATTTTTCAGAATTTAAATGCATCTTCTTGTAAAACAGACGGTTATACCACCCAAAATAGTTACTAGTTCACATTTCCCATATGTCTACTTTAGATTGGCATCGTTTTTTGAACATTCTTTTATTTTTCTTGGACGTTACAAGGCTTAGAACATAAACAGCAATTTCTCATATTTTTAAGAAAATTTCAAAAGCCTTTTTTTTAAGGTACCTCTTGAGTTCTGAAGTGGCTTTGAGGGGCCTATGTATTAGAAACCCTGATAAAACACCCCATTTTAAAAACTAGACCCCTCAAAGTATTCAAAACAGCATTTAGAAAGTTTTTTAACCCTTCAGGCATTTCACAGGAATTAAAGCAAAGTGGAGGTGAAATTTGCAAATTTCATTTTTTTTGCTGAATTTCAATTTTATTAAATTTTTTTCTGTAACACAGAAGGTTTTACCAGAGAAACACTACTAAATATGTATTGTCCAGATTCTGCAGTTTTTAGAAATGTCCCACATGTGGCTCTACTGCGTTCGTGGAATAAAACACAAGCCCTAGAATCAAAGAAGCACCGAGTGCATTTTGAGTCCTCTTTTTTATTAGAATATATTTTAGGCAGCATGCAAGGTTTGAAGAGGTGTTGAGGTGCCAAAACAGTAGGAATCCCCCAATAGAGACCCCATTTTGGAAACTACACCCCTCAAGGAATTCATTTATGGTTATTGTTACCATTTTGACCGCACAGTTTTTTCACTGGACGTATTTGAATTGGGCTGTGAAATGAAAAAAATGAAATTTTTTCCAATAAAATGTCATTTGTGAACAATTTGTCCTTAGTGCGGCAATACCCCATTTGTGGTGATAAACTGCCGTTTGGGCCCATGGGAGGGCTCAGAAGGAAAGGAGCGCTATGTGTTTATTGGAGTCCAGATTTTGCTGGATTGGTTTTCGGGTGCCATGTCGCATTTGCAGAGCCTCAGAGGTATCAAAGCAATGGAAACCCACCAGAAGTGACTCCATTTTGGAAACTACACCCCTCAAGGAATTCAAATATGGTTGTTGTTACAATTTTGACCGCACCGTTTTTTCACAGCACCTATTTGAATTGGGCTGTGAAATGAAAAAAATGTAATTTTTTCCAATAAGATGTAATTTTTTATCAAAATTTCTTATTTTCACAGGGAACAAAATACCCCATTTTGTTGCCCAATTTCTCCTGAGTGCAGCAATACCCAATTTGTGGTGATAAACTGCCGTTTGGGCCCATAGGAGGCCTCAGAAGGGAAGGAGCGCTGTGTGTTCTTTGGAGTGCAGATTTTGCTGGTTTGGTTTTCGGGTGCCGTGTCGTATTTGCAGAGCCCCAGAGGTATCAAAGCAATGGAAACCCACCAGAAGTGACCCCATTTTGGAAACTACACCCCTCAAGGAATTCATTTCTGGGTAATGTGACCATTTAGACCTCATAGTTTCTTCACAGAACTTATTTGAATTGGGCTGGGAATTAAAAAAAAAATATTTTTTCCAATAATATGTCGTTTTAGCTCAAAAATTCTTATTTTCACAAGAAATAAAATACTCAATTTTGTTGCCCAATTTGTCCTGAGTGCGGCAATACCCCATTTGTGGTGATAAACTGCCGTTTGGGCCCATGGGAGGGCTCAGAAGGAAAGGAGCGCTATTCGTTCTTTGGAGTCCAGATTTTGCTGGATTGGTTTTCGGGTGCCATGTCGCATTTGCAGAGCCCCAGAGGTATCAAAGCAATAGAAACCAACCACAAATGACCCCATTTTGGAATCTACACCCCTCAAGGAATTCATTTATGGGTGTTGTGACCATTTTGACCCCATAGTTTTTTCACAGAACTTATTTTAATTGGGCTGGGAATTAAAACAAAATTATTTTTTTCAAATAATATGTAGTTTTGGCTGAAAATGTCTTACTTTAACAAGAAACAAAATACCCCATTCTGTTGCGCAATTTGTTCTGAGTGCCGCAATACCCCATTTGTGGTGATAAACTGCCGTTTGGGCCCATGGGAGGGCTCAGAAGGAAAGGACCACCATTTGGCCTACTGGGGATTTTCTAGTGCGAAGTCATGTATGCAGAAGCCCCTGAGGTACCAGTACAGTTGAAACCCGCAAGAAGTGACCCCGTTTTAAAAACTACACCCTTAAGGCATTCATCTCGAGGTGTAGTGAGCATTTTGACTGGAGACCTACACCCCATAAACTGTAGTGTGGGTTCTCCCGGGTATAGCAATACCCTACATGTGGCTGTTATCAGCTGCCTGGGCACACAGCAGGGCCCAGAGGGGAAAGATGAGGGGGGATAAGCTGTGCGGAGTGCATCAGGGTAAGTAAAATTGGGGTAAATTATAAACCAAGGGATGTATGATAAATTTTAAAACACTCTTTCATACAGAGCTCTGGTTATTCGGGACACATTGATATATTGTGTCATCCCTTATCGCCCTCTTATAGCAGACTTTGCACCTCTTTTGACATTTTCCCGTCTTGCCAGTTTGGGGAACTTCTTCTGGAAAGTGTTGCCGCCCTGGTACGATGCGTGTGGCCTCGCTTCCAGAAGTACTGGGTGCCCCCCCTTCTTGGTCCCTAAAGATTAGGTTCTTGATAACCACCTCTTGAAATTCCAGGAAAGTTCCCCTCTGGCCTGCACATCGATGTAGCACGTACGCATTGTACAATGCCATCTGTATGATGTGCACGGCCAGCTTCTTATACCACACCGCATGGCGCTGCAGGGCTTCAGGACTTGATCTGACAAGTCCATCCCTCCCATGTACCTATTGTAGTCCAGGATGCAGTCTGGTTTGGGGGTGGCCTTTCCTTCATATATCCTAAATCTGTAGGTATACCCTGATGCACTCTCGCAGCTTATACATCTTCACGCCATACCTTGCCCTCTTACCCGGCAGGTACTCGCGGAATTGAACCCTCCCTTTAAAATGTACCAGGGACTCATCAATAGAAATACACTTCTCGGGGGTGTATGCTTGGGAAAACCGGGCACTGAAACGGTCTAATAGGGATCTCCGTTTATACAAACGGTCAAAACTGGGGTCATCTCGGGGTGGGCACGGCTCATTATCAGTGTAATGTAAGAAGCGAAGTATTGCCTATTTTATTTTATTTTTTAGGTTACTGTTCAGTTCTGAAGTTGCTTTGAGGGGCCTATATATTAGAAACCCCTATGAAACACCCCATTTTAGAAACTAGACCCCTCAAAGTATTCACAACTTCATTTAGAAAGTTTATGAACCCTTTAGGTGTTTCACAGAAATTTAGAGCAAAGTAGAGGTGAAATTTACAATTTTTATTTTGTCAGAAAATCCTCTTTATACCATTTTTTTTATAACACAAAAGGATTTATCAGAGAAACGCAACTTAATACGTATTGCCCAGATTCTGCAGTTTTGAGAAATATCCCACATGTGGCCCTAGTGCGGTAATGGACTGAAACACCGGCCTCCGAAGCAAAGGAGGACCTAGTGGATTTTGAGGCCTCTTTTTTATTAGGCACCATGTCCGGTTTGAAGAGGTCTTGTGGTGCCAAAACATTGGAAACCCCCAAAAGAGACCCCAATTTGGAAACTAGACCCCTTGAGGAATCCATTGTAGTTTTCTTGGGGTGCATGCGGCTTTTTGATCAGTTTTTATTCTATTTTTAGGTGGCGTGGTGACTAAAAAACAGCAATTCTACTATTGTTTTTTTATTCTATTTTTTTTACAGCGTTCACCGTGCGCTATAAATGACATATTCACTTTATTCTGCGGGGCGATACGATTACGGCGATACCCTATGTTTATCGATTTTTTTAATGTCTTATGGCGTTTGCACAATAAAATACGTTTTGTAAACAATCATTCACTTTTTGTGTTACCTTATTCTAAGCGCCAGAACTTTTTTATTTTTCAATCAATAAAGCCGTGCGAGGACTTATTTTTTGCGTAACGAACTGTAGTTTTGATCAGGACCATTTTTAGGTACATGCGACTTTTTGATCTCTTTTTATTCAATTTTTTGGGAGGTGAAGTGACCAAACAATTGTGATTGTGGTGCGGTTTATTATTATTTTCTTTTACGGCGTTCACCATGCAGGATAAATAACAAAATAATTTTGTAGTTCAGGCCGTTACGGACACGGCGATACCAATTATGTATAGTTTATTTGTTTGTTTATATATTTTTATTAATAATAAATGACTGATAAGGTAAAAAGGGGGATTTTTACTTTTAATACTTTTAAAACTTTTATTTTCTTATTTTTACACATCTTTTTTTAACTTTTTTTTAACTTTATTACTTTGTCCCACTAGGGGACTTGGGGGCAGAAAGCCCTGATCGCTATTCTAATACACTGCACTACATGCGTAGTGCAGTGTATTAGAACTGTCAGCTACTCACTGACAGCAAGCATAGTGGGTCCTGACTTTGTCAGGACCCACTAGGCTTCCGTCTATGGCATAGCCGGACGCCATTGTTTGGTGTCCGGTTGCCATAGTCACCATCGCCGGCCGCTATCGTGTAGCAGGCCGGCGATGGCAGCTTAACCCCTAAAAAGCCGCGATCTCTATAGAACGCGGCTTTTAAGGGGTTAATCAGCGGGGACACAGCGATCGGTCCCCGCTGTAAGAGCTGTGACAGCTGCTGTACGAGACAGCAGCTGTCACAGCTCCTGTATGTGTCGGGAGGACGGCCGAAACGGCCATTACTCCCGAGACGTACTATTAGGTCATGGAGCGTGAACGATACAGCTGCCATGACCTAATAGTACGTCCAGGAGCGGGAAGGGGTTAAACAAATTCTCCTTCAATTGCACCAGCTGTTGTTTTTACAATCTCATTAACATCCAAATGGATGTGTAACACTCCCCTTGCGGCTTTCAATTGGACGCCCGTTTTGACCATCCAAATGGATGTTCATTACGCTCGTTTTGGCATCCAAACTGATGCCCCTGTTTTAGCATCCAATTGGATGTCTTATAGTTCGTTTTGGCATCCAAGTGGATGCTCAGGTTTTGAGCATCCAAACGGATGTTAAGCTCGTCATTTTGGCATCCGAGTGGATGCTTAGGCTTTAGAATCCTTTTGGATGTTTAGTGCGCTATGTTAGCATCCAAATTGATGTTTAACACACTACTATGATATTTCTTACTGTTCTATGCTTTTGTTCAACTTTATTGTAACACATTGATGTTCAGCACTATACATATGTATTACTATTTATTTTCTTGACCAACAGCGATACTCTAATTGTAAACCTTGACCTATGAGGTACCTATGAGGTAAACCTTGACACCGAGGTACTCTGACCCCGATCACAATGGCGTTTTTTTTTCTTTTTTTCTATTAGAATGGTTGTATTTAAAGAGGCTCTGTCACCAGATTTGGCAACCCCTATCTCCTATTGCAGCAGATCGTAGATAAGAGTAACGTTTTTTTTTTTTTTTAAACGAGCATTTTTGGCCAAGTTATGACCATTTTTATATTTATGCAAATGAGGCTTTCTAAAGTACAACTGGGCGTGTTTAAAGTTAAAGTACAACTGGGCGTGTATTGTGTATGTACATCTGGGCGTTTTTACTTCTTTTACTAGCTGAGCGTTGTGAATAGAAGTTTATGATGCTGACGAATCAGCATCATCCACTTCTCTTCGTTAACACCCAGCTTCTGGCAGTGCACAGACACAGCGTGTTCTCGAGAGATCACGCTGTGACGTCACTTCCTGCCCCAGGTCCTGCATCGTGTCGGACGAGCGAGGACACATCGGCACCAGAGGCTACAGTTGATTCTGCAGCAGCATCAGCGTTTGCAGGTAAGTAGCTACATCGACTTACCTGCAAACGCCGATGCTGCTGCAGAATCAAATGTAGCCTCTGGTGCCGATGTGTCCTACACAATACACACCCAGTTGTAGTTTAACTTTAAACACGCCCAGTTGTACTTTAGAAAGCCTCATTTGCATAAATATAAAAATGGTCATTACTTGGCCAAAAATGCTCGTTTTAAAAAAAAAACAAAAAACGTTACTCTTATCTACATTGCAGCGCCGATCTGCTGCAATAGGAGATAGGGGTTGCAAAATCTGGTGACAGAGCCTCTTTAAGCACTGATGTCTGTACAGTTATTTATATGGCCTGATGAAGATGCCGGTGCGGCATTGAAACGCGTAGCCTTTTATCATCTACAATAAACCTTTTTCTTTAAATTGGATCTCATACGTGACTTATTACAGTTAACGGGTCTGTATGTCATCCAGAGTGTAGCAGCGCCCCTCGGAGACTCTCCTTTTTTCTGCACCTATAGCATATAATGTACTGGGAAACTGAAAAAAATTCTTTGTGGGCTGAAATTAGAAAAAAACTGTGATTCCTCCATAGTTTTTGGGGTTTCGATTTTACGGCTTTCATCGTGCGGTAAAAATTACAACTTAACTTTATTCTGCGGCCCAATACGATTACAGTGATACCAAATTTCTATAGGTTTTTCATATATTTTACTACTTTTACAAAGAAGACTATTTGTTAAAAAAAAAAACATGTTGTTTCGCCACATTCTAAGAGACATATATCTTTTTTTTATATTTTTGTCTAAGCGGTGTGAGGGCTTATTTTTTGCGGGATGAGCTGTAGCTTTTATTGGTACAATATTTTGGTACATGCAACTTTTTATTAATTTTTTCTGACATTTTTTTGAGTTAATGTGAACAAAAAACAGCGATTTTGGCTATTATTTTTTTTTTTTTTACGGCCTTTACAGTGAGTTAAATAAGAAGTAATAAAAAGTACCAACATTGCCCACGTGGACAGCCGTTTTAATATTTTTTCCTGTTATACAAAAGATAGCCTTTGAGTAAACGGAGTAAGGGCCAGATCACACATTGCGTAAATACTGTGGATTTTCCGCAACGGAATTCGTTGCAGAAAGTCTGCAGCAAATACAGTAGCAGTAAAGTAGATGGGATAAAACAATGTCCTCCACACACTGCATAAATACTGAGCGTAAAAAACTGTCCTGCAGTGCAGAGTTTTATTCCGCAACATGTCAATTGTATTTGTGTAAACGCACCTTATTTGTTGCGGGTTTTCCCCATTGTATTCAATGGGGAGGTAAATTCCGCAACAAATAGCAGTTGTTGTGTTTTTTGCGGTGGGTTCGCAGCGATCCTGCCGAAAAAAAAGCCACTCAGAAAACAAACAATATATTATACTTAACTAGGAATCTGTGTTTTATCCTCCTGGGATGACGCTTCATCTCATGTGACATCCGCTGCAGCCAATCACAGGCTGTAACAGCGGTCACATGGACGAAATGTCATCCCAGGAGACCGGCCTAGATGATGTCAGAGGGCCGGCCTCCTGGGATCATGCTTCATCCCATGTGACCGCTGCTGAAGCCAATCACACGCTGCAGTGGTCTCCTAGGATGAGAGGTCATCCCAGGAGACCGGCCTGCAAGCAGGCTGGCTAAGTGCTGCAGTTTTTCGCAGCAGACATTCCAGACGAGAAACTGCACCACAGTTTGGTGCGGATTTTCGCCCCAAATTCCCTGCGGCGCACAGGGCGGACATGCTGCGTTCTTTTACACCCCGTGTGAACTCAGCATAAAGGTAATTTCATATTACATCCCGCCCATCCGTGCAGAGGCGTAGCTAGGTTCTCCAGCACCCAGGGCAAAGATTCAGTTTGGCGCCCCCCCCCCAACCTCTTTCCCGACATCTCCTTCCCCCTCGCCATGTTTGTTTTCCCTACCAATCAATGACGTGTCATTTCTTTTCCACATTTTTTTTATGTAACTCAAGCATAAAAACATTTGTACATTTTACAAGCAATATAGTTCTATACACAACACCAGAACCAAGCTCATTA